>NC_136503.1:94212092-94272092 GCF_053919585.1 Euprymna scolopes | reverse complement strand
TCCCCAGAACCGCTAGACTCTGGAATTCCATTCCAGGTCCCTGCTTCCACAACAGAAGTTCAAGTGTAACGTGAACCGACATCTTGCTGCCCAAATCCCTACATAGTACCCCAGTAGTTGTTGCCCCTGATAGTAGCCCCCTACACCAAAGTGGCAATTTGCCTTGTTTGGGGTGAAAATGTAAAAAAAAAAATGTGATATGGGAGACCATTGATGCAGATCAGGAAGATAGTTGGACTCAAGATGGACCCCTGAGGAAGTCCAGCATTAATACTTGGATCTTTTGTTTTCTGCCCATAAACCACTACATTTATTACCCTATCAGAGAGAAATGATTTAAAAATTGAGACAACATTTCCAGCTATAATGTAGCTGGATATCTTGTGTAGTACACTTTTATTCTACAGCCTATCAAAAGCCTTTGATATGTCAAGAGCAATTGCCCTAGAAAAGAAGTCTCCGTTGAAAGATTCGCTAATCCTATTTGCATGTCATTAAGAAGGTTATTTTTGCTGAGGTGCTCGACTTTTTCACTATTTAACACAGATTCCAGCAACTTACTCACGACGCACTGCCGACTTATTAGTCTGTAATAAGAGGGAGATAAGCGATCACCTGAATTCCCTAATACGGAGCATAGTGATGAGGTTTTACAAGGTGATGGGAATCAATTCTCTTAAAAATAACTCTAAAAAGCTTTGAAAGTATGGGAGTTACTTCTGGTTGAAGCTTTTCAGTACTATATTAGAATGCCATTAGAGGCTGTTGCTTTGCTGGAATCAAGGATTTTGATTGGCTTGATAATATCACCCACAGATATTTGTATATCGCATAGCGTGTTTTCAGATACAAGATGAAGTACGGGGGAGTTGCCGGCCTTGGTCGCAAAGGGTAGAAGTAGCTGCAAAATTCTTGGCAAAAGGTTTAGCTTTCTCAGATGCTGACGAGATTACCTCAGGTCTATTGATGATGGTTGGGATAGATCACATACTTCTGTTTAGGGACTTGTTTGTTAACACCAGAACTGGTGGGAACCAAGCCGCTGCTCAGCTAGTTTGGACTTAACGAACTGAGCATAAATCCCGCGTTCTTCATTACTCTTGTTGGCAATCCTGAAACCGGTTTTGGTCTTAGTGCGTCTATTACGTTAGCAGCAATGGAAAAAGTGATTTCTGTGCGCAATGGCAGCAGCACATTCTATAGAGAACGACGGCCGGCTGTTAGATTTTTGCAGGAATATTTTTGAAAGTATGAAGCGGTCTATAACTACAATTTACCATTCCATCAGGTAAGATATTTTATTTTTTTTATTATATTTTCACCCCAAACAAGGCAAATTGCCACTTTGGTGTAGGGGGCTACTATCAGGGGAAACAACTACTGGGGTACTATGTAGGGATTTGGGCAGCAAGATGTCGGTTCACGTTACACTTGAACTTCTGCACGTCAATACTGTTGGGGAAGTAGGGGCCTGGAATGGAATTCCAAAGTCTAGCGGTTCTGGGGAAGAAACTATTGGAGTAGAAAGATCTTTTACATCTAGGGATCTCTACAGTGTGGGGGTGGGATTTAGCAGCCTGTCGGGTTTGTCGATGGTGCTCACGTCGTGGGGGCAAAAGTGTCTGCAGTTCGTCAGAGCATCCACCACTAAAATACTTGTAGAACAGGCAAAGGGATGCAACATTTCGTCGATGGGACAAAGGCTGAAGCTTAGATGCCAGTTCAGGGCCTATCAGATTGGCGACTCTCTTTTGAATCTTGTCAAGGAGCGAGAGACTAATAGCAAGTAGATATTATAGAGCATACGTTCTTTTTAAACATGGAATCCAGAATTAGATCTAATACAAAGGTACGGAAGCTATTCCAGTCAACCAGAGAGTATCGATATACTGTACAATAGAGAGGTACATGTATTTATGCTACATTTAAAATCAACTTGCTAGGTATAATGAGTAGATACATGGACGAGAAACTATTAAATAAAGCAATGAAATAAAAATATATAGATTAAAAACTGAAATAAATATAATTAATATTAACATTTGCATATAATAAAAAACGAAAATACATTTGGCAAATGAACAACTTATTTGCAAAAAGCTCCCGTCTTGAATGCAAACTAATAAAGATAGAGTTAGCTTTACATACATGTCAGCGTACATTTTTTTTTTAAATTAACCATCAAAAATGCTGCTCTCGTTCTCTTACATAAGGGAGGGAGAAAAAGAGGATTTGAGTTGGACACTTTACTTGAGGGATACTTGTACCCTGGTGATGACGTGTCCATTTTACTAATGAAGAGAAGAAGTTTACGACGATGAGAGAGAGAGAGATATTACGAGTGTTAAGAGACGAGAGAACGGGACCCAAGATCCCTTAAACCGTTTGTCTAGTGGTTAGGACGCTTGTTGTGGATTTATGTGTTTGAATTAAAGAAGATTCATACCTGGTTATGCTGCTCTGGGAGAGTCTTCATCTGGGTGGAGCTCTCTTGCTGTTTTCGCCGGAATACACAAGATGAAGACAGATGTTGGGTTTTCAACCTTTTATTCTCCCAGGCATGATCTTCAGATGCCGCCATCGATGGTCTCCACTGTGGGTACCTACCACGTCCCACGTCTGGGGCGCGCATCTCCCCCTTTACTTAGGAGAGAACCATTTTAGACTTCTGCTCGGCTCGGCATTTTCTGAGAGACTCAACGTTTCACCAACCTTGCCACGTAGCATCACATGACATCCGGTTAGATGAAACGTCACTTCCTGCAACGTGGATTAACTACAAAAATATCTCTCTGACCTCCTCCCACCCCTTCCCTCTCTCTCTCTCTCGATCTACTATCTAATAGAGACACAGAGAGAGAAAATAGAGAGAGTATGAAAGAGCCAGAGAGAGAGAGAGAGGAGAGATGCTCTTTAACAGTTACATAGTTGGTCTGATGATATTGTTAAAGAGCATCTCTCCCCCCCTCTCTGGCTTTCTTACTCTTTCTATTTTCTCTCTGTGTGTCTCTATTAGAGAATAGAGAAAGAGAGAGGGAGAGGGAGAGAGAGAGAGAGAGAGGTGAATAACGTGGACAGTGGACACGTTTGCAAAAGAAGGGTCAGCTGACCAGATGACGTGGTATCATGTGATGAGGTTAGCTGATTCTTTCTTGGCAGTTTGGTTTCGGGTGTTGAATAAGACAGACGGCTTTTCAGCTGTCCCCCCCTGGGCTGGGGAGGACGCTGACGTGTATCATCAAACAAGCAAGGTTCACCTCCATTCTGTGTCGACCTTTGGAAGGTGAATAAAAACATAAAAACCTTAATTGTCATCTTGGAGTGAATTCTTCATCCAACAGGCCAGCTCCCCTCCAAGAGACAATGAAAACCAGAGGAACAACCGACGACACATGAATAAAGGTATGTTAAGAAATGCATGTACACAAACACCCACCCACGAGACATGAACAATAAGATTAGAAACTAGACGATCACGTACACGAATCTCCTTGACAAAATCTCCTTTATGACACCCCCGAATATATAACATATTCGTTTTGGTGCTCGTGACTAAGTTCACATCATCGATGTGAAGTCGAACCTGTGTTTAAGAAATACGACGTGGAAACAGGTCCTTAAAAAGGAAAGGAGATTTTAAGACAAGAAAAAAAACAAAAAAAAAAAAAAAAAACTATACAACACAATAAAATGTCTGGAAGAAAAAAAAAGAGAAAGAACATTATTAGAAAAAAAGAAGAAATACAAATCAACACACACACAACGATGGTCCGTTAAAACACTAAGTAATAAGGAAAAATAATAGTAAAGAGAAAAAAAAGAAAAGAAAAGAAAAAAAATTCTGTGAGAAAAACAGTAGAATAACTTGGAAAAAAAAACAGCTATAACGAAAGACAAACTGATAAAATATTGTTAATTTTGAATTAAACAGCAAGTGTAAAACAGAAGGACAGAAAGAAAGAAAAAGAAAAAGAAAATAGAACATATGACTTGTTAGCTACAACGTGTGTGTCAGAAATGAGCCTGTCACCTTACTAAAAAAAAAAAACATGTCAATCACGAAAGGTTTGTTGTTAATAATAATTTTTGTTGCAATTTTGAACTGCGAAACTTCATGTGCTTTTAGTGAAAAAACAATATGAACTGTTGATGAAAAGACAATGATCATGTCCTGTAAAATGATTTTTTTTTTCTTTTTCGCTGATTGTGCGATTTTTTTCGTAGGAATTTTTTTTTTGCTGACGTGGACAAAATTTTGTTGTTTGGATTTATTTATTGCTAAGATGGGACTTTCTGAATGCTTATAGGATATTTTTGTATTTTTTTCATTTATTTTCTTTATGTAATTGATGTGTTCTAAAATGGTATTGTGCAGGATTTTCTTACTCTGTGACATGTATTTTTTTTTCGCAGAATGGGGAGGTGGAATCTTGCTTGTGGGGTCTATGGAAAGAAGGATTAATAAAAGAAAAAATGTGTTTTTAATTAATTAAATAGTAATAATAAAATAGGGAGAAAGAAATAAGATTTAAACAGTGTAATAAATGATTTAAAAAAAAAAGTTTCGGAAGAGTCAAAGGTTCAGTCGGTATTAATTTCAATTTTCGAAAAGTAGAATAAATGTTCTATTCGACATGAGTGACGTTTTGACCACATAAGTAAGGTAAAAAAAAGAAAAAAAGGATAAATATAGGGTTAAATAAACTATATGAAGAAATGAAAGAAAAAAGTGGGGCGTGAATGGAATTTAATTTCTGTGGCAAGCATGTTAGAATTTTGGAGAGGTGTTGAATTACATGGGTAGTTATTAATTTCATTATTCTCGGGAAATGATTCGAATTTTATTTTTTTTTTATCGTGATTTCTGTTGATTTCGAGTAGAATCAACATGGAGCAAGTTTGAGTACTTCATGTGTGGAAATCCGATGTTTTCCGTGAAGCTATGTGTCTTCAAGGCAGGTTGCGCTTCCGACTTTGGAAAAAAAAAAGAAAGTTTTTTCTGACATAGCAGTGAACGGAATGTATTCTGTCCAGCGTGAGCGGATCTAGTTGTAATCAACTTCAGGGAGCAAATGAAATGCCCTCTGACATGGTGTAAGGGGCAGAGGGGGTGCAATGGCTGACGTGGCCATTATGTTACGAATCGATCAAGAGAAGATGAATGAAATATGTATGCAAGTACTTAGGAAAATAAAATGTTACCATATTGTGAATTAAAGGTACCAAAATTAAAAAAAAACCATGCTGGGTGAATTTAATTGGTATTATTAAATTAAATTATTTTGGAATAGATTTGGTTGGTTTAGTTATATTTTAGGGACGTTTAGCGCGTAGTTGCATTTTTTTTCATGAGAATTACAAGGCGATTAGGCTGTAGAAAGCAGTTTTTTCTGTTGTTTTATTTTTTTTTTATAAGCCACGGTATTGTCACAAATTAGAAAATTTGGCAGGGGAAATACTATTTTAGAGTAATGAGAACCCTGTTAAAACAATACTAGTGGTTCCAGTGAGTTGGAAGATGCCACGTAGGCCCAAGCAACGGCAATAAGTCTTGTCCAACAAAAGTCTGGCGTGCGAGGTCGCGATAATTCCTCAGGGTACGGAGCGACTGGACAGTCGGTACCAAGCCTAATCACGGGGAGATAGAAGAAAGGGAAAGATGCAGATTACGTAAGGGACAAGATAGAGCCTTATTATTTTTTTATTTTTTTAGAGGAATGTGTGAGGGATATCTGGGTTGGAATCTTGGGACTTGCTGGGAATGCGGAAAAATCACAAAGGGAAAACTACTTAGTTAGAAATCGATGGCGCATTAGTTAGGGAGTGATGATTCCGTATCTTGTCGGGTTCCAGGAACTCAAACAGGCTCCGAGTGAATCAGTGTGAAGGCGTATCTTGACTTAGACCAACCAAGGGAGTTAGTAGAAGAGCTTTGTGAAGTCCCGAAGTAGTAGATTGAATAGAACAAAGCTCCAGTAATAGGACCACTCAGAGAAAGACGTCAGGGCATTACAGTAAAGGAAAAAAAAACTGGGACTTAGACCTATGCTGAAAGTCGAGAACGCGAGTGGGATGGTTGGGTCGGTAGAGCATCAGACTTTTAATCTGAGGGTCTGGGGTTCGAGTCCCCATGCGATAAAGCTACCACCAACATGGAGCATCCGACGTTCTGGTCGTAATTGCGATATGCTGGCCCCATTTCGAAAAAGTGATCGAAAATGGAGTCTCCATTTGTTTGGCCAAGTGGTCCAAATAAAGAGCAGAGTCAGTGGAAAATATCCAACAATGCGACCGCCTAGACAAGATGTATATCTGCAAAGCTGTATCTTTGTCTAACTTGGAAGCAAGTTAATGTCTAGGAGGGACTTTTGAGAAGCAGCAGAAGGGTTGATAGTGTTGTAGAAGAGTACTGGTGCCTGATCTTTCTTGGAAAAGGGGTGAGTCCGGAAAGTGAAAAAATAAAGATGTACTTCGGACATAATTATTTTTTTTAGTTAGTTAGTTATTAAAAATGTATGGCTTGCCATACATTTTGATAAAAAAGGGGTGGAGGAATGTTAAAGAGCATCTCTCCCCCCCTCTCTGGCTTTCTTACTCTTTCTATTTTCTCTCTGTGTGTCTCTATTAGAGAATAGAGAAAGAGAGAGGGAGAGGGAGAGAGAGAGAGAGAGAGGTGAATAACGTGGACAGTGGACACGTTTGCAAAAGAAGGGTCAGCTGACCAGATGACGTGGTATCATGTGATGAGGTTAGCTGATTCTTTCTTGGCAGTTTGGTTTCGGGTGTTGAATAAGACAGACGGCTTTTCAGCTGTCCCCCCCCTGGGCTGGGGAGGACGCTGACGTGTATCATCAAACAAGCAAGGTTCACCTCCATTCTGTGTCGACCTTTGGAAGGTGAATAAAAACATAAAAACCTTAATTGTCATCTTGGAGTGAATTCTTCATCCAACAGGCCAGCTCCCCTCCAAGAGACAATGAAAACCAGAGGAACAACCGACGACACATGAATAAAGGTATGTTAAGAAATGCATGTACACAAACACACACCTACGAAGACATGAACAATAAGATTAGAAACTAGACGATCACGTACACGAATCTCCTTGACAAAATCTCCTTTATGACACCCCCGAATATATAACAATATCATAAACACATACAAGATACAGGAAAGAGGGATAAAGATAATAGAATTGTCGAATCTATTTATGCTATATTTAAAAACCACTTGCTAGATGTTCGAGGCTCTTACTCTCTCGGTAAGTATCTGTTTGGCGCTGCATCTCAATTTCTCAAACCTTGAGTAGTGGTAGCAGTGCAGAAGGACGTTCTGTTCGACAGACCATGACTTTGTTTTAATCCCCCTTCTCTTTCTTTTGAGATCTGTCAAGCGAGTTGGAGGAGGAACGCTTGGTACATCTTGATCATGGACTGGTGGCTGTCCTTGTGTAACCTCTGGGGTGGCTGTGGCATCACCTTCTGTGGCAAGAAGGTTCACACCATTGCTTTCCTATTTCTACCTGCTGCATAAACAGGTCGAGGGGCTCTTTTTTATCCTGGGCGACGGCCATCAAGTTTGAATCTTTTTTTTAGACATTTTCCATGGTTGTTCCTCATTGTACACGGTTTCTTATTTGTTATTCGAAGCTTCCCTCTACCTATCTTACATAAGTAGAAGGGATGCCCCCATCCGCAACCCGGGGGACACACTGGATGGCCGGAGGAAGACGTCACACCATGGCCGGAGGAAGACGGCACACCCGAGCCGAAGGAAGACGACACACCAGGGCCATAGGAAGACGGCACACCCGAGCCGGAGGAAGACGGCACACCAGGGCCAGAGGAAGACGGCACACTAGGGCCAGAGGAAGACGGCAAACCAGGGCCGGAGGAAGACGGCAAACCCGAGCCGGAGGAAGACGGCACACCAGGCCCAGAGGAAGACGGCACACCAGGCCCAGAGGAGGACTGCACACTCGAGCCGGAGGAAGACGGCGCACCAGGGCCATAGGAAGACGGCACACCCGAGCCGGAGGAAGACGGCACACCAGGGCCAGAGGAAGACCGCACACCAGGGCCAGAGGAAGACGGCACACCAGGGTCGGAGGAAGACGGCAAACCCGAGCCGGAGGAAGACTGCACACCAGGCCCAGAGGAAGACGGCACCCCAGGCCCAGAGGAAGACGGCACACCCGAGCCGAAGGAAGACGACACACCAGGGCCATAGGAAGACGGCACACCCGAGCCGGAGGAAGACTGCACACTGGATGGCCGGAGGAAGACGTCACACCATGGCCAGAGGAGGACTGCACACTCGAACCGGAGGAAGACGGCACACCAGGGCCAGAGAAAGACGGCACACCCGATCTGGAGGAAGACGGCACACCCGAGCCGGAGGAAGGCGGCACACCAGGACCAGAGAAGACGGCACACCAGAGCCAGAGAAGACGGCACACCCGAACCGAAGGAATGCGACACACCAGGGCCAGAGGAAGACGGTACACTCGAGCCGGAGGAAGACGGCACACCCGAGCCGGAGGAAGACGGCACACCAGGGCCAGAGGAAGACGGCACACCAGGGCCAGAGGAAGACGGCACACCATGGCCAGAGGAAGACGGCACACCAGGGCCAGAGGAAGACGGCACACCATGGCCAGAGGAAGAGGGCACACCCGAGCCGAAGGAAGACGGCACACCCGATCCAGAGGAAGACGGCACACCAGGGCTAGAAGAAGACGGCACACCAGAGTTGCTATTCATAATGAGTACATTCATGAACAAAAAAATGTATTAAATAAAGCAATCAAATTTGTATCTAATCAAAAATAGAGAATACGTATCGCAAATAAAATTAATATCTTAGTTTTCCTTTATTTTCTTTTAAAATATATCCAGGAATATCTTTCTTACTCGCGATCAAAATGCTAGTTTTATTTTGCTGTCTTATATGTCTACAGTATAATGGGCACTGTCTGATCTTCTAAAAAGTTTCCGTCTTTAAATATATATATATATATATATATATATATATATATATATATATATATATATATATATTGAAGAATAGCGCAGTCTCAGAACAGGCGGACCTCCGTAATGGGGGGTCACTTCTTACACACAAAAAAAGGATTATAATTTTAGTCAATGTACTGCCGAAGCGTGTACTCTCCTGTCCGATCTGGAATTGCTCATCACCGAGAAATGAAGCTCGTTTTGTAGTTTCCAGCTTCACGCTCACACGAGATTATGCGAGAACGCAAGTAATAAAATGCTAGCCGCCATCTTTGTTTTTCCTTTTCTCGGCCTGAACTCACTCGCTGAGCATCCACGGTAAGACTTGTTTTTCCTTAGCTTGTAACCACACACACACACACACACACACACACACACACACACACATATATATATACATATATATATATATATATATATATTTGCTGTTGCTGTTTTTTTGTTTGTTTGTTTTGTTTTTCAAACGATAGATTCAGTTAATATTGGCTTCGCCTCGAAGCTCGATTTTTTGTTTATTTATTTTAAAAAGCCGCCCATAATTTGTTTGGACGTATATATAACATTTATTTTATTTATTTTTTTTTTTTTTAGTTCTATATTTCGCGGTATCACGTGGCAAACTCTGTAGCTGCTTTTCCAATTTTGAACACTCTTCCCCTGTCTTCTCTTGAAAAAGGACTAATAGGTCTGAAATATATTGAGATTTATAACACCATTGAATACAACAGAAAAAAAATTACTGTTGTTTAGAGTTAAAATTTGTGTGAAAAAGAAAAAACAAACAACAAAAAAAAAATTTATTTCTTTTGTTTTCATTTAATTCTACTCTATAAAAAAAAAATCTCGCATTGTTCTTGGCTTTTAATTTTACCTTATAATTTTCTTCAACAATGCTTCAAGCAAACTACAATCTGCTTATTTATTTATTTATTTATTTTTATTATTTTTAAAACAGTAATCTACGTACACGCGTGTTTCAAGTCTATTAACTCTCATCTCAACTGTTTCGAGGGGTCGAACTTCAGACCATGTTTCCACAGTCCGGCGCCTTAAAAATGTTGAAAAAAAATCCTGATTTATAAGCGATAAAAATAAACAGTAAATCCATCTAGGGTTCGTGGCTGATGAGAGTTAATTAACTCGAAACACGCGTGTACGTAGATTACTGTTTTAAAAATAATAAAAATAAATAATATATATATATAAATTATTTTTATATTAAATATATATAATTAATAATATATATATATAAATATATATATAATTAATAATAATATATAAATAATAATATATAATAATTTTTGAGCATATCTTACAATGCGTCTACCTAACCTCGCATTATTAACTACACCCATGTATTTATTTATTTATTTGTTTATTTATTTATCTTAACTTTACTTTATTTACTTGATATAAATATAAATATACACATGTCTGCATATATATATATGCAGACTATATATATATATATATATATATATATATATATATATATATGTCTGTATATTTATATTTTTCATAAATCTGTATATTTATGGAATTTTGTATGCATGTATATGGGTACATGTGTGTGTATATATGTATGTATTTATGTATATGTACATCTACTTCTTACTGGGGATCTGTATCTCCACGTATATGTATATATGTAGGTGTATATATATATATATATATATATATATATATATATATGTCTATGTATATATGTGATTATGTATATATGTATAGGAGTTGTGGGTATGTGTATGTCTATCTGCTTATAGATGCATGTATGTCTGCATATACATTGTTTATATATATATATATATGTGTGTATGCGCGTATGTCTGTATATGGATGTGTAGAAATGTACATATGTATGTGTATGTATTTGCGCGTTCGTTAGCGCATGTATTAATCCTTAACTATAAAAAACTCATTGTCAACGACTTTTAGCGACTACGAAAATTTTAAATGGAACCTTTTACTTGTCAAACACAAGTACTTGTATCTAATAAGAAACATAATGATGTCAAGTCTACCAACAATAGTAACCATTGTATCGTTCAGAAATATAATGCTTTAATGGATATTTAAAAATATTATTTTAAACGAGACAAACATTTATTTTATTTTTTTTTCCTTCTCTCTCTCTCTCCTTCTCTCTCTCTCTCTCTCTCTCTCATCTACTTCATATACATGGCTGAACAAGTAAAAAACAGTCAAAATTTAAAACCTAGACATTGAAACTCCTCCCTCCTCCATCTTACCCCCCTTTTTTTTCTTTACCATCCTCTCTCCGCCCACCCCCTCCCTATATCCATATATCTCCACCCACGCCTACCTGAATCTGCAACCTCCACACACACACTACAATCTAATGTATTTTAATCTTCAAAACTGAAATATGGTCGATATCTGCTCCCTCCCCCTTATTATCTTCTATCCCCACCTTTTTTCTTGTATTTCTTCTAAAACACTTCTTTGAAATAATAACAACAATTTCTGTAAGGCCTGACGAGGCTGTTGGATCGTAAACATAGTCCAACATCCAAAGCATATGTAACCAAACAGATAAAAAGGTAATAAGAAATAATATATATATATATATATATAGATAGATAGATAGATAGATAGATAGATAGATTTATTGTTATTGTTTTTCAAACGATGAATACGGTTAATATTGGCTTCGCCTCGAAGCTCGTATTTATTTAGAAAGTCGCCTATAATTTGTTTGGACGTATATATAACATTTTTATTTATTTATTATTTTTAAAACAGTAATCTACATACATGCATGTTTCGAGTTAACTAATTCTCATCAGCATAGCTCGACTGTTTCTAGGGATCGAACTCCAGACTTTTAACCACAGTATATATATATATAAAATTGGTTTTAAGTTCAGTCAGTCTATCTTTTGGCATGCTGTTATATTTTGTCTCCGAATTGAAATAATTACTTAGAGTTTATATTACTTTAAAACGCTGTTCTAATGTACGGTTGATCAGTCTTTATTGCGTGAACACCAAATTAAAAATTTTAAATTATATTAAATTAACAAGGGAGACAACTGCAAATTTTGAAAAATTAAATAGAAATAAAAATACTTTTATTGATCAAAAGGAGATAACTTCTAATTAGTTGAGGGAATAATTATTTAATAGAAAGCTTAATATATTAAGAGCAGGACTCTGATTGAGGCAAAGCGTTTGTCCTTGCTCTCATACAAGGCCAACCCATCTCCTACATCGCTGGCTGCACTGAGGCTTTCCAAAAGGGCAGTTCAAAAGGCTGTAAGAGAAGCTGCAAACAACTACTGGATGGAGCTCTCCAAGTCTATCCAGCATGCAGCTGATGCAGGAAATATAAAAAATATGTATAACGGGATCAGGAGAGCTACAGTACCCATAATTAACAAAACTGCTTCACTGAAGTCTATATCGGGTGAACCCATACTAGACAAAGTTAAACAGCTAGACAGATGGGTTGAACACTACTCCGAGCTTTACTCCAGGGAAAACATGGTACATCAGTCCGCCCTGGATGCCATTGATAGTCTACCGCTGATGCATGAGCTCGATGAGGAGCCTTCCATAGAAGAACTATCCTGGGCAATAGACAGACTGCCATCAGGAAAAACCTCAGGAAAGGACTATATTCCAGCAGAGGTCTTAAAAAGTGGAAAGGCTAGCCTGCTTGAGCCCCTCCATAGTCTTCTGATACAGTGTTGGAGAGAAGGTTCAGTGCCTCAGGGCATGAGAGACGCAAATATCATCACTCTCTACAAACACAAAGGGGACCGCGGTGACTGCAACAACTACCGCGGTATCTCACTGTTGAGTTTCGTTGGCAAGCTATTCGCACGTATAGTATTACTGCGACTACACGTTCTTGCCGACCGAATCTACCCAGAATCTCAATGCGGCTTTCGTTCAGAGAGATCAACAATCGATATGATATTCTCCCTACGCCAACTGCAAGTGAAGTGCAGAGAGAGCAAAACCAGCCTCTGTATGTTGCCTTCATAGACCTGACCAAGGCATTCGATCTCGTGAGCAGAGATGGACTATTCAAAATTCTCCCACTGATCGGATGCCCACCAAAACTCCTCAGCATCATAAGATCCTTTCATGATGGCATGAGGAGCACTGTGCAATTTAACGGTGGCATGTCTGCTAAGTTTGAGGTGAGGAGTGGTGTCAAACAGGGTTGTGTGTTGGCCCCAACACTCTTCGGCATCTTCTTCTCCCTACTCCTGAAGCATGCTTTCAAGAACACAACGGATGGTATCTGCTTGAACTCCAGGTCAGATGGTGGTCTCTTCAACATCGCCAGACTCCGCTCCAGGACAAAGACCAGGACAGTTCGGATAAGAGACATGATGTTTGCCGATGATGCAGCTATAGCATCGCATCAGGAAGATGGTCTTCAAAGACTGATGGACAGGTTTGCTAATGCTTGCAGCCTGTTCGGTCTCACCATCAGCCAGAAGAAAACCCAAGTCATGGGACAAGCAACCGCCTTCCCACCCAGCATCACAATCCAAGGCACACCACTAGAGGTCGTACGCCAGTTTCAATATCTAGGCTCCACTGCTTCAGACACCCTCTCATTGGACGTGGAGCTAAACAAAAGGATTGGAAAGGCATCCACAACCCTCTCTAAACTAACTAAAAGAGTCTGGGAAAACAGGCACCTTACCACCTCCACCAAGATGACCGTCTACAGAGCGTGCATCCTCAGTGTTCTACTGTATGGGAATGAATCCTGGACTACATACTCAACACAAGAGAGGAAACTCCAGGTCTTCCATATGAGGTGTATACGTAGGATACTTGGTATCACATGGCAGGACAGAGTGAGTAATACTGATGTTCTGCAGAGAGCGGGCATCCCATCCATTTACTCCCTACTGCGTGAGCGACGTCTTCGCTGGCTGGGCCATGTGCGCAGGATGGATGATGGGCGCATCCCTAAAGACCTTGTCTATGGCGAGCTTGCCTCAGGCTCAAGAAAGAGGGGGCGACCTCATCTTCGCTACAGGGATGTCTGCAAGCGTGACATGAAGGCTCTCTCGGTGGACAGGAATACATGGGAAGCCTCTGCAGCTGACAGAACTGCCTGGAGGAAAATGATACGCCAGGGGATTATCATCAGCGAGAGGACCCTCCATGTTGAAAACGCTGCAAAGAGAGCTAGGAGAAGAGCGAGTGTACAGGCGGAACAGCCGGACGAAGCGGCAAATTGCATAACAACCTTCGTATGTCAAGGCTGTGGCAGACTATGCAAATCAAGAATTGGTCTCTACAGTCACACAAAAGGATGCATACAGGCAACATCTTAATACGGCGCTGATCCATAGTCGTTTCGACTGACGGATGCCACACACAATATATTAAAAATAAATAACGTCAATTATAGTAATGATATAAATCTTAGTGGTACTATAATAAGTAGATAATAATAGTTATAATAACGATAATGAATAAATAATAATAGCTATAATAATGATAATAATAGCAATAGAAATAATACTAATCAAATAAGTAAAATAATATTAATAATAGTTATTTAATCTTTCTATCTATCTGTCTATATATAAAAGTGAACGTGTCTGTGTATCTGTGTGTTTGTGTGTCTTTCTGTGTACCTGTCTGTGTGTCGGTGTACATTTCCCTACGCAATAACTCTGTCGATTTAGAGTCTACAGAAATTTGATATACAGGGTACTGAGATTTCGGAAAATCGATGTGATCGGTTTTTGCCCAGAAATGTTGCGATTAATGGGTCAAAGTTCAACGATTTGACCTTTGAGAACTCTACCAAACTCCTCCGACAATTTTGGGTCTACGCAATTGAAATTTTAGATATAGGTTCTTGGACATGCATCTAATTTAATAACTTGATTTTAGCCCAAAACAATAAATTGTAAGGGGTCATAATAGGGATCAAAGTTTTAAAAAAATGACCTCTGCGGTCTCTTCCAACTTACTCAGACAATTTCTGGTCTAAACATTTGAAATTTTACATAAAGGGTATTCAGAGATAGGGCAAGCTTTTTCATCAGTTTGGGTCGAAAATTTTTAGTTACCAATATATAAATGTATGTATATATGTATGTGTGTTTGAATGTCTGTCTTAAACTTTCAATAGAGGCAACGGATTTTACTAAGATCAGTATCGTTTTAAAGTTCGATCTTTCATAAGACAAATATCGAAAAATTGGCTAAAAACATTAATATCTTCCCCTTTAACTAGGCACTTTTCTACTGTGGGGTCACTTTTTTCGTCGATATTTTTTAAAGTTATCCTCTCCTTTAGATTGTCTAGCCTTAATTTTAAAAAATATCGCTTCCGGTTTGGCGGTGGTCGTAACAGCATAAACGTTAGGTTTTACATCGTTCTTTTTCTCCTTCGCGTTACGAGTTTGAGCCTGCCTTCCTACTACCACTTTTTTTTTGCTCAACATACACATCCAAACACCCGGGCAACGCCGGGCGTCCATGTTAGTATATCTATAAAATGAACGTGTCTGTGTATCTGTGTGTCTGTGTATCTGTCTGTGTGTCGCTGTACATTTCCCTACGCAATAACTCTGTCTACAGACGCTAAATTTGATATACAGGCTACTGAGATTTGGGAAAATCTATGTGATCGGTTTTCAGCCAGAAATTTGGCTGCTAAGGGGTCCAAGTTCAACGATTTGACTTTTTACAATTCTACCAAACTCCTCCGACCATTTGGGGTCTAAACACTTGAAATTTTAGATATAGATTCCTTGCACATGGATCTAACTTAATAACTTGGTTTGAGCCCAAAACAATAAATCTTAAGGGGTCATAATAGGGGTTAAAGTTTTTTTTAAATTACCTTTGCGGTCTCTACCAACTTACGCAGACAATCTCTGGTCAAAACATTTCAAATTTTACATAAAGGGTATTCAGAGATAGGGCAAGCTTGATCGGTTTGTGTCGAAAATTTTTAGGATAAATATATAAATGTATGTATGTATGTGTGTATGTATGTATGTTTGAATGTCTGCCTAAAACCTTCGACAGAGGCGACAGGTTTTACGAAGATCAGTATCGTTTTAAAGTCAGACCTTTCAGACGACAAATATCGAAAAATTGGCTAAAAACATTAATATCTTCACTTTCAAATGGGCATTTTTCTACAGGAGGGGTCGCTTTTTTTTTGCTGATATTTTGGAAAGTTATCTTCTCCTTATGATTAAATGTTAACGTAATTCTCTCCAGATTTGGCAGTGGTCGTAACCGCAAGGACCTCGGGCCTCCCCCCCCCCGGCCATTCTTTTCCTTCTTCGCTGTACGGGTTCGAGCCTGCCTTCCTACTACCACTTTTTTTTTTTTTTGCTCAACAGACACCTATATACATCGGGCAACGCCGGGCTGAAATGTTAGTTAATTATAAATGGTTTAAATTAGATTGATAATCAGAATATTTTCATTATTGTATGGGTTTTTTTTATCTGTCAAGTTTCATGAACACAACAGGGAAAAATCTCGTCCTTTCGGTTTAAAAGTTTGGACATATTGTTATTGAATTTTAATATAGCTAGGGATTAAAATCTACAAAGGTTGCAGAATTTGTCACCAGGCTTATATGCTTTACAAGAGCTTTATATCTATCTATCCATCTATATATATATATATATATATATTATTTTTTTTACACAGGCATCACCACATTATCAAGGCCAAGAGGCCACTCAAGGATAAGGGTTAAAGAGTGTACAGGAGAAATTGGACAATATAGTAATCATTAGTAATGAAAATTCGGTAAATTTGATAACTTATATGGAACGGCTCATCAAGAACTTATTTAGGTTAGACTTGAACACAACCATATTGTGGTCAGCCGGAAAGCAGGAAAACGGAAGACAATTCCACAGGCGTGCAGTTCTAAGAAAGAAGCTTTGTTCATGGAATCTACGTTTAGGTTTAGGCACAGATAAAGAGTGGGGGGAATTATTGACAGTGTTTTCAGCTAGACGAGTGTTTCTTGTGAAAGTTTTGCGAGGGGGGACGATAGACTGAAGCTCAGTCGAACACTTTCCATGAAAATAACGATACATCAGAGACAAACTCGCAACATTTCTTCTGTGAGATAGAGGTTGCAAGGAAAAGAAAAGGACATGCATCTGAAAATAAGGATGGAGCAGCAATGGTTGGGTAATTAACAACAAGAACTGGAGGCTTGCGTTGCCAAGTTTCAATCAAATTCGTTTCAGCAAATTAACACCGGAATTTTGGCTTTCTCTATTTGAGAGAAGATAAATAAACTGAAAAACACGTTGAAGCCGATTCTTTCTTTTCTACTGCCAGTCTATTCGCGTATTGGTTTTCTCTAAACGTAATTTAATATGAAAGTTAATTTCCGAAATGTTATCTATTTAACGCCAAATTCTCGATTTTTTTTTTTTTTTAGAAAGTTGTGCTGTAGTTGAGTATGACACCTTTCGTATACGCGACGCAAGGTAGGTCACACTAAAGAAAAACATGTTTTACTAATTTCCGATGTCAGCATTACAAAACAGATGCGTGGTTTATATATTCCGTGTCGAAGTTAATGTTTCTAATTTCATCCTCTCACGAGGGTGTTTCAAGTTCGAATCCAGTTCGTTCCACCAAAATGTCTCACTGCTGATGCAATTCTCGATCTAAATAAAAGCCAAGTACGTCCAAGGATGGAGTACTGCTACCACATCTGGGCAGGAGCTGCTAAAAACAGTCAATCCTCCCTTGACAGAGTACAAATAGACTTCGTAGATTAGTTGGGGATGCCCTTTTCTCTTCCCTGCAACATCTCTCCCACAAAAGAGACATTGTGAGCCTATCTTTGTTTTTCCATAGCAAGTGCTCGTCCGAGCTCCAATCTCTGTCCCCCTCGCCAATCTTTCGCGAAAAACACCTAACTGAAACCACTGTCAATAATTTTCCCCACTCTTCAGCTGTGCCTAAATCAAAACGTAGATTCCATGAACAAAGTTTTTTTCTTAGAAGTGCACGCCTGTGGAACTCTGTCCCGTTTCCCTGTTTCCCACCTGACTAAAACTTGATGTATTCAAGTCCAACATAAACAAATTCCTGATAAACCACACCCTTAAGTAAGACACATTATCAAATCTCTATTACTAACGATTACTACGATATTATCCCATTGATTACTGTACACGCAATAACCCTTATCCCGAGTGGCTTTCGGGCCTTGATAAGTGCTGTCTACCATGTAAAAAAAAATGCTTTCAGCAAAACCACTATATGATATTGTGTTTAACATCATAGCAAAAACAGTACATAAAACCGAATATTATTTTTAAATTTTGATTTTTACTATGTTGCCCGGTCGTAAGATACACTTATATATGTTATTTTAATTCATGCAGATTACGTATTTATTATTATAAAGACAATTTTTTATCTATTACTATATTGAACCTAATATATACTAGCGAGATCAAAACTATGGCCATGGCTCAGAAGCTAAGATATATATATATATATATATATATATATATATATATATATATATATATATATATACTAGCATTTCAACCCGGCGTTGCCCGGGTGTTTGGAGGTGTATACTGAGCAAAAAATGCGGTCAATTGTTTTTTTTTTATTTGACCCCTATTATGACCCCTTAACATTTATTGTTTTGGGCTCAAATCAAGTTATTAAGTTAGATCCATATCCAAGGAACCTATATCTAAACTTTCAAGTGTTTACACAGAAAATTGATGGAGGAGTTTGGTAGAGTTCTCAAAGGTTAAATCGTTGAACTTTGATCCCTTAACAGCCAAATTTCTGGCCGAAAATGGATTACATTCCCAAATCTCAGTACCCTGTATATCAAATTTCAATTATGTAGATTGAAAATTGACATAGTTATTGCGTTGGAAAATGTACACAGAAAGACACACAGATACACAGACACGTTCACTTTTTCTTTCTTTTTTTACACAGTGATCACCACTAATCAAGGCCCGGAAGCCACTCAGGGATAAGGGTTATTGCAAGTACATTACGTTAGTGTGGAGATTTGATGAAGTGTTTACTTAAGGGAGCGGTTCATTAGGAATTTGTTAACATTGGACTTGAAGACATCCAAGTTGTAGTCCGGTGGGAAGCAGGCAGACGGAACAGTGTTCCACAGGCGTGCAGTCCTAAGAAAGAAGCTTTGTTCATGGAATCCGCGTTTTGATTTATGCACAGATATAGAGTGGGGTAAATTTTTCACAGTGGATTCAGCTAGACGGGTGTTTTTCGTGAAAGATTGGCGAGGGGGGACCAGAGATTGGAGTTCAGACGAGCACCTGCCATGGAAATAACAATAAAACAAGGATAGGCTCGCAACGTGTCTTCTGTGGGAGAGAGGTTGCAGGGTAGAGAAAAGGGCATCCCCCACTAAGCCATGAAGTCTATTTTGTACTCTGTCAAGGCAGGATAGGCTGTTTTTAGCAGCTCCTGCCCAGATATGGAAACATTATTCCATCCTTGGATGTACTTGGCTTTTATACACATATATATATATATATATATATATATATATATATATATATATAATATAAATACGTATATATATATATATATATATATATATATATATATATATATATATATAAGAGAGAGAGAGAGAAAGAGATTGTCTGTGTCTGTGTGTATACATTTCCTAACCAAACTATTCTGTCAATTTTCAGTCTACAGACTTGATATCTGACATAATCTGTGATTTGGGAAAATCTTTTTTGCCTGTTTACGGTCAGAAATTGGCTGTAAAAGGGTCAAATTTCAACGATTTGACCTTTAAAACTCTACCAAACTCCTCCGTCAATTTTGGGTCGGAACATTTGAAAATGTAGATGCAGGTTACTTGGACATGCATCAAACTTTTTCATTTGATTTGAGCTCAAAACAATGAAATGGTCAAAATCGGGGTCAAGTTTTTTGAAAATTTAAGCTTTGCGGTCCTTACCAAACTCCTCTGCCTATATTTGGTCTAAATATTGGAAACTTTACATAAAGTGTATTCAGACATAGGGCAAGCTTTATAATTGATTTTTTTGCCGAAAATTTGGCTGCTCATGAGTCACAGCTCAAAAGATTTGACGTTTCTGGTCTCAAGCAAACTATTCAGCATCTATTGAATCTAAAACTTTTGAAACTTTACATATAGGGTTTTCAGAGATGCAGCAAGCTTTTTAATTAGTTTTTGGGTCAAAATTTGGCTGTCAAGAGGTCAAAGTGTAAAGCGTTGACCTTTTCCGATTCTACCAAACTCCTCCGCCAGTTCTGGGTCTAAACACTTGAAATTTTAGATGTAGGTTACCTGGACATGAGTCAATTTTTTTAATTCATATATAGGCCGAGCTGGACTGCTGGTATATATATATATATATATATATATATATATATATATATATATATATATATATATATAGCTTAATGTAAAAGGAAAAGAGAAAGGTCAGTTCTACAAAGACCATATATAATCTTATATATATCATACTATATATAATAAGCTTCTCCTTATTTATTTAGAATTCAATAAAGCTTCCCCCAACGTTCTAGAATTACTCTTAATCTTTTTAATCCCTAATGAACCTTACGCTCGACGCCGCATCTCCCCCATGCTACCTAGCACCTTCTCTACTCTTCTGATGAGAAGAATTAGGCTTCGAAATGCCCTGGCATAAAGAGTCCCTTCTATCACCCAAATTTTGCCTATATTCCATTATTCAATAAATGATCCATTCTATATCTACCAATATATAGTTTTGTGTCTTCATTTCATACTCTTGTTGTCCTATTATATTGAGTGAATTATGATCTCTGATCTCGTCCGAGTCACTATTCTGATCGACAATGACCAGATGCGACCTTTTAATACAGAGTACCCGTTATTTGCATTGCTCAGTAATAATTCGACAATTAATCTGTACACGTTTTCTCTTCCCTTTCTTTTTTAAGCAGTGTGGTGTTAGTGCTATGGGGCGTCGTGGAGAGGCTCGATCGAACTCTAAACTCTAAAATTTCAATTTTCAACTGCCGGTTCCCGGCTCTGCACCTGATTATAATAGTCGGGGCGGGGTAAAGTTGGGTGGTCCCTCCAACTAATCAACTTCCGCTTTGTTTCGATTGGTCCCCTTTGAATTCTCACACGAATCGAACCTGCACCTAAAAACGAGATATTTATATGGCCAATCTGGAAAACAAAGTATTTAATTCAATGGAGAAGCCTTTTATTTATGTTCGGTATGTGGACGATATATTGATTCTTGTCGATAGTATAAAGGAAATGGAATATGTAAAGGCTGCATTTCAAAATAATTCCCTCATCTTGCTGCCAAACTCCCCACATAGTACCCTTGTAGTTTATGTCCCTGATAGTAGCTCCCTACAGCAAAGTTGCTCTGTGCCTTGTTTGGGATGAAAATGCAATTAAAAAAAAATATATAATATGTACGTACTGGATTCGAACTTGGCACACTTATGTTGCCAGTGCGTTTTGTTAACCACTACGTTACTTCCCAATTTCACGATCATCTCTACTATGTGTGTGTGTGTATAGACTCCAGAATAACCAGGCCGATTTTTTGAAAATTCAAACAAATGTACTTTATGTGTCTGGGAGTATTCTTAGATAGGTTTTATATCAAACTACGTCCGATAGGTATTGGAAATCGATAATCGAGAACGTCAGATTTGGAAATGAACATTACGATTTTGACAACAGTAAACACTCAGATACAGAATCTACAGAAGAAGATGCAGATTCTTCAAGCCATTAAAATCAACAATAAAATCACCGCCTCTCTAGATGTCGAAAATCTTTTTACAAATGTACCAGTAAATTAAGCAATTGACATTATCATTGACAACATATATAATAATCAAACCCTTCCTCCACTTCAATAGTCCTAAAGAAGCTGTTAATAATGTGCACAACTAAGGTTCCATTTTATGATCATCGCCGGGGTGAAATGTTAGTTAATTATAAATGGTTTAAATTAGATATGATCATCTGAGAAATATACACACACAGGTGGATGGCGTAGCTATGGGTTCCGTATTAGGACCATTTTCTATTGTTTTTGTTAGTTTAAAAACTATTTTGTATCGCTATCCTAGAGTAAATTTTATCTTGTGAACACAGTTATTTGCTATTTCTCTTCTACAGTTTAATAGATGTTGGGGTTCTTTAAAGTACAGGATAGCAAATTTTTCATGAAGGCATAAACTAACAAAAACAATAGAAAATAAACAAATAAATAAATTAAATAAACATGAACATATATAAACGATCACACATATATGTATGTATATATATATGTATATATATGTGCATATATGTATGTACACATATATATATTTATATATAAACTATAAAAAACTAGTTTTAAAACAGATCCTTTGTCCGATAAATGCATGTCCATTGGCTGATAGGAAGGGCGCGGTGAATACTGATTGGCTAACTAAAATCTCAATAGAAGAGGAGCATATAAAAACGATAAACAACCACAGAATTTGCGCATAAGCCTGAAGAGCCCTAGAGTGGATGAAACGCGGAATATTCAGTGTAGCTTAATCGCCATATATATTTTATAAATCAATATATATATATATATATATATATATATATATATATAATGAGTGCAACGTCTTGTCAGACGAGTGCCACTCCCTCAGACACTTAAAGACCATGAGCCCAAAAATGACTTTCTTTTAGTCCTACCGGTGAATTCACACGCTCAAGCAGGCATGACACTGAAGACGGTTATTGAGATCAATTATTACATGCTTCCAGCATTTCAAGCCTCCACTTGTCACAACTTTTTCCATCGCCACAGGACCACTTTCATAGACACATGCCTGAGGGAGTATCTATACACAGATGATGTTAAAGAGTCTTAGCTTTGTACGATAGCTAAGTCTCTGTCTCGGTTCAAAATGTTGAGCTCCAGCAACCAGCAGGAGCAAAATAGTCAGCAACAAGTTAAACTGCAGACCAGCTTAATATGGGTACTGGTCTCCCGCTTTATGCTTTTTTTTAATCAGAGATTTGCTACTCCTAAAAAGGTTGCCTTCATCACGGCTTACGGGAGCCCTCTCCACCCCAACACACATACATACACACAAACACACATGGTGCTAGTTGGCCGTTTACCCCGAAAAAGGGTTCATTCGCCCTTTGGAAGGTCTTGTTTATAATATTTCAGGGAGACTAGCCGCTCTCCTCACCAAACAAGTCTGGTGGGGGAACCAGTTTAGTCGCCGGTGACTCGACCATGAGGCAGGTAGTACTTGGTTACATGGAACCAGTAGCATATGACATAGACTGACATACATACATATATATATATATTTATATATATATATATATAGAGAGAGAGAGAAAGAGAGAGAAAGAGAGAGAGAGAGAGAAAGAGAAAGATTTATTTTTTATTTTTTAAATGATATATACGGTAAAATAGCGTCTCTGCATCGAAGATCGTTTAAGAAAATCGTCCACATTTTATTTGAAGGTAGTTAAATAATTAATCTACGTCCAAATAAAATATGGGCGATTTTTAAGCAAAACGATTTTCGAAGCGAAGACGCTACTTAACCATAATTATTGCTTACAAAAATCAACAAGAAATCTACATAAGTTTATAAACGATAAAAATGAACAATAAAATTATCTAGAACTTCAGAGCGTAACGGTTAACTACTATGAAAGTATATTAAATGAAAAAAAGAATATAGATAGATTTCTATTGGCCGTTTTGTTTATAATTATTATTCAAGAGAAAAAAATCAGTAAAGAAGAAGGAAAAAATTACATGGTGATAGAATTAAATATAAAATAGAACAGGAAAAGTCAAAATGACCCAGACAAAATGACATTAAAAGGCGCGAAAAATATAGGGCAAAAAAGAGGTCAACTGAAATGTACAGGTTATTACTTAAGAAAAGTCAGCAAGAAACATCAAAAGACACTAAATGGAAAAAATAAATAACTATAAATTAATGAATAAATAAATAAAAAATAAATTAAAAAAATATATATTAAAAATACAAAATAATATATTTAAATAAATCTTATATATAATTTTATAAATTTTGTAAATTATAAATTATATATATAATTATATATATACATATAATTATACATATAATTATGTACATATATAATTATATATAAATATATAAGTTTAATATATAATTGAATTATAAGTGGTTTGCCATACTTATAGGTTAATGTGCACTGGACAGATACCATAATACTTAAAGTTAAATTCAAGTTTTGATATATCCTTTAATTTAAACGCGAAAAAAAAACAATTGGAATGCTGAAAACGTACAAAGTAAAGCAATACGTTTTATTGTCGCGTTGATTATTTATTTGTAACACAAATTTAAAAAAGCATATTTTCGAGGTTATTTATTTATGTTGGTAGTGTAGAAGAAAATGTATGAATTTTTTTAAGAAAGGTCTATTAAAAAATTAGGAATCATTTTTTTAAGAAATGAAGATGGTAGATAAAGCGCCATTGTAAAACACTTTTATGGTTTTCAACGGGTTAAAGTAGATTTATTTATAGGAAAATTGCGTTAAAATAACTTAAACGTAATACGGAAATTACTGATGTAAAAAAATGCAGAAAGTATTAAAAATTGTTTATTTGAAGAATTCTAACACGAAAAAAAATATCTGGGACGCTGAAAACGTACAAAGTGAAACAACACGCTTTATTGTCGCGTTGATTATTTGTTTATGTTCGCATGCACAATCAGAAGTCGTAAACCGGATGTTGGGTTCGCTTTCATTTATAGCTGATGGCATTACAGTAATTTAATTCTTTATAAAATAAATTTATCAACAATGCTTTATAAGTTTTGATTTCGGTTTCGATTATAGCTGAAGGGACTCATATATACATATTTTTTCATAAGTTTTGGTTTCAGTTTCGATTCAAGCTGATGCACTCAAATCATAAAGATATATTTTTTATTTTTGAAATAGCAACTTTATAATATAGAAAAATCGATAGAACAAGGACTTAATAATAAAATATACAAAATCAGGAAGAATTAAATATCATATTTAAGCGTACTTACGACTTTTACGTACTTTAAGTCCCTGCTAGTTAGATAAATACTTTTGCAGTTTTAACAAAAGAGCTACAATAATATAAGAGCGTCTGGATTTACGCTGAACATTTACAAAATGCCGACATCAATATATTACATATGAGTCCCCTGTGGAATTTCCACAGGTCCGGCTAGTAAAAAGATATTATTGGTCTTATCAAGACTAAAACCAATATAAAACGTACCGTTAAAAATGTTGCGTTATTATTTGTATATATAAACTTTTTCTAGCTTGCACTTCTCATATGCTTGCAAAATTATATATGCACCTGACAATTTTTTGTTTCTGCTGTCAAAATAAACAAAAACGAATTTATCAACACAGAAGTTTATTTAGAATTAACTTTTGTCCATCGACAAAGTTAGAGACGAAAAATAATTGCGTTTAGCTATAAGGGCGTGCATGTGTGTGGTGGGCCACGGCGAAGAAATGTTAATAACAGTCGACGACGGTCTTTCCCTCCCCGCTTTTCTCTCTCTCTCTCTCTCTCTCTCTCTCTATATATATATATATATATATATATATATATATATGATTTTCAGAATGTGAGAGATTGTATATTATAAATTAAACAGTCAAACAACGTCGCAGCCCACAAGAGCCATGACAGTCAAAGAACCGGAAGTCCAAGACTCGAGTTTCGTCCTCATTTGGGCTCATCAGTTAGACACATCCGAACTCAGGATTCGAAACCCGAGCAACACAGATCAAGCAAATCGCCCCGAAATCCGACTGTGAAATGAACCTACTTCGTCTCAACAAGGGACGCGGTCATCCAACCAGCCAATAACCCCAAGCCGATGTCTCACAAGTAGGAGTTTTAACTCGAAAGGCCGATGCCATCCAGAAATGCTAAGCAAGCGAGCAACTTATGAGAGGATTTTCAGAATGCGATATAATATATGTATACTAGCGGGGGTACCCGGCGTTGCCCGAGTGCTGGTTTCCGGGACGGGGGAGGGAATTTTAAAAAATGTTATGGTAGGTAAGTAGGAAGGATCAAACCCGGAATCATGAGTAAAAGTAGGAAAATAAAGTGTGAAAAAAAAAACATCTGCAACGTTAACAATTCGGCCACCAAGAAAAGTCCATTCCAGTTGTTTAGGGAAAAAAAAAAAAAAACACTACGGTAGGTCGGCGCGAACGTGAAAATATAATCTGAATTGTCCAGCACGCTAACCACTATGCCACAGAGCACTGCAGCTTAGTTTAGTGATTTTAAATAACTTCACATGAAAGAACTACGAAGCAAAACCGGTGTTCTCTTCTCAACTGTTCCTTGTGAACGATCCCCAAACGGTGTTAAGTAGCGGCAGGGGGAGGAGGAATTTATTTGAGAGAAAATATTTTACCACTTCCATTGATCTTAACCGATTTTGGCCGTGACTTCTCAGCAGAAAAAGTATAGAAATCTAAGATTATCGAGGAATTTGAGAAATAATAAGCCTATAACACACCTCAGATATTGTTCTGCCGTTTGTGCATATTATATTTGCATGAAATATTTTGATTTTTAATCCTATTAAGGTCAAAATCCGACGGGAAAAAATGAGTTCATTTTATTTATATAGAAGAAAGAGATAGAGAAGAGAAGAGAAGAGAAGAATAGAGAAGAGATAATAAATTCCACGGTCAAATAACGTCGCAGCCAAAACATTTATATATATATATATATTTATATATATATATATATATATATATATATATATATATATATATATATATATATAAATGTTTATTTTTGAAATCTTGTTAATTTCAATGTATACCGTTTGCGTTTAACGGGTGGAGTCTGTTATGATAAAAACTGAATCACCGTTAATTTCACGTAAAGCTCAACGTATCTATTTTATAGGTGCGGAGCATATATAGTACAAAGCTTTATTGAAATTCAAAGACTTACATTTTTTTTTTCATTTTTGTAATTTTTGTTTATTTCAAGTCGGCCGACTTGTAACAACGTGGGGATGGAATTTCTTTTCCCCAAACGAAAACACCAGGTTTATTATGTACAAAATGAACTTTTTGTTGGTAACATCGAATGGAAATAACATCTGACACATTGATGAGAATTAGAGACTTTTATGAAAACATAAAATCATAAAATTTCCATCCCATTAAGAAACGGCTATAATGAAGAAATCCAAAATGAAATAAATAAATGTTACAAAAAAGAAAAAATGTAAGTCTTTAAATTTCAACAAAGTTTTGTACTATATATATATATATATATATATATATATATATATATGTATATATATATATATATATAGTAATTTATAAAATATATATGGCGATTAAGCTACACTGAATATTCGGCGTTTCATCCACTCTAGGACTCCTCAGGCTTATGCGCGAATTCTGTGGTTGTTTATCGTTTTTAACGCCGAATATTCAGTGTAGCTTAATCGCCATATACATTTTATAAATTACTAACTAGGTCTACCTACGTATTGAGCACTTTTGAAGTAAATACTTAAAGTTTACGCATAAATCTATACTTCTATATATTAATTTTATGTGAGTAAATTAAGTAGTTATATATATATATATATATATATATATATATCGGTTAATGTAAATCGACTTATACAGACACCAATCGACATTTCTGAAATGTTTTTTTTTTCATTTGAGTTGGGCGATTCTAATTTCCCGACCTGAAATGTGAAACATTTCTTTGTTTTCGACGATAATTACAATTCCAGACGTTTTCATTAAACAAGAATCAAGAGTTCAGTCCAAAAATTAAGCGCTGAAAGTCAAGACACCGGAAGTGGGCTCGGTTTACCTAAATATGGAACGAACCGGAAATCATTAAACATGAAACGAAATAAAAACTCATACGAAAACTACTTTTTTTTTATTATTTTAGTTTCAACACTTCTTGTGCTATCATGAAACAATAAAAATTAAACCTATATTTGTTTTCATTTTTATAAAAAGTTTTTTGTTGTTTTATCAGGAAGAAAAGTGATGAGGATTTTTTTATAATTTACATTTGTAAAAATGGCGTCTTTTTGAAATAATATAAACATTTTTTTAATATTTAAAATATATTCATATGAAAATATTTTATTTCAAAAAGTAATTTAAATTTTTATACTTTACATTTCTATAAACATCTTTTTAATATTTAAAATATATTCATATGAAAATATTTTATTTCAAAAAGTCATTTAAATTTTTATACTTTACATTTCTATAAACATCTTTTTAATATTTAAAATATATTCATATTTATCGGCGTCGCCCCGGCGCAATATCCAACATAAGGTGCATAGTTTTAGCTCTTGTTGAGCCGCTCACTTAAAAGTCAAATTATGTTGCGTTGCGAGGGGAGGGAGTCAGACGGGAGTACATAGAGATGACGAGACCAATTACTTGTGGAGTCCACATTTATTATAAACGCGTCAACCATACAACGTTCATTTTACAGGACGTTGAAAACAACGTGATGATACATATAAACAGAAGAAAACACATAACCTTGCGGTTGATGACGAACGAAGACAAATAGCTTACATAACAAATATAAGACATTAATTTTTCCAGCTGGTGATTGAAACGCAGTGCCTGGCTAGGTTGCTACATTTTGTCGTCCTGACCCTTCCGCTTCATTTCTCTGTTTATATATATTGTAACAAAATGGATAAGACATGCAAATTCAAAATCCAAGTTTTTCGCGTACTTATTGAGCCAATCTACTCTATGGATCTGAAACTTGGAACCTTTCAGCAAAACAACAGCGTCATTTGGATGGATGTTACACATATCATTTGAGAAGAGTACTCAATATCTCATGGCGAAACCACCCAACTCTACAAATGATATATGGAGACTTACCGAGAGTATCAACCTCCGTTTGCAGGAGACGTGTTCAGTTTGCTGGGAATTGTGCACGTTCCACAGATGAACTTGTTTAATCATTTGTACTGTTAACCTTTTCAAGATACGAGATACATTTATCTCCAAGGAAGATTTTTAGGAGCGATGACAAATAGAGAATACTAGAAGGGTGTAGTGAGTTCAATCTCGACTGCGGCTGCAAGATGATGATGATGAACTCTCTGCCTGACTAAGTCGGACTGTTCTTCGACTCACAATTTATTTTCTATTTTAACTTAAGTATATATATATATATATATATATATATATATATATATATATATATATATATATATATATATATACAGTGATGATCATATTTATTGGCACGGTAAAATAAAAGTTAAATTTTGTCTAATAAATTCTAAAAAGGGATTAAATTAAAGAAAATAACAAAGTATATTATGTATTTTTAACTGGCCTTTCCGATGCAGCAATAGGATTTTAGAAAAAATAAATAACAAAGGAACAACAAACATAATTGCAAAAAACCCTTGTTCAAAATTATTGGCACGATTTATTTAATAATCAATTGTATAGCCTTTGGCCTTGATTACCTTCCTCAGTCGCTTTTCATAGTTTACAACCAAGTTGTTGCACTCTTCAGTAGTAATTTTAGCCCACTCTTCCTGACAATAATCCTCCAATTGAATAAGATTCTTAGGCTTCCTTTGCATTACCCTCAATTTTAATGTTCTCCATAAATTTTCAATTGGATTAAGGTCTGGGCTTTGTGATGGCCACTCCAAAACATTAATATGATTGTCCTCAAGCCATTTCTTAGTCAGTTTAGCCGAATGCTTTGGGTCATTATCTTGCATGAACCACCAACGACGACCAAGTGAGAGCTCTTTAGCAGAGTCTTTCAGGTTTTCATCCAATATTTTAACATAATCTTCCTTTTTTATGCTACCTGTGACCTTAACAAGTCGCCCTGGTCCAGAGGCAGCAAAGGATCCCCAAAACATCAAACTGCCTCCACCGTGCTTCACTGTGGGTATGGTGTTCTTAGGCAGGAAAGCTTCGCCAGATTTTCTGTAAATATAAGACACTTTATTATGGCCAAATAACTCTATTTTCGTTTCGTCAGTCCATAGAACACGTTTCCAGAATGCAACATCTTTATCAATATGACGTTTTGCAAAGGCTAGCCTTGCTTTCAGGTGCATAGGCTTCAATAAGGGAGTCTTTCTCGGACGACATGCTTTTAAACCAGCTCTCTTCAAAACTCTACCAACTGTATGTCGAGATACATTCACTCCAGAGGTGCTCTGTTCATCAACAATCTCCCCAACAGAGATCCTTGGGTTTTGTTTTACTTGTCGAACAATTTTCCGTTCATCTCTTGGGGAAAGAATCCTTTTTCTCCCTCTACCCTCTAAACTCATAACGTGGCCTTGCGATTTTAACTTGTTTATTATGGCTCTAACAGTGGATTTGGGAAGGTTTAGCTTCTTTGAAATCTTATCATAGCCCTCCCCATTGGTATGGCATGCTACAACAAGCTTCCTGACGTCTTCGCTGTGTTCCTTAGTTTTAACCATGGCGATTGAAAATTATAATTTAGTCACTTATAATAGTTTAAATAAATCGCTATCTAAAAATTATCTGAAAAAAATTATTCACTGAATTAGCGTTAAACAAGCATAATATGACTATAAAAAAGTTCAGAAAGCACGTAAACCGGAAATTGATTGATATTATACTGATACTAAAAGAAAAACAAAGCCGTGCCAATAATTTTGAACAAGGGTTTTTTGCAATTATGTTTGTTGTTCCTTTGTTATTTATTTTTTCTAAAATCCGATTGCTACATCGGAAAGGCCAGTTAAAAATACATAATATACTTTGTTATTTTCTTTAATTTAATCCCTTTTTTAGAATTTATTAGACAAAATTTAACTTTTATTTTACCGTGCCAATAAATATGATCATCACTGTATATATATATATATATATATATATATATATATATATATATATATATATATATATATATATATATATATATATTAATTTCATGTGAAGTCCACACGCGGACAAACATGTGCATCCCATGCACATGCAAATGCTTCCAAACGTGTCCTGGCAACACACGTTCCATATTTCTTTGTTGACATTCTTTAATTCATTGTTCTGTTATTTTGCTCTGACCTAAATTTTGTTGTATAGCTATTTCCAACTACACTGGATAATTCCACTGCATTCCTGGAATCGTATTTCTAATTCATTTTAACTTTTGATAACTGCGTTCGATTCCAGCATTCTCCTTTATTAATAATTATACTCAATCCTAATTACTCTAAAACACATGAGCTATCCCCTTCAATATCCAACAATGATACCCAATTTCAAACACTAACTATCGCTACTCTGTTATCCTTAAGACTCATCATTGAGTATTCTTCGGGCTCGATATAAGGAGTTTATAAGAATAAGATACTCACCAAGATATAAGGAGTTTATAAGAATAAGATACTCACCAAGATATAAGGAGTTTATAAGAATAAGATACTCACCAAGATATAAGGAGTTTATAAGAATAAGATACTCACCAAGATATAAGGAGTTTATAAGAATAAGATACTCACCAAGATATAAGGAGTTTATAAGAATAAGATACTCACAAAGATAAGAAATGCTTTTGCTTTCATTTTGTTGCAGACTCATTGTAATTGTTTTTATTGTTTCACCACGTTTCGGACAACTCATCGTCTGGCCTTCTTCAGATGGTTAACCGCGACGGGATGAGAAATGCTGAGTCTTATAACTGCATTCCAGTAATTACTGGTCCTGGATATGAGCTTAAACTATATCCAGTGGTGAGGCCCCAGCTTGTGGGCTTTGGGGAATGTGGAGCCACCCTTTAATTACCATTGCTCCCAGGTCCACTCTGACCCGGAGTGGTAGTACCTGTTAGGGTTCCAACTATGGGTTAAATAGAAAACGACTTGAAAACAACAAATATATTCTATTAAAAATTTTTTCTTCAAAATCTTTGGATTCGGCATTAAATAACCTGAAAAGGGTTGATATGCCGTAAAACAAAAACAACCAAGCAACAACCAGTAATTACTGCCTTCCATAGTTGTCTCATAGCGTTTTAGCCAACAAATCGTCTGGCCTCCCTTGTGTAGGATTGAAACCGCTATCTTCAGACAATACTCACCCGGAACCGTGAATTTACAACGCATCTATACACTATGCCACGTATCTCGAAGGTTAGTCAAGGTTAGATTTTATGGTCATTTTTTGTGTTTTTATCTCATCTTTCATTGTCGAATTCATACAGAGGGTTACTTGGCCAAAATGTGGTAAGACAGCGACTATGAAGATTAGGATAACCACCCGGAACCAAATGAATACACAAATTATGAAGCACTATCTCAAAGGATTCCGATTATTAAAAATTATCTATAAATTTCAGGGTTTTTTGTGTACTGATTTGTATAGTCAAACAATCTTTTATTTCTATTTATTTAAAAAGAAAATACAACTTTGTTATCAATTATATAAATTTCACCTTTCTGTTTAAATGTATGTATGTATGCATGTCTGCTAAAACTTTCGACAGCGGCAACGGATTTTACCAAGATCGGTATCGTTTTGAAGCTTGACCCCTCGGACGACAAATATCGAAAAATTGGCTGAGAACAGTAATTCCCTCACCATCAACTGGGCACTTTTCTACAGGGAGGGTCGCTTTTTTTCGCCGATATTTTCTAAAAGTCATCCCCTCTTTTCGGTTGATTAGCCTTAATTTAAACCTTCGCCACTTCCGGTTTGCCGATGGACGGAGCAACAAAGACGTCACGTATTATTTTGTATTTTTGTTTGTTTGTTTTTTCACGTTCTTATCCTCCTTCGCGGTACGGGTTCTAACCTGCCTGCGTACTGCCACTTTTTTTTTTTTTTTTTTTTTTTTTTGCTCAACACACAACCCCAAACACCCGAGCAACGCCGGACACCCAGTATATAAGAAAATACAACTTTGTCGCATTCATCTGCAAAAGATCTAGCTAATTTGCATATTCTCTTTATTATACATTTTAATTAACTCCCTATTATTTTTTTCGGTTTTCTTATGGGACGATCATCTTTAGTTAACTATTACCTGTAATTATATTCATGCAGATATTCTACTTGATTTATACTTGCATAATATTTGCGTAAAAAGGTTATAGTAAACACAAACGTCTTTCTATATATATATTTATGTATGCGTATATATGTGCGTGTGTATATATTATGTTTGCCTACAAAACTTCTCTGTCAGTTTTTGATCTATAGACATGAAGCTTAATATATAGGGTATTCGAACATATGCGAAACTTAATATTTGGGTTTAAACCGGGAACAATCGGTAAAAAATTGTGAAGATTTAAGAAATGGAATTTTCCAGGTTGAAGTCTAACGATGGCATTACGCATATATATATATATATATATATATATATATACATATATATATATATATATATATATATATATGGACATATTATATATATATAGTTATTTTATTTCCTTATATATATATATACATATATATATACATATATATATATATATATACATATATATATGTATATATATACATATATATATGTATGTATATATATATGTATATATATATATACATATATATATGTATATATATATGTATATATATATGTATATATATGTATATATATATGCATGCGTACCGTAGTAGCAGTTGGTTCATTTTTAATTTTTAGCTTTGTATATATATATATATATATATATATATATATACATATATATATGTATATATATATGTATATATATACATATATATATGTGTATATATATGTATATATATATATATATATATATATATATATATATATATATATACACTTGTGCCCGATATTATTCATACCCCTCGGATCTTTGAGATTTCTATAAGAATATTGCTCAAACCAGAAGGTAGACAATATTAAAAGGATTTCAAGCAATAAATCAAGCATAAGCATTTAATTTAAACTCAACAAATAAATAAATTATGCAAGTTTGAAACATTATACAAAGAAAAACAATAATGGCACTAGTTCAAAATTATTCATACCTCTCTTACTAATAGTCAATAGCATGCCCTTTATTCTTAATAACTGCCTGTAACCGTTTTGGATATTTATCAACAAGGTTTTTACAAGCATCAACACTGATTTTTGACCATTCTTCAATGCAGTAGTTCTCCAAATCCCTCAAATTTCTAGGTTTCCGCTTTTTAACCTCAGTTTCCAATATGTGCCAGAGGTTTTCGATAGAGTTCAGGTCAAGACTCTGGCTAGGCCATTCCAAAACATTAATTTGATTATCCTCAAACCATTTCTTGACTATTTTGGCAGTATGTTTTGGATCATTATCCTGTTGAAGGACCCAGTTCGGTCCTAAATGGAGCTTCTCCGCATCCTGTCTAATGTTTTTCTGGAGTATCTCCAAATATTGCTCTTTCTTCATGGTTCCATCTATCTTGACCAAACTACCTGGACCACTAGCCGAAAAGGAGCCCCAAAACATTAGGCTACCACCACCATGTTTCACCGTGGGTATGGTGTTCTTTGGGTTGTAAGCTTCTCCTTTCTTCATCCAAACGTAAGAAGCATCCATATGGCCAAACAATTCAATTTTTGTTTCGTCGGTCCACAAAATACTTGAGAAAACGGACTCTGGAGAATTCACATGGGTCCTAGCAAACTTTAGACGTGCTGCAAGGTGTTTTCCGGTGTGCAATGGAGTCCTTCTTGGTCTTCTTCCTTTCAGACCATTTTCATGCAGAGTCCTTTGCAATGTTTGCCTTGATATTTTTATGCCAGAAGACTCCAGATTTTCTAAAATGTCCTTAGTAGTGGTGGTTGGATTTGCATTAACACTTCTTACAATATTCCTGGTGGCTCTAGCAGACAGTTTCTTTTTCCTTCCTCTACCAATCAAGTTGTTTGTTGTGTGGTGGCTCTGGAATTTTTTGATGATGCTCTGTACTGTTGCTGTAGGGACCTCAAATTTCTTGGAAATTGACTTGTAACCTAAACCATCTTTATGTGAATTCACAATTTTAGTCCTAAGATCATTACTAAGCTCTTTTTTCTTCCCCATTCTAATAATTTTTATTCTTTTATTATTTTTCAGTTGATATCATTTTAATTTCTGAAAAATGCAAAAAACGAAATGAAATTAATCAAAGGTTGTATAAAAGCATTCCAAATAAGAATCAAACAGGAAACAAACAGTCAGAAACTCGATTAATACTGAAAAAATAAGGGGGTATGATTATTTTTGAACAGTGCAGATTTTATAAATAGCTGTATATTTCTTTTATTACAAGTATCCCGAGATTTTAAAATGACGAAAATGATCAGAAGAGGTTTATTAAGAATATGTATCAATATGGACGTAAACAATAAATTCTTACAAAGTTACACCTAATAAACTCAATTTTCAAGGGGGGGGTATGAATAATATCGGGCACAAGTGTATATATATATATATATATATGCATGCGTACCGTAGTAGCAGTTGGTTCATTTTTAATTTTTAGCTTTGCAGCAAACATAACTTCATAGCACAAAGGTGGTGGTGGCGCAGTAGTTATGTTTTATTTTTTCATTATTAAATCATTATATATATATATATATATATATATATATATATATTTATTATTGGTCCATTATAATCTATACATATATATATATATATATATATATATATATATATAAGTGAACGTGTCTCTGTGTGTATCTGTCTGTGTGTCTGTGTACATTTCCCTACGCAATAACTCTGTCAATTTTCAGTCTACAGACTCGAAATTTGATATACAGGGTACTGAGATTTGGAAAAATCTTCCTAATCGGTTTTCGACCAAAAATTTGGCTGTTAAGGTGCCAAAGTTCAACGATTTGACCTTTGAGAACTCTACCAAACTCCTCTGACGATTTTGGGTCTAAACACTTGAATATTTAGATATAGGTTCCTTGGACATGGATCTAACTTAATAATATGATTTAAGCCCAAAACAATAAACTTTAAGGGGTCATAATAAGGGTCAAAGTTTTTAAAAAATTGACCTCTACGGTCTCTACCAAATTACTCAGACAATTTCTGGTCTAAACATTTGAAATTATACATAAAGGGTATTCAGAGATAAGGTTAGCTTTTTAATTGGTTTAGGTCAAAAATTTCACTTACCAATATATAAATGTATGTATGTTTGCATGTCTTCCTTTAACTTTCGACAGAGGCAACGGATTTTTACAAGATCGGTATCGTTTTGAATTCGACGTTTCAGACGACAAATATCGAAAAATTGGCTAAAAACATTAATATCTTCACCTTCAACTGGGCACTTTCTACAGGGGGGGGGATCGATATATTTGAAAGTCATACTCTCCTTTCGATTGTCTAGCCTTATTAAAATCTACGTCACTTCCGGTTGACGGTGGTCCTAATAGCAAAGACGTCAGGTTTTCCCCCGTTCTTTTCCTCCTTCGCGGTACGGGTTCGGGCCTGCGTTCCTACTACCACTTTTTTTTTTTTTTTTTTTTTGCTCAACACACACATCCAAACACCCGGGCAACGCCGGGCTGACGAAATCTTCATTAATCAAAATATCGTATTTAAGCGTATTTTACAACCGGGTAAAACCGGGCGGCCTGCTAGTATATAATAAGAGATGCCTATTGGCCGTAGTCTTGACAAGACGAATCCAATTTAAAGTGCATAAAGGAAGCTGAATAATTTGCTAATTTATTCTTTACATATGGCTTGCAATTGACGGATACGTTCTGAATAACTTGGAATCTGCTTCGAGCAATAGTGTGAATTTTGTCTCAGACTTGAACAAGTATCAATCGACTTAAAATTATTGAAGACGATGAGCATTAAAACAACACATGTATTGAGTAATGTTGATGCAAGATGGTCTAAAAGCAATCTGAAGCGTTCCATACGTTTCTGCGGCATTTTTCCTAAGTTTAAAACAGAATTTCATTACGTTTTTCTAAAGTGTCCTTATGACCAGATTGCAATCAGGCTTTAGTAGGGTGTATTCCAATTCCTGTTGTAGCTCCTCCTTTAAACCTGAAATCATCAAAATTTGTCAGTGAAGTTGAAGTCCAATCTAAACAAATTCAAAGCCCAAGGGACAGAAAAGCGGTTCGATCAGTAACACACACAGACACGGCGACACGCCACCAACACGAACCAGCGTACACAATTACCAACCGGCCGTTCTTTCTTCACTGCTTGCCTTCCAAAACGACCTGAATTTATAGTTGTCGAAGACCAACTGATTTGCATCTATGCACGAGATTTTGCGAGAGTTTCCGAGATCATACCATTACAAAACGCCGTCGGCGCCATCTTGGAGTTCTTTTCTTATCCTAGCTTCGCAGCGATGACAAAACACACACGCACACCTAGTTCGTTTGAACGGTAAGCCCTCATTTTCACAGCTTTTGCCACAGTCAGTCACCTCATAAGATGTATAGCAATAACATAGTGAAATAAGTTCAAATATCTGTACATAAAAGTATTGGAACTTATTAAAGGCATCGCTTATATATTGGAACTTATTAAAGGCATCTCTTATATATTGGAACTAATTTTTTTTTATTTTTTTTTACATAAACGTCACCACTTATCAAGGCCGATAGGCCACTCAAGGATAAGGGTTAAAGAGTGTACAGTAGTCAAAAGGACAATATAGTAATCGATAGTAATGGAAGTTCGGTAAATTTGTTAACTTAAGTGGAACGGCTCATCAGAAATTTGTTCACGTTGGACTTGAAGACAACAATATTATAGAAAGCTGGAAAGCAGGAAAACGGAAGACAATTCCACAGGCGTGCAGTTCTAAGAAAGAAGCTTTGATCATGGAATCTATGTTTAGGTTTAGGTACAGATAAAGAGTGGGGAAAATTATTGATAGTGTTTTCAGCTAGTCTAGTGTTTCTTGTGAAAGTTTGGCGAAGGGGGACCATAGATTGAAGCTCAGTCGAACACTTTCCATGAAAATAACGATAAAGCAGAGACAAACTCGCAACATCTCTTCTGTGAGACAGAGGTTGCAGCGAAGAGAAAAGGACCTCTCCCACCAGGCCACGAAGTCTATTTTGAACCCTATCAAGGCAGGACAAGTCTTTTCCACCAGCTCCTGCCCATATGTGGCAACAGTACTCCATCCTTGGACGTATCTGGCTCTTATATAGATAGAGAATTGCATCAGCAGTGAGATATCTACTGGATCGATAGAAGGATCCGACCATTTTTCCAGCGACCTTGGCAACAGATTTGATGTACGTATTCCATTTAAGATCAGGAGTAAAGATCAAGCCCAGAAGCCTGTCAAAACTTGAGGCCTCCTGAAGACGAGAGCCATTCATTTTAATTGATGCCAGATGGGGATCAGAACGTTGATGATGTAAAGATAGAAGCTTGGTTTTAGATGCATTAAAAGTAACCAGCCACTCCTTTCCCCATTGTACAACGTGATCAAGATCAGAGGAGAGAGAATCGGAGAGAACTTGGTCGTTTACTATCTTAGATGTGCTACCATAGATGGTAGTGTCATCAGCAAAAATGTCTACGAATGATGTAAGGATGTGATTTGGAAGATCATTAATGTAGATCAGGAAAAGAATTGGGCCCAGGATCGACCCCTGAGGGACTCCAGCATTTATACTGTGAGCTTCTGATTTTTGCCCATCAACTACTACTCTTATGAACCTATCAGAGAGAAATGATTTAATAATTGAGAAGACATTTCCAGCAATACCATAGCTGGAGATCTTGTGAAGTAAACCTTTATGCCATACCCTATCAAAGGCCTTTGATATGTCAAGAGCAATTGCCCTAGAAATGTTGCCTCTGTCGAGACATTCGCTAATCCTATGAGATATAACTGTAAGCACATCTGCTGTAGATCTAGCAGAACGGAAACCATATTGTGTACCACTAAGAAGGTTATTTTTGCTGAGATGGTTGATTACTTCTCTATTTAACACAGATTCCAGCAACTTACTCATGACGCACAGGAGACTTATTGGCCTGTACTGCGAGGGGGATGAACGATCACCTGAATTATTAAATACAGGGCATACTGATGAGGTTTTCCAGGGTGATGGGAAGCAATTCTCCTTAAGACAACGTTTAAACAGTTTTGTAAGTATGGGCGCTAGTTCTGGTTGAAGTTTTTTGAGTACTATAATTGGAATACCGTCAGGGCCGGTTGCTTTACTGGAATCAAGGTTTTTGATTAGCTTGGCAACATCACATACAGATATTTGTATATCACATACTGTGTTTTCTGATACAGGAGGAAATATTGGGGGTTGGCGGCCTTGGTCGCAAAGGGTAGAATTGGCTGCAAAGTTCTTGACAAAGAGTTTGGCTTTGTCTGATGCTGACGAGATTAACTCAGGTCCATTGATGATAGTTGCGATGGAGCACACGCTTCTGTTCAAGATTCTGTTTGCAATTTGACAAAACTGGTGGGAACCAAGCCGCTGCTCAGCTACTTTGGACTTGACGGACTGAGCATATAACTCTCTTGCGTTCTTTATTACTTTCTTACAATGGTTGCTGGCAGTCCTGAAAGCGGCTTTAGTTTCCATGCATCTATTACGTTGGAAGCAGTGGAAAAAGTGATTTCTTTGCGCAATAGCAGCAGCACATTCTGGAGAAAACCATGGCTGGCTGTTAGGTTTTTGCTGGAACTTTTTCGAGGGTATGAAATTGTCTATACCTACAATTAACCATTCTGTCAGGTCTGATACTATAGAGGACACATCCTTTTTAAACATGGAACGCAGAGGAAGATCCGATATAAATGTACGGAAACTATCCCAGTCAGCCATAGTGTATCGATATACTGTACGATGGAGAGGTACGTCTGAGGACTTATTACATTTCATTTTTATCTTAATTGATACAACTGAGTGGTCGGAAGATCCAAGAGGAGACAGAACGGAAACTGAACATAGTTCAGGGCAAGTTGTGAGAAAAAGGTCTAGGAGACTTGCATACTGGCCATCATTGCTGGGCACACGGGTGGATTCGTGAACAATCTGAGTGAGGTCATAGGCAATGGAGAAATCATGACAGAATCTCCCCTCATCATCGGTCTTGTTTGAGTGGGTCAACCATTCCACATTGTGAACATTGAAGTCTCCACATACGTGAATGTTAGCTGAAGGATATGCTAATAGAACTTGGTCAATTTTCTCAGATATGCTTTGAAAGATAGTAACTCCGCTGTTATGGGGGCGATAGAGAGTAAATATAAATGCCGTAGTGTGAGCTAGTGCTACTCGGAAGCACATATAGGGTAAGTTAGGATCTTCTCTGGAGATGTCCCTACCACATGCAAAGCCATCTTTTATATAGGCACATATTCCATGCCCATGGCGATCCTGGGAGTCAGTTTTGGAAGTTAGGTTGGAGTATCCTTTAATTACGAACTCATTTAGGGAAGTAGTCTGTCCAATTCCAGTTTCACTTAAAAAGAAAAGGTCTGGTTTAGTCTCCTGTAATTAGGCTTAAACCTCTGGAAGGTTAGAACGTAGACCCCTGATGTTGGAGAAGGAGACATGGTAGTGGGGGTCTACGTTGGAAGTTTCAGATCCGGGTTTAATTTTGTATTTTTTATTGAAACATGTCATGATGGAATTTTGGAGTTTGTGGACTAGGTCGTCAGATTTGCTTAGAGCAAGACAGAGAGGGGAAACAAAGAGAGAAAAGTAACGAAGAATTTTTTTGTAGCACATGATAAGGTAAAGCCGTAACAATTACCCACTAGTATGGCATCGAGAGGCCCCACCAGAGACTACTGCATGGTCCAGACTCCATTCACCAAATGGCAATACAGCAGCCCCAGTACTTTGCACCTGCTGATAGGACAGCCTCCTTAGTGGTTAATCCAAGGTTCGGGTCCCTGACTATCAGGCGGATAACGTCAGCCCAGATAAAACGTTTACCTCCAGCACCCTTACAAGTGACATGGCTACAAGGATAGACATAGAACAGAAAATTTCCGCCATCTTTGCCGACTGTTCACGCAAAATACTGCCAACCTAGAATACAGCTTTTTCTTCTCCCTTTGTCAGAAAAATCACTCATTAAAAAAATGAGGACTGAGTGACAAATAAAGAGAAGCGAGAGTAACTACAGCTGCCGACAACGCTTCCACAAAACGTTCTCTACTCTCCTTTAAAAAAAAAATCTATTAAGTATTGTACTTAATAAAAGTCCAACTGGCGTGTTTTTTTAAGGAAACGTATGGTGATAGATTCACCTCTCACGAATTAACAATGAATACAATTTCCTAATCCGTTCATGCAATCAACATGGTAGATATAATAAACATTTATGACGAGAAAACGCTATCATTAAATAAAACAATCAGGAGATAAAAATATAAATTAAGTACTGAAATAGAATGTAGTTATTAATATTAGAAATTAAGCAAAAAAGGCATCTCTTATATATTGGCGAGATGCCTTTAATAAGTTCCAATACTTTTATGTACGGATATTGAACTTATTCTATTATTATATAGTAAGAAATACTGGCTTATATATGGCAATATTTCATCATTGTGCTTGTTTTACAAATATTTTAATGGAATGTGTTCTGATGAACTCGTTTCGCTTGTACCCCCTCGACGTACATATCCCCGACAAACCCGCTTAGTAATAAGATTCCTTTCACTCTTATTGTTGTTCCTAAATGCCAGAAAGCTTTCTATTCTAATGTTATATACTGGGTGATATGGCGGTGACGTCTATTTTATTAGCACCATCTATATTCTAACTATCCGAGATTTTTGAATATCTCGATAGATAGAGAGATAGTTCGTTTGACATTTATGCATATATGTTGTTTTAAGTCGTCTAGTGAATGGAATGACCGCTGTTCATTTTTCTATGAATAACGAGACGCTTTGTTATAAAACAATTTGATTTATTTAATAACAAACATATACACATAATACGGCGGGGAGGTGGTGGTGGAGATAGTGTGGCGGAGAGGGTGTGGTTGCGACCGTGACAGGCAGTTGAGCGTCGTCTGTCCTCCCCTTTCTGCTGTCACTCTCTGACTGACTCTGACTCTTGTTTATCATTTCTTTTTATGAATTTTCCCGTTAACCGATTTACGTAATCGACCCACATTCTGTTGATGTTTGCTTTTGGTCTTACTTGCGGCCGAATTACGTCATCTTATTCCCGGGTTTCATTTTTGTCGGTCAGGGTTTAAGTTCATCCGAACTTTGCTCCATTCAACGTCTGACCCATAAACCGACTTGCGTCATAGGACCAGGTCATCCATTTTTTTGATGGCCCGGATTTCCAGTTCATTCGCACCTCCCCTATCTTTTACACTAATAGTTTCTTCCCTCGAACAGCTAGACTTTGGAATCCCCTTCCTTTTGCTTGCTTCTCTGGCTGTACTGATATGCAGAAGTTTAAATGTAACATAAACAAATATATTTTATGCGTAATTGTTGCATTTATTCCTTATTTTACTTCAATTTCTTCTCGGAAATCAAAGACATGTTTCCTGGTCTTAAAACTTGATTTTTCGTTAAATATTGTCCTTAAACATTGAGTTACTGATATGTGAATAATTGTACCGTCATACACACGTTTACACACGCGACCCAACACGTTGTAGCAGTATATGTCACTAAGGAGACCAAGACAAAGAATAACCTGAACTCACTTTTTCGTGCAACCACGATATCTATTTACTCATTCTCCCGCCACGCGTGACTTCTCGTTACGTTTGTGACGTCTCTCACGTGATCATCTTCTCTAACTTGCTTTCTTTCTTTCCTATTTTTAGTCTTTTTTTTTCTTTACATTTTTGAATTGCGTCATTTTTACGTCATTTTTGAATTTCGTACCAATTTGCATACTCGCGTCCGCGCTCTGTTACATAATATAACGTCTCAAAAGTAAAGCCCACTATTTATTTTTAACTCAAAAAGATGAAGAGTTACAAAGACGGGAGTGGTGTATATAAAACGGTCGATGAGAGGGCCTTGTTGTATGAGGGTCTTTCCAAAATTAAAGCTTTCTAATTTTCTGGAAAATATGCAGAGCTACGAATACGTGAGTGGTACCTTTAAAATGAGCGATTTTTTGTGTTTTATGATTTAGTTTTTCTACATAGTCACCACTATTCCCAATGCATTTTAGTCATCGATGAAAGAAAACTATGCATGGTGCTCCTGGGCGTGATTTGTCATAAGAGGCTCGCTCCATAATTAAAACCTCCTATTTTTTTTTAATCAAAATGACGAAAAGCTACGACTTTTATGCCAGAGCATTTATATTTTTCATAGTCACCACAATTCTTAATTCAGTAGCATATCTTTCCTTCTGACACACGTTCAGGACAAGGTTTATTTCTTAGAGTCTCACTCCGTCAATATCTGCAACAGAGACATGAAACTGTCAGGTCATTATGTTACAAGTAAGACTGTCCCCTTTTCTTGTAAATAAGAAAAACGTTAGATAAGTGGAAAATGAGATGAGGATAAGCCGAGACTCGAACCTGGTAAGCAAGGTTCAGAAATAGATTTAGAAAATGGACTGTTAGAATTTCGCATTGTTAAATTTCATATAAAATAGTTTAGATATATTTGTTTTGTAAAAAGAATTTAATTGTTCATTCTTTTATGGAAACTGAATTAAAAAGGTCAGCGAAAAAATAATGAACAATACAATTTAAAAATATATTGAAAAATAGGTTAGTGAGAATTCTTTGTTTGCAGAAGTCTGTGCGGAAACGTGAGCTCGCCACGTTTTGAACCACGCATCTGACGTCATAGAGAAAGGGGATTTCTCAATATAGGAGCTAGGATTAGCAGATTAGTCGGAGAGACAGTAGAGATAGAGAGAGAGAGAGATAGAGACAGTAGAGATAGAGAGAGAGATAGAGAGATAGAGACAGTAGCGATAGAGAGAGAGAGATAGAGACAGTAGAGATAGAGAGAGAGATAGAGAGAGAGAGAGAGAGAGAGACAGTAGAGATAGAGAGAGAGATAGAGAGAGAAATAGAGAGAGATAGAGACAGTAGAGATAGAGAGAGAGATAGAGAGAGATAGAGACAGTAGAGATAGAGAGAGTCGGGCGGTCAGAGGAGATTTTTGAATATCTTGATAGATAGACTGAGAGATAGTGCGTTTGGCATTTACGTTGACAGTTGTACATATATATAAACACATTACGTTTTTCGTTGGAAACATAACTCGAAGACGCAGATACAAAAAGATGAAGGTGTTGTTTATTTTTCGACCGGTCGGAAATGATTGCTTCACTTCAAGGATTCAAAGTTGTTTAAATGGTTACTTCTAAACCTCTCGCTTTCCAGAGGGTGCACTGACTCTAAGCGAGAATCGGTCTGAACCTCTCTACTTCTCTGGTCTGACTGATCTGATTCTCTTCTCCTCTAACTAATTTCGAACCTTTTCCTATTTTGAGAAACCATTCCTGTCATGACGTCAGCAACGTGACCACAATTCACGTGCATCAAACATGCGCGATTTGCACGTTTTTGAAACCATGTCTGACGACCAGGAATTTTCCCATTCTCTTTGTTTTACAAAGGAATTTAACCTACTTGTTAATTCTGTAACCGATATTTTTATTATGTTTTATTTCTAAGAATGTGAATAGTTTTTTTTCCATCCAAACTGTATTTATTAAATATTTTAACAGAATCAACAATTTAACTGGACTTTCCATTTAAACCTATTGTTCTTTAAAACTTATCTACAGGGTTCAATCATTGTGTTATCTTAAATCATTTTCGTTTAACTAATTCTCTTTTTTATTTTTATTTACATGAAAAGGGAATAACCTTTATCATGTAACATTTCGACCGGTCAAATGGAAATAAAGAACATGATCGATTTTTGTAACTGTTGTCTTCGTGTCGTCATTCGGTAATTTAATGTAATGCGTTAATCATTTTAATATGAATTTTGTGTAATCCCCTTCCAAGTAATGTGTCCCCCTCCTCCATCATAAGTGATGATTCCCCCTCCTGTGTTAAAAGACCTGATCACCCTCTCTCATCGCTAATATATGTTATAAGAATCCACAGAACTGTAATAGGTATAAATGTCTATCCTCCCCCCCCTCTCTCTCTCTCTCTCTCTCTCTTTCTCTCTTTCTTTCTCTCTCCATCTCTCTCTCTTTTTCGCTCTCTCTCTTTCTCTCTCTCTTTCTCTCTCTTTCTCTCTTTCTCTTTCTCTCTATCGCTCTCTTTCGCTCTCTCTCTCTCTTTCACTTTTTCTCTCTTTCTCTCTCTCTCACTCTCATTGTTAATCGTGTATTACATGTCCCCGTCTCTCTATGCAAAAATGAATGCATAAGTTCAGTCAACATAACAATGCTGTTACAGCAGTAACTGGGTAAAAAGAATCAAAGGACAAGAGCATAACTAATGACGAATATAGTTCTATTTCGCCGCAAAACAAGTGTACATTACTCAACATGAAAACTGAGACACAAAAACACTCATAAACATTTCGAAAGAAGAAAACACCATAAAGTAATATATGAAAGATTATTAAAATTGGATAAATTTAAAGAACTCCCGTGTTCACCTCTTTTTTTTTACATGGACGTCACTACTTATCAAGGACGGGAATCCACTCGAGGATAAGGGTTATTGCGTGTACAGGAATCAACGGCATAGTATCGTAGTAATTGTTGGTATTGGAGATTTGATAAAGTGTCTTACTTAAGGGGGCGGTTCATCAGGATTTTTTTTATGTTGGACTTAAAGACATCCAAGTTGTAGTCAGGTGGGAAACAGGCAAAAGGAAGAGAGTTCCACAGTCGTGCACTTCTAAGAAAGAAACTTTGTTCATGGAATCTATGTTTTGATTTAGGCACAGATAAAGAATGGAGAAATTGACTGACAGTGCTTTCATCTAGACGGGTGTTTGTCGTGAAAGATTGGCGAGGGGGCGCAGAGATTGGAGCTCGGACGAGCACTTGCCATGGAAATAACGATAAAACAAAGACAGGCTCGCAACGTCTCTCCTGTGGGAGAGAGGTTGCAGGGAAGAGAAAAGGACATTCCCCACTAAGCCACGAAGTCTATTTTGTACTCTGTCAAGGCAGGATAGGCTATTTTTAGCAGCTCCAGCCAAGATGTGGCAGCAGTACTCCATCCTTGGACGTACTTGGATTTTATACAGATAGAGAATTGCATCAGTAGTGAGATATCTTCTGGAGCGGTAGAAAGATCCCACCATTTTTCCAGCGACTCTTTTAATCTTGCTATTGATCCAACGAAGACAACCTCAGTCTCGCAAGCCAGTCGATTTGAAAAAAGACCAAATCTCCGCCAGGCAGTGTTCACGACGGAAGTTTCTCTCTCCCACACCCACATACGCTGACGGTGCGGGAGGCAAAAGTTCGCTCTAAAAAACTACACCGCCTGGGACGCAAACACGTACATTTACAAATATCATTTGCTATTTTCTATGATCCATTCGGGAGGAATAAAAATGGGAATTTCAAGATAAGAATTCAACTGGTCTTGTGGAGTATTCAGCAAAGTGATGTTATTTGAAGCAGCATAACTAAGATAAGGTTCGCCATTTCTGTTTTTAGCTAGTGCGATGAAATCTCATTTTGGGCTTAGAATATTTCACTTTCACTTGCCTCGTGGCGCTGGAGCACTACAGATGACCCGTGAACCAGTCCTCTCCATCCTTCCCTGTCCTCCGCATGTTGTACTGCCCTGATCAGCTTCAACCCCATCTTTTCTGTAATGTTGTCTTCCATCTTTTCTTCTTTCTCCTCTTCTGGGTGTTTCCTGAAGCACTGTCTTGGGAAGCCTCTCTCCTCTTGTTACGTGAACGAACCATTTTAGTTTGCGCCTCCTGATTGTGTTGAGTAGATCTTCATAAGGACCAATGGATTGTCTTATTCTGTTTTTGTGACTTTCTCATTGGTTCTGTGCTTTTGTAAAAGATGCGAAGCAGTCTTCTGAAACATCTTATAAATGAGACCTGAATCTTCTTTTGTGATTCTGCTGTAAGGTTCCATATTTCACAAACATACACGAAAACTGAGTGGACGAGGGAACGCATGATTCTTGCCTTTGAGCTGAGCTTGATTGTCTTGTCCTTCCAAATGATATTCAACTTAGCCAGTGTTGCTGCTGTCATTGCAATTCTGGCTAATAATTCAGAATTAGACGTCTCATCTGAAAGTATTGCTCCGAAGTATTTGAAATTCTTCTACGGTTTCAAGCTTTTCTCCGTTGGCAATAGTGTCAGTTTGGATTCCATTGGGCACATTTTGACATTAAATATCTCGAGAACTATTAAGGATATAAAAACGCATCTGATATATTCAGAAAGCTTGTAATCTCAAGCTTTTTTTAATGTATATAAACTTATACTAATACAGCTATATATTATATATATATAAACTAACTGGAAAACTGAAGGCATCAAGTACGTTTGTTGCTTTATAGAATAAATTCAGAAACTTTAATTGACAAAGTGGCAAACCTGTGTGATGCTATCCATGGCTTAACAAAATGCTCAGTGGGTAGCGCTATGTTGTGCCGCGGCTAGTTTTTTTGTTTTTGTTTTTGTTTTTTTTTTGCGTAGTGTATGGGCCGCTGTGTAGAAATGTGTAGAATGGCTCATTCTCTTTTTCGGCGTAGAGTAAGGACGAAAAATGTACTTCCCTTACAAAATGTAATGAGATTGAAACAAAAGTTTCTCTAAATAAATATAAGGAAAAAGAAAAATATTCCTTCAGGAAAGAAAAGTGAACATTTTGGTTAATTCATCACATAGCTGAATTAAAGAGACTTTATATCACATCGAACTGTGATTAAAAATGTGTTTCTTATCCATTAAAATCAATTAACCTTCTTTAACTTACCAGGTGATGATTTTTCATCAGGTTGAAAACAAATAAGACTTATAACTGTGTACCATTTTTATTTAACACGTTTTTTGCTCAAGGTGAGCATGCTTGGTCACATGACACACATCAAACCGATTGTCCAATTCTTGTCTAACGTGTCCCAGCATTATTGGCAAGAGCTTCTTTTATTCAAGCCTTCAGCTCATCCACGTCTCTTTGAATGGGAGGCACATAGACAAAAACAAAACCTCACAAAAAAATTTGCAGTGTGTGACATCTGCAGATCTGGGAGATCCATTCACAAAAAAATAATTAAAGCTTGTAATCTCAAGTTTTAATGAAATGTTTAAAGATGTTCAGTGTGAGCACACTTAGTCACACAACACTATAAAATCGATGGTCCAATTCTTGCCTAACGTGTTCCAGCATTGCGTTGTCAATGATTGCAACAGCTTCTTTGAATGGCAGGTAGATAGACAAAAACAAAGTCTAAAAAAAATCGCAGCATGTGACATCTGCAGATCTGGGAGATCCATTCACAAAAAAAATAATTTATTTGGATTTTTTGTTCTTTCAAATGATGTTCAACATAGCCAATGTTGCAACTGCCATTGCAATTCTGGTTAATACTTCAGGATTGAACCTCTCATCTGAAACTATTGCTCCAAAGTATTAAATAATTTAAAATTATTCGCGGTTTCAGGCTTTTCTCCGTTGGCAGTGATGTCCGTGTGGATTTAATTGGCACTATTTTTCATCAGTTTTGTTCTGGTTGCACTGATTTTCAGGCCATAAATCAGGCCTGTTCACCATAAACATGACATCATGCACGTGGTACACAAACAAATTCTTTCGAGCAAACTGTCAATAATATTTTTTTTTAAAAATGCTTTAGAATATTTTCACCTTCATCTGCCCCATCGCGGTTGCCGCTGGGGGTGTTACAGATGACCTATCAACAAATCCTCTCCATCCTTCCCTGTCCGCCGCAACACCCCAAACCCCTTCGGGGGCCCGGGCGTCAAGATCAAAGTGTAGTATCTGTTCCGGCAGATACTGCAAGCTATGACTAGCAAAGACCAGATGTGGGGGCAACCCCACATGCCTGACCTTTAACCAGCTCCCATTTCCCACCTCTCGGGAGCTGGTCCCCTTTTTCCCTTCCCCCTCCCTTCACTCCTCACATCAAAAATCGGCCTTGTGCCTAATTTGCTCGGTGGGGGAGCAAATAAATACCATCTGTTCCGGCAGATGCTGCACTTAAGATAATTTGTACCAGTCAATGGAGGGGAAACCCTCTATACTGGGACAATTATTATTTTTGGTAACCAGAGTGCCCCCTTTTTGCCTACTTTTAGGGGAGCTGGTTTTTACCTCACATTAAAAACGGCCTTGTGCCTAATTTGCTCTGTGGGGGAGCAAATAAATACCATCTGTTCCGACAGATGCTGCAAGCTATGACTAGCAAAGACCATATGTGGGGGTAACCCCACATATCTGACCTTGGTCACTGTAGGGGCAACCCTTCATGCCAACAGTTACTAATCCAGCTCTCATTTCCCACCTCTCGGGAGCTGGTCCCCCCTTTCCCTCCCCCTCCCCCTATCTCCACATTAAAAAACGGCCTTGTGCCTAATTTGCTCAGTGGGGAAGCAAATAAACCCCAACTTCCCTGTCCGCCGCACGTTTGATCACATCACTCAGGTTCAATCCTGTCCATTTTGTTGTCTTCCCATATCTTTTTTTCTTCCTCCTCTGACTGTTCCCTGGAACACTGTCTTGGGAAGCCTCTCTCCTCTTGTTACATGGCCGAACCATTTTAGTTTGCACCTCCTGATTATGGTGAGAAAATCTTCATATGAACCAGTGACTTACCTTATTCTGTTTTTGACTTCCTCATTGGTTCTGTGGTCTTTGTAAGAGATACCAACCAGTCTTTTGAAGCATATGAATTCTGGGGCATGAATCTGCTGAATTTTGCTGTAAGGTTCATATTTAACAAACATACAGGAAAACGGAGTGGAAAAGGGAACGCATGATTCTTATCTTTGAGCTGAGCTTGATTGCTTTGTCCTTCCAAATGATGTTCAACTTAGCCAGTGTTGCAGTTGCCATAGCAGTTTTGGCTTCAAGTTTGGACCTCTCATCTGAAACAATTGCCATAATCTGTGGAAGATCTGTGTCCAGTTCCATGACGAGGTTCCTCTGTACTGTCTTATTTTAAATCTTTAATGATTTACTTATACGTTGAAGTAGTATCATCCTAGCGTAATGTGTGAAATTTCTGTACAGGAAAAAAAGTTAAGAAATTCGGAGATTATATCTCATGAATATTCAACTTATCAACGGTTTTCCAAAAGTCTTGGACACATTTTAACCTTCAATATCAGAATCCAAGAATAAAGATTAATGTAATGTAGCGATTTCCAATCAAAAGATAAAGAACCATACAAGAGGATTTAGAAACACTGATGGAATGATCCAAGCTTGAATTACTAGTGGGGCAGTTCATAAAGATTTGTTGACATTGGACTTAATGACAATATTGTTATAGCCTGCAGGGAAGCAGTTCTGTGCTAATGTGTTCCATGAATGTAAAATTATTCTGTATGTGACAGAATTATTAATGGTATAAAAACACATCTGGTTGATTTAGAAACCTTGTAATCTCAAGTTTTTCATGGAATGTTTAAAGATGTTGGATGTATAGATGCTTGGTCACACGACACACATCAAGCCGATAGTCTGATTCTTGCCAAACGCGTCCCAGCATGGCGTTGTCAATGGTTGCAACATCTTCTGTTATTCGGGTCTTCAGTTCATCCATGTCTCTTGGAATGGAAAACATATAGACGAGTACTTTCACAAATCCTCACAAAAAAAATCTCGCAGGTTGTGATTCATTTTTAGTCAGGGGAAGCACAAAAAAAACGCCTTTTCTGGTTAAGTCAACGCCATTACTGGATTTGATAAGAAATGAAAAAAATCAATAGCTTTATAAAAAAACAAACTTAATGCATTTAACTTTGAAATGGCCCCACTTCAATCTTACTACCAATTCGAACTCGAACTCTCCTGTAAACATTCAAACTCTCTCTCTCTCTCTCTCTCTCTCTCTCTCTCTCTCTCTCTCTCTCTCTCTCTCTCTCTCTATCTATCTATCTCCCTCTCTCTCGCTTCATTTTTGAATTTTGGTTTAAATATTAATACGCTGTCTGACATGAGAAAAGAGTTTGCTTTATATGAAGTTCCTCTCTCTCTCTCTCTTTCTCTCTCTTTCTTTCTCTCTCTCTCTGCATATATATATATATATATATATATATATATATATATATATATATATATATATTAGTGTAGGGACACTTAATCGGAATCGGGAATCGGAAAAATCGGAGCTTTTTTTTAAGTTTGCTTTATATGACAAATAAATCGCAGGGTGTGAGATATAGAGATTTTTTTTTTTACACAGTGATCACCACTTATCAAGGCCCGAAAGCCACTCAGGGATAAGGGTTATTGCAAGTACATTACGTTAGTGTGGAGATTTGATGAAGTGTTTACTTAAGGGGGTGGTTCATTAGGAACTTGTTAACATTGGACTTGAAGACATCCAAGTTGTAGTCAGGTGGAAAGCAGGCAAACGGAACAGAGTTCCACAGGCGTGCAGTTCTAAGAAAGAAGCTTTGTTCATGGAATCCGCGTTTTGATCTAGGCACCGATATAGAGTGGGGGAAATTTTTCACAGTGGATTCAGCTAGATGGGTGTTTTTCGTGAAAGATTGGCGAGGGGGGACCAGAGATTGGAGTTCAGACGAACACCTGCCATGGAAATAGCGATAAAACAAGGATAGGCCCGCAACGTCTCTTCTGTGGGAGAGATGTTGCAGGGTAGAGAAAAGGGCATCCCCCACTAAGCCACGAAGTCTATTTTGTACTCTGTCAAGGCAGGATAGGCTGTTTTTAGCAGCTCCTGCCCAGATATGGCAACAGTATTCCATCCTTGGACGTACTTGCAAGGCACGTTAAACAAATGTCCATGATTCATTTTTCGCAAATTGAAGCACAGAAGACGTCTGAAAAGAAATGAAAAAAATCAATAGCCTTACAAAGACTTATTGCATTTAGCGTTAACAAGGCCGATAGCCATTAGTTGCGTGCTCTCATGTAATGAATGAATGCGTGAATATAGAATTGACATGAAATTCTTAAAGATAAACTAAAATAACCGAAATATGGGCTTAATGACTTAAATAAATAAAAAGTAAATGACTTAGAATGACTTTAATCAACTTAAGTATGAATTGAATGACCTTAAGGACGACTTGAATGCTTTAAAAAAACTGAAGTCCTTCAAAAATAACTTGAACGATCTGGAGAATGACTTGAATGACTTTAAAACTGATTAGGGTGATCATTTTACATTAAATTAATACCCCACTTTATATCACAAAGTTACAAACATAAGAACAGCATGTAGTAAGAACAGATACTACACTTTGATCTTGGGCAAAAGACCAAGAAAAGGGTCTTCATTTGCTCCCCCACCGAGCAAATTAGGCACAAGGCCGATTTTTAATGTGAGGAGTGAATGGGGAATGGGGACCAACTTCCCGGGAATAGGGGAGCTGGATAGTGACAATTGGTATGAAGGGTTACCCTTATATTGACCAAGGTCTTATATATGGGATTACTCTCACATATGGTCTTTGCTTGCAGTATCTGCCGGAACAGATACTACACTTTTATCTAGGCCAAAAGGCCAAGAAAAGCTGTGTTTATTTGCTCACCCACCGAGAAAATTAGGCACAAGGCCGATTTTTAATGTGAAGAGTGAAGAGGAAATGGGGAGGAGCTCCCCGGGTAGTAGGGGAGCTGGATAGTGATAATTGGTATGAAGGGTTGCCCCTACATTGACCAAGATCTTATATGTGGGATTGCCCCCACATATGGTCTTTGCTTGCAGTATCTGCTGGTCAGATACTACAGTTTGATCTTCATATATAATTTATTTCGTGAAAATGAAAATTGCAATCAAGATAATTGCACTTTGATCTTGGCCCAAAGGCCAAGAAAAGCTTTAAAAGCTTGGAACAGCATCTATTAACAACAGACCTTTGATTTTAACCAAAAAGACCAAGCACAAAAGTGTTACGGACAGACCGACAGACCGAACGACGTAATGACTTATAGAGTCGCTTACAACACGTGACTAAAAATTGCCCCATTTACATTTTATTACTATTCATAGTTAAGCAGATATGACAACTTGAAATGCGCTCATGACTTTTGGAACACCCTGGATATGCATTCGAACTCTCCCGTAAACATTCAACCCCGCTCTCTTTCTCTCTCTCTCTCTCTCACACACACACACACACACACAAACACATACACACACACACACACTTTCTCTCTCTCTCTTCCTCTCTCTCAACCTCTATCCCAATGTCATTCTCTTGGAGACATTCAATTTCTCTGCAGTAATTATTCAAATTATCTCTAAAAAGTATTCAATCTTTTTTAATAGACACTAGACCACCCGTGACCCGTTGGGTCAGTACGTTATATTAGCTATGGAATTCATGTATTAGCGTGACACTTGTGGCATAAAGAAAATAGTTTTTTTTTACATAACAGAAGCATTTCTATGAAAGTATATTAAAATGAAAAAAGAATATAGATAGATTTCTATGAGTCGTTCTGTTTATTATAATTGTTATTTTTTTTTAAATTACAGTTACTGAATCATAAGTGGTTGGTCATACTTATAGGTAAATATGCACTGAACAGGTATCATAATCCTTATTATAGTTAAATTCAAATTTTGATATATCATCTTTTAAATGAAATTGTTAGTTGAAAGTACAGAATAATAAAAAAAACACTCTCCACATGTTAATAATGGCTTTTTAAATAGAAAATGAAAATAAAATGTAACTTTTTTCATTTAATTTAAGCAAACATTCAGTACCCATTGTGTAAAATATTTAATTTGTATGTTAATAATAAGGTCAATAAAATTAAGACAATTCTTTTCTATTTACATTTTTTGTACAATAAATTTTTTTTAAAGAAAACTTTTGTTATCCTTTTGCTTAATTGAGACTTCTTATCAGGTTCTAACTCTCTTATATCCAGATTAATTATATTAATCAATTTATTTTATTGAATATGTATCGCTGAAAAGCACGGGTGCTTAAGCACTTATTGTACAGAAAATAAATATTGTATTCATATGCTAATAATAAGGTCACTAAAACTAAGACAATACTTTTCTATTTACAACATTTTTTGTACAATTTGAGTGTTTTAAAAAAACTTTTATGTTTTCCTTTCGCTTAACTCTACTGAGTGCAACATATAGTTGACCATGTTGAAAGACAGGTTTGTCTAGATAAACTAAAACTTTATGTAAGGTCTGTCCTTGAGACTTATGAATAGTCATAGCAAATGCTAATTGTATAGGAAACTGGACTCTGGCAAACGGAATATTGTCACCTTCAGATAAGACCATTTTCAATCTTGGAATTAAAACGATTTCTCCTTCAAACTGTGATGCAATAATTTTAGCAACAATCAAATTATTATACAGCTCCTCTATTATTAGTCTTGTACCATTACATAAGCGTGGTGGATCAATATTCCTCATACATATGATTGGAGCTCCTTTCTTGAGTTCAAGTTTATGTGGAGGTAATCCTGATAACTCTATCGAATCAAGAAATTCTGTTGGGTAATGTGTAGCTTCTGTTCCTTCAAGAACAGAATTAAATGACAAATATTCTTTGACTTGTCCAGGAAATTTTTCAATACAATTATGATTTATTGCTCTAACTGTATCATTAAATGGTACTAATATGCAATTTTCCGCAAACATTTCTAGATTGTCAAACGAAGGATAAATGTATTCAATGCATTGGTCAACATTATCTGCACGGATTATCAAATCTTCAGGCAGTTCAATCTCACCATTTTCATTTTTTTCAAGTTTGTCTTCACCAATCTTTATAATAAATTTAGAGTATTCATCATCATCATCTTGAACTCTCATGTTTTGTTTTAAATAAAATTTCTTAAATTTACGCCACAAAAACGACTCTTTGATGCAAGCATTGTAAATGTCAGCATCATTTCCTCTTTTTATGACTGGTAGTAGTTGCCTGAAGTCACCACTGCACACCGTCAATATCCCTCCGAATGTTTCATTGTTTCCACATATATCCTTGAGAGTCCTATCGAACGTCTCTAAACTCTCCCTTCTTATCATTGGACATTCGTCCCAAATAATAAGTTTTGCTGCCCTTATCAAGTTGACTGTTTCTGATTGTTTATCAAAATTACAAACATCATTTTCTCTTACATTGAGAGGAAGCTTGAATCTGGAATGAGCAGTGCGACCACCAGGCATCAATGTTGCAGCAATACCTGATGATGCTACAGCCAGTGCAATTTGTCCTAAGCTCCTTACTTTTGAAAGAAGAAGTTTTATTAAGAAGGTCTTTCCTGTGCCTCCTGGAGCATCGATGAAAATCAATGAAGAAGAGTCTGTGTTTAAGCAACTGCATATAAAGTTGTAGATGATCGATTGTTCGTCATTTAATAAATGTTGATGTGTCTTTACATATGTCATTTGCTCTGCTATATTGTAACTTTGCTCATCCATTATGGCTCTATTTATGTGAATCACATTAGGTAAATTCTGAGGCAAAGGCAATCCAAAATCTTGCAGTGATTTGTCAGCAGCACAAAGTTTATCATTTATGTACCTCAACGTGTTGTTGATGGCATTTTTATTGACCATGTTCTGATTGTTGACTTGGATTTGCATTGCATTGTAGTAATCCATTGCCATGAAGTTGGAAAATCTTTCCCACAACTCAAGAGGATTTGAACATTCTGTGTTTAAAAGTATCACAATGAACAGATCCCTTATCGCTCTTGGCATTCTCGTTTTATCTGCATCCTCCATTGTTTGTATCCAGTGGTTGTCATGAAGCAGTAATCCTCTTTCTTTGCAAGCAGTTTTAAATAATGGACATATATGACCTGCTACAGTTCGCAGAGATTCAAAAGAATTAGGTCCTTTTACATGGTGAAGTAGTAGCCGCAAAAAGTACAATTCACCACTATTTGGTGAGACTGTGTACATACGACCAAGAATATTTGCTTCAAAAACTCCTGGGTGGTCAACTATTCTTCTACCCATTTTTCTTCTTTGCCATTTCTTATTTTGCCACACATAGTATTTTGGGACATCCGAGTAATAGAGTGTTCTGGCAAATTCATCATTCTGGCAAATATTGAAAAACTCTGTTAGAGTTGTGCAAGAAGCATTTCTATTAAGGTCTCTGTTGCTTGTCCTTTGAATATAGATCATATGTTGATCAGGGAGATGTATCTGAAGACGAACAACTGCAGGTTCTCTAACATGAATTGGAAATCCCAGTATCATCGAAACTGCTTCTGATGGTCCAATATATCTTCCTGTCAAGTATTGCTTAATTTCGTCTTTGCTTACACTGAAAACTGCCTGATCGCTTCCCTTTAATGTATATTTAATTACATATTTAATGGATTTTACAGAAGTGCATATTTCTACATTTAAGTGACAATTAAATAACTTCAAGAGAGTCATGTTGTAAGGTACAACCCATTTGGAAGTTATAGGTTCATTTCTACCTTCTTTATAGCCTTGATGACCTCCCATTTCTGGTGACCTTCGCCTATAAATAGGGTAGGAATCATATCCACATCTTGTTTCATCACTATATGGTTTTGGGTACCTCTTTGAACAGCTCCCATTTTTCCAGCACAGAGATGTACTGTTGCAGTTTGGTCCATGTATCATATGCGTCAATACCAATTCATGTTCTTCTGGATGTTCGACTTTATTTGGTATTTCAGCTTGAACAAAATCATCATAATTCTGGGGTCTGGGTTTAGATTCTTCTTCCATCCATAGCAGGCAATGTAGGTGTGGTAAACCTCTTTTCTGGTATTCAACACTTATAACGTAGGCAATACAATTACCCAACAGACCTTGTGTTCCTGTTAAATATTTAATGAAAAGTTTTCTTTTTAAATCAAAAATTCTTGCAATTATGTCTGGTCGATCGTGAGGAAATTGGTTCTCAATGAGATTATCCTTAATCTCAGGCCAATTTGGATTGCATGTCATTGTGATGAAGTAAGTTGCAGTCCCATATTTTCTAACATACATCATAGCATCTTGACATCTTTCCATCATATATCGTGGACCACCAACAAATGTTGATGACAAAATAACTTTTCTGCCTATGTTACTAAGATCATCATTATCATGTAACGCATCGACAAAACCTCTGTATGTTGTAGATCTAAGAGAGGATTGATTCAATCTAATGTAGTTCAAACGATCTACTTCAATTTTTCCTGCCATATCCACAACATACTGCTGAAACAATCTCCCACCTCTTAATATTTGGTTAAATTCATCATCACGGATCATAATGCGGTAGGCATAATAACGCATAGCAGTTAATTTCCGGTTATTTGTCATTGTCATCTCGGGATGCCAGCCATCCTCACCATCAGGGAAAAACAGTACATACTGTAGTGGATCATATGATCGATGATATTCCGATATTGTTTGAAGCTGACCACCTTTTTCTCTCAATATTATGTGGCGTGATGTTGTTTGCTGTTCATTGTTATTTTGAATAATAATTCCTACTTCATTAAAAATCTGATTATTGTATCGCCTTTCATACTCATTAATCGGTTTCCTCGTAGGATCTATAACAATAACTGCATTAGGTATGTTGTATATCATGTCCTTAGTTTGTTGAAATGCAGTCACATAGATATTAGCACGTCTTAGAATATACTCAATATTTTCTATGATATTCCGACGTAACTCAATGTTCGGGTACATATTCATCCGAACATCAATACTATATTCTTTGTCAAGAAAGTATATCTGAATAAACTGAGCTTGATTGTCTGGCTCAGGTAATAATGATCCAATATAGTGATGAATCTGCCCTTGAATAACTATAGATGGATTCCATCCGTGTTGTGGCTTGATTTCTTTGCAACCAAAAGATGTCATTTGAAACAGGCTATTATATTGTCTCAGGTGTCTTCTGAAGTGGCGAGCTTCTTCACCTTGATCAGCATACAAATAATAGAGTTCATGTGGCAACTTGTGTAACTTTGGCAATCTAACCTTGCCATTCATGCAACAAAAATGTGCAGTTTCTCCAACAAAAAGTTTTGCTTTACAATGAGAACATAGCTTATTCAAATTTCCAACATTTCCCTGTAAGTTTGCTCTGCGCTGTAAATTATATTGACTATTTCGCAAAGCAAGTATGTTGTTTATTTCCACAACATTCTCGTCACCTCGGTTTCGTTCATCTCTTATTCTTTGGCTACTCAGTCTCTCTTCTCTTTGTTGTGCTGTCTCGCTAGCTCGTCTTTGCTCAGCTCTAATTCTCTGCCTGTTCAGTCTCTCTTCTCTCCTCTCTGTTGTTTCATTATTTCTTGTCTCTTGTGTTCGCATTCTTTGCATGCTCAGTCGGTATTCTCTTCGCTGCGGCGTTTCTAAATTTCGATATCTATAATCTTTTTCCCTTTGTTTTTTCAAGCGAATTTCTCTTTGTTCACTTGTTTCAGAAGCTCTTTGAAGTTTATACGTTTCTCTAGAACGAATCAGTCGAGTTCGTCTTTGTTGTTCAGTTTCAGTAAGTTGTGGCATGCCAGAGGGGCCAGCTTGTTGCTGATCCACATTGGTTTCGTCGTTGATTTTGGGTTTTTTACTTTTTATTTGGTTGTGTGACATATTAGTAAAGTTCTACAAAGAATGTAAAATAATTTGTTACAGCTTTGTGTAACAACTTCTGAAAAATTTAAAATATTAAATGTGTTAAAAAATGGATGTAATATGTGTAAAACATATGATTCAAGTATTTGTTGTTAAAAAAACAACAAAAGGAAACACTATTTAATGTAATAGAAACGTGTGCATTTAGCAATGCGGCTTTCCGTTTTTGTGTAAAAACTTCTGATGAATTTAAAATATTGGATTTAAAAAATATATTGGATTTAAAAAATGGATTTAATATGTATAAAACATCTGATTCAAGTATTTGCTGTTTAAAAACAACAAAGGAAAACACTATTTAATGTAATAGAAATGTGTGCATTTACCGATTCAGCTTTCCGTTTGGAAATGTAAGCAGACGACTTTAAAAAACATGGGAAGAAGAAAAAGAAATTTTTTTGTAATAACGCCCTCTAGTAAAAAGGTCTGCATTAGTTAAGGGGGATAACTCTATCCAGTTTTACATCGGTTACCTTTTTCTCTCTCTCACACATACACGTAACTATTTCTCGCGTACGTAACGAAAACAGAGGGAGTAGGAGTGTTGAAATCTATGAGAGTGAAAGTGAGAGGTGTTTTCTTTGAAACTGCGACAGACTTCACGAAGTTGAATGTTTTTAGCCGTTAAAAAAAAAAAAAAAAACTACGGTTGATTTTATAAAATTATTTATTTATAATGACATGAATTAAAGATTTCTCGCGTACGTAACGAAAACAGAGGGAGTAGGAGTGTTGAAAAAAAACAAAAAACTATTTGATCAAATTAAATGAAATTGTTTGTATTAAAAGCGATATAAAAATTCCGGAATTGGAATAACGGATTGAAGACGTTGCTATTTACGCATGCGAAACCGGATGTTGAAAACCGGAAATCTGATTGCAAACATACAAGAACCATAGACTTTTAGTATTATATAGATTATAATCTATCTTTATTAAAGATGGTATTTATTTGCTCCCCCACTGAGCAAATTAGACACAAGGCCGTTTTTAATGTGAGGTAAAAACCAGCTCCCCTAAAAGTAGGCAAAAAGGGGGCACTCTGGTTACCAAAAATAATAATTGTCCCAGTATAGAGGGTTTCTCCTCCATTGACTGGTACAAATTATCTTAAGTGCAGCATCTGCCGGAACAGATGGTATTTATTTGCTCCCCCACTGAGCAAATT
>NC_136503.1:94147092-94207092 GCF_053919585.1 Euprymna scolopes | reverse complement strand
CTCGAACCTGTAAAGCAAAAGAGAAAAACGAGGTGAAAAAAAGGAAAGGCGTTAGTTTTAAACGTACATTGAGATCGCGAGGCGTAAATGACTTCACACAAATGTTCACGCAAAATCTGACCTCTCCTTGCAAATAAAAAAAGACGACTGAGTTGGCGGTCATAGAATTAATCTTTTTAACCAATCTTTACATATTTGTCGTCCGAGAGATTGATCTTCCTAAGGATATCAATTTTGTCAGTGTTTGTTTCGTGTGTCGCAAGTCTTTGGCAGACATACATACACACACATACACACATATACTAACACAGATTTTGCCTTTTATATAATAGACTAGCCTTGGTGACCGGCGTTACCAGGGTATATGGAGGTGTGTGAAAGGGTGTTGTTTGAGCAACAAAAAAAAAACAAAAGGAGGAGTAGGCAGGCTTTAACCCTTAACGCCTAGGAGTAAAAAGAGACGAAAAGTAAAGCAAACGATATTATGGATACAGCTACCGCGATTGGGACAGAAGAGAGCGTCGAAATAACATCTTTTATTCGACATCGTTGATGCGAGGATTAAATGACTTTCAATAATGTCGGCGAATAAAAATATATCATTATAAAAAACAGCTTTTGTCGATTTTTCGATATTTGTCTTCCGAGACATCGAGCTTAAAAACGTTACTGATTTTGTCACAGTCCGATGCGTCTGTCGAAAGTTTTTGGCAAACATACAAACACACACACACACATTTTGTCTTTTATATTATAGACTAGCGGGGGGTACCCGGCGTTGCCCGGGTGTTTGTAGCTGTGTGTGTGGGGGGGGGGGTAACTGCATTCTCAGCAATCACTGCTTTTGTCGTCTCACCACGTTATGGCCAAGTAAACCTCTGGCACGCTTTGGTTAGGATTGAAACCGCTATCTTCAGACAATGTCCATCTGGAACCGTAGAGATTCAACGTCTCTATCAACTGCGCCACAGGCGCCAAGGGAAATCAAGGTTTGATTCTTTGATCTCATAAATCTACGTTTATTTATTATTTGATCTTCCATAGTCGGATCCGTACCGATTGCTATATATATATATATATATATATATATATATATATATATATATATATATATATATATATATATATATATATATATATATATATATATATATACTATAATTCACTTTCGTAAATAATTGAATTCATTCAAAACATATCACTAAAACCAAAACAAACAACATCTAAGTAAATCGCGATATATCCAAACAGTTGGCGAGATGGGTAAGAGGTAAGGGGTTTAGGCTCATTACAGTGGGGTCCAGATTTCGAATCTCGCTACATTCAGCCACTCTGATGAGTCGTAAACGACGAAACACGAATCAGTGGATAATTACATTTTAAAAATAATATATATACCGCTCCACATGTGGGGATACCAAATTGGTTAAAGGGAAAATTATTCCCAACTCGCATTTAGGTAAAAATGCACTTTCGTAAATAATTTAATTCATTCCAAACATATCGCTAAAACCAAAACAATATATATATATATATATATTAAGTTATAAAATATATATGGCAATTAAGCTAGACAGAATATTCTGTTAGTTATTTTCTGTCTCTATTTTCCTCCTGAAACGGACGACGCGCGGTAATCTAATTCTAAAGCAAACATTGCTCGGCTCGTCAAGAATTCAGCAATCGCTATCTTGGCTTAACTTGTTTTCGATCGCGGCGTGATGCTCAGCCCGTATCAACCAGTTTCGTTATGATGAGATTATCAACCGGCTTCGTTATGATGAGATTATCAACTCGCTTGGTTATGATAAGATTATCAACCCGCTTCGTTATGATGAGATTATCAACCCGCTTCGTTATGATGAGATTATCAACCCGCTTCGTTTTGATGAGATTATCAACCCGCTTCGTTTTGATGAGATTATAAACCGGCTTCGTTGTGATGAGATTATAAACCGGCTTCGTTGTGATGAGATTATCAACCGGTTTCGTTTTGATGAGATTATCAACCCGCTTCGTTATGATCAGATTATCAACCGGCTTCGTTATGATGAGATTATCAACCCGCTTCGTTTTTATGAGATTATCAACCGGCTTCGTTGTGATGAGATTATCAACCCGCTTCGTTATGATGAGATTATCAACCCGCTTCGTTTTGATGAGATTATAAGCCGGCTTCGTTATGATGAGATTATCAACTCGCTTCGTTATGATGAGATTATCAACCCGCTTCGTTTTGATGAGATTATAAGCCGGCTTCGTTATGATGAGATTATCAACCGGTTTCGTTTTGATGAGATTATCAACCCGCTTCGTTATGATCAGATTATCAACCGGCTTCGTTATGATGAGATTATCAACCCGCTTCGTTTTGATGAGATTATCAACCGGCTTCGTTGTGATGAGATTATCAACCCGCTTCGTTATGATGAGATTATCAACCCGCTTCGTTTTGATGAGATTATAAGCCGGCTTCGTTATGATGAGATTATCAACTCGCTTCGCTCTGATGAGATTATAAACCGGCTTCGTTATGATGAGATTATAAACCGGCTTTTTTATGATGAGATTATCAACTCGCTTCATTATGATGAGATTATCAACTCGCTTCGCTCTGATGAGATTATAAACCGGCTTCGTTATGATGAGATTATAAACCGGCTTTTTTATGATGAGATTATCAACTCGCTTCATTATGATGAGATTATCAACTCGCTTCGTTATGATGAGATTATAAACCGGCTTCGTTATGATGAGATTATAAACCAGCTTCGTTATGATGAGATTATAAACCAGCTTCGTTATGATGAGATTATAAACTATGATCCATAGTTATTTAGATTGACTATTAAAGAAAGTGCATGAATATTCTTTTGTCTCGGAGGATTAGAAAAAAAAAGCTAGAAAAAATTCAACAAAGTACAGAAGATAATGAGAGAGTTGAAAATAATCTCTTGAGAAGAACAGCGCTAAGTGCATCCTTTAAGAAACGCACCAATCGATCGGGAGATGAATCTTAGTTGTCATAAATGAGGAGAATTATTATTTTTCAGAATTAAACGGAAAGACATTTCGAAAAATGAAAGACGGACAACTAATAACGATTAGTTTAAAATGAATGATTCACAAGGGATGTCTGCAAGTGTAACTTGGGGAAATGCCATGGGTTATGATGATAGCTAATTGCCAGAGATGAGTAGTTTTTATTACTTATATATATATATATATATATATATATATATATATATATATACATATTCATATCTATCTATATATCTATAAAAGTGAACGTGTCTGTGTGCGTGTGTCTGTGTGTATGTGTACATTTCCCTACGCAATAACTCTGTCAATTTTTAGTCTACAGACTCGAAATTGGATATACAGGGTACTGAGATTTGGGAAAATCGATGTGATCGGGTTTCGTACAGAAATTTCACTGTTAAAGAGTCAAGTTCAAAGATTTGACTTTTGAGGACTCTACCAAGCTCCTCCGACAATTTTGGGTCTACGCACTTGAAATTTTAGATATAGGTTCCTTGGACACGGATCTAACTTAATAGCTTGATTTGAGCCCAAAACAATAAATATGAAGGAGTCATAACAGGGGTTAAAGTTTAAAAAATTACCGTTTTTTTTGTTTTTTTGCTCAGCATACACCTTCAAACACCCAGGCAACGCCGGGCCGAAATGCTAGTATATATATATATATATATATATATATATATATATATATATATATATATATATATATATATATTGTCCGTTCTCGGGCTGCTCTGGAAGAAAAAGAAAAAGAGAGAGGGGGGAAAAGGAAAAAAAAGGGGGATAAGAAAAAAAGGAAAGAAAAGGAGGGAAAAGGAAGAAAAGAAAGGAAAAATTAAAGAGAAAAATAAATTAAAAATTTAAATTAAAGTTAAAAATGAAAAAAGTTAAAAACAGCGTTTTTCCTCTGCTTGAATATGCCAGGTAATTTTTTTTTATTTATTTTTTTTTAATCCTATTTATTGCTTTGCCCAGCAGCAATGGCGCCAGGGGTGGCAGTCCCGCTTTAGCCACCGAAACTGTGTCATCACCTCTGGTTAGCGGCTGATAAGGGCAAAGTAAAAGCACATGTGGTCACATGTTTTATGTAGAATTAGAATATATATATATATATATATATATATATATATATATATATATATATACATATATTCAATTTGTCTTTACATAAGCAGTAATTTGTTGCTACACAGTCATGAGCGTGTTTCTGTCCTCAGGCAACAACGCTTATATTAAAAAGCAAAATTATTAATGAAAAACGTGAATTTCAACTGCGGTTGTTTAGGCGCGGATTTATTTAATTATTTATGTTTTTATTTACTTATTTGCCCGTGTTTGTGTTAGGGAATGGCTTCTCGGAATAATCTGAGCATGGAATTTGCGTGAGCAGAGAAGGCAGGGGGGGCGGGGTTGTTCAGCACGATGTTTTCTTTCCTGCCTCTTGATCTCCACCAGTCTTTTCTGAGTGGACAAGGGAACGGATGAGTCTTATCTTTGAGCTGAGCCTGGTTGCCTTGTCCTTCCAAATGATGTTCAGCTTAAACAGGGTTGTAGTTGCCATAGCAGTTTTGGCTTCAAGTTTGGACCTCTCATCTGAAACTATTGCCGTAATCTGTGGAGGATGTGTCCAGTTCCATGACGAGGTTCTTCAATTACTGTCTTATTTTAAATCTTTAATGATTTACTTATACGTTGAAGTAGTATCATCCTAGCGTAATGTGTGAAATTTCTGTACAGGAAAAAAAGTTAAGAAATTCGGAGATTATATCTCATGAATATTCAACTTATCAACGGTTTTCCAAAAGTCTTGGACACATTTTAACCTTCAATATCAGAATCCAAGAATAAAGATTAATGTAATGTAGCGATTTCCAATCAAAAGATGAAGAATCATACAAGAGGATTTAGAAACACTGATGGAATGATCCAAGCTTGAATTACTAGTGGGGCAGTTCATAAAGATTTGTTGACATTGGACTTAATGACAATATTGTTATAGCCTGCAGGGAAGCAGTTCTGTGCTAATGTGTTCCATGAATGTAAAATTATTCTGTATGTGACAGAATTATTAATGATATAAAAACACATCTGGTATATTTAGAAACCTTGTAATCTCAAATTAGCCAGTGTTTCAATTACCATTGCAATTCTGGCTAATACATCAGGTTTAGACCTCTTATCTGAAACTCCGAAGTATTTGAAATTCTTCACAGTTTCAAGCTTTTCTCCGTTAACAATAGTGTCAGTTTAGATTACAGAGGACTAGGAAGTGTCAAGAGAACACATGATTCTTACCTTTGAGCCGAGCTTGATTGTCTTGTCCTTCCAAATGAGGTTCAAATTAGCCAGTATTGCAGTTGCCATAGCAGTTTGGTTCTTCGATTACTGTCTTATTTTAAATCTTTAAGGATTTACTCATACATTACAGTGGCATCATCCCAGTGTGATTTGTGAAATTTCTGTACAAAAAAAGCTATGAAATTCGGGGATTATGTCGCGTGAGTATTCAGTTTTTTACCAAGGTATTCCAAAAGTCTTGGACACATTTTTACATTGAATATCTCGAGAAGTATAACGGATATAAGAACACATCTGGTATATTTAGAAACCTTGTTATCTCAGTTTTTTCATGGAATGTTTAAAGATATTACTGTGAGCACTATTGGTCGCACGACACACATCAAGCCGATAGTCTGATCCTTGCCAAACGCGTCCCAGCATGGCGTTGTCAATGGTTCCAACATCTTCTGTTATTCAGGTCTTCAGTTCATCCATGTCTCTTGGAATGGAAAACATATAGACCAGTACTTTCACAAATCCTCACAAAAAAAAAATCTCGCAGGTTGTGATTCATTTTTAGTCAGGGGAAGCACAAAAAAAACACGCCTTTTCTGGTTAAGTCAACGCCATTACTGGATTTGAAAAGAAATGAAAAAAATCAATAGCTTTATAAAAAAACAAACTTAATGCATTTAACTTTGAAATGATCCCACTTAAATCTTACTACCATTCATAGTTAAGCAGATATGAGGACTTAAAATGTGCCCAAGAATTTGGGAACACCATGGATATGAATTCGAACTCTCCTGTAAACATTCAAACTCTCTCTCTCTCTCTCTCTCTCTCTCTCTCTCTCTCTCTCTCTCTCTCTCTCTCCGTCTCTCTCTCTCTTTCTCTTTCTTTCTCTCTTGCTTCATTTTTGAATTTTGGTTTAAATATTAATACCCTGTCTGACATGAGAAAAGAGTTTGCTTTATATGAAGTTCCTTTCTCTCTTTCTCTCTCTCTCTTTCTCTCTCTCTCTCTCTGCATATATATATATATATATATATATATATATATATATATATATATATATATATATATATTAGTGTTGGGACACTTAATCGGAATCGGAAAAATCGGAGCTTTTTTGGGTATCGGAATCGGTATCGGAATCGGAAAAATTGGAGCTCATTTTTCGATTCCTTTAATTATCTATTTTATTTAATTTTATTTTCATAAAACATCTTCCACTGTTTGTAGTAATCATAAAATAATAAATATTTACTGATTTAAACTTCCAGTAAAACTAAAATCTGTAGATGATCGCTTCACAAGTTTTTACGTTTGAGAAAATATCTGCACATTAAACGTGTTTTTACGGTAATAGAGAGACAAAATAACCATTTTATAGTTAAATATTTAGAGATTTATAAAGAATCGGAATCAGAATCGGGAATTGTATCGGAATCGGGAATTTAGTACGGAATCGGTAATTGTATCGGAACCGGGAAAAATATTGGAATCGTCCCATCACTAACATATATGCATATCCTTTTTATCTTTAGTGAATACAGAAAATTGCAATTTATTTCGATTGACAAAGACGAATTGTCCGGCCTGGTTCGTTTGAATCGCGGATGGCTTCTCACACCAAACTGGGGATAGAACTTGTGTGGGCAGAGAAGGCAAGCAATGTTTGGCAGGGGGCGGGGTTGTTCAGCACGATTTTTTTTTTTTTTTTTTTTTTTGCCTGCCTTTTGATCTCCACCAGTCTTCTTCGTTCTACTTCGTATCCTTTGGTACCGTTCATGATGGATTGGTTCTAGAGGCACCGATCCTCAGCTGTTGCTTCCCAGATGTGTTTTTTAGGGTGGACTTGAGTTGGTCCTTGTATCGCTGTAGAGGGCGGCCGATATATCTTTTTCCTCTGGCTAGCTCCGAGTTTGTCGAGGGAGCCTGTTTTCATCCCTTCTGAGAATGTGCCCCAACCAACGGATTCTGTGCATCATGGTGGTGGCCTCAATTCCGCAGCTGTTTGCTCTCTCAAGAACGCTTGTGTTGGTTACGCAGTCATACCATTTGATGTTCAGTATAGCTCCAAGTTTTTGTTGGTGATATTTTTCGAGATCATTTTGGTACATAGTCCAGGTTTAACTATATATATATATATATATATATATATATATATATATATATATATATATATATATATATATATATACATAAATACTTAATTTACTCACATAAAATTAATGTACGAAAGTATAGATTTATGCGTAAACTTTAAGTATTTACTTCAAAAGTGCTCAATACGTAGGTAGAGCTAGTTAGTAATTTATAAAATATATATGGCGATTAAGCTACACTGATTATATATATATATATATATATATATATATATAGCTACACTGAATATATATATGTATATAGCTACAATGAATATATATATAACTACTTATTTACTCACATAAAATAATGTACGAAAGTATAAATTTATGAGTAAACTTTAAGTATTTACTTCAAAAGTGCTCAATACATAGGTAGAGCTAGTTAGTAAGTTATGAAATATATATGGTGATTAAGCTACACTGAATATTCCGCGTTTCATCCACTCTAGGACTCTTCAAGCTTATGCGCCTGAAGAGTCCTAGAGTGGATGAAACGCGGAATATTCAGTGTAGCTTAGTCGCCATATATATTTTATAACTTACTATATATATATATATATGTATATATATATATATACATAAACGATCACACATATATGTATGTATATATATGTATATATATGTGCTTATATGTATGTACACATATATATATTTATATATAAACTAACAATAAAAAAAAACACCAACCTAGTTTTTAAACAGATCCTTTTTCCGATAAAATGCATGCCCATTGGCTGATAGGAAGGGGCGCGGTGGATACTAGAAAACTGATTGGCTAACTAAATCCTCAATAGAAGAGGACCATATAAAAACGATAAACAACCACATAATTCACGCATAAGCCTGAGGAATCCTAGAGTGGATGAAACGCCGAATATTCAGTTTAGCTTAATCGCCATATATATTTTATAAATTACTATATATATATATATATATATATATATATATATATATATATATACTTTAGAATAATGAAATAAAATATATCTACATGTATGCAAATCCAGTGATTTTCGGTCTTGCATAAAAAAAATCTTTACCGGATATATATAAATATTTTGCCGGATTTCTTATTCAACCCAGCGGTGAAACGAAGGAAATATGTTTGGATGTGATTGCGACCTAATACCTTGGAAGGATCACAAAGAGGCGTTGGATCTCTTTACCTCCTTTCAAGACTTAGCATTAATTTCTTTGTTTTACAGTAAAATATCCTTTTTTCTGCCACAATGTCCATTTCCCTTATTCTATGTACCTAAAATGTTTTACAATCTTTAAAAGCTTTAATTTTCTATGTTTAATTTTTTTAGCAAATAAGATGCAAACCAATCAAAACATTTGCTAATATTTTTCCTCTGAGAAGATGAATAAGCATCGAAAACTCATGGGTTAAGCAAATAGATTTATTTAATTGTAATCTTTGTTCAAACAATAAAAATTCTATATTTGAAAATTAACATTTTCAAATCATAAAATTTTTATATATATATATATATATATATATATATATATATATATATATAGTAAGTTATAAAATATATAGATGGCGATTAAACTACACTGAATATTCCGCGTTTCATCCACTCTAGGACTCTTCAAGCTTATGCGCCTGAAGAGTCCTAGAGTGGATGAAACGCGGAATATTCAGTGTAGCTTAATCGCCATATATATTTTATAACTTACTAACTAGCTCTACCTACGTATTGAGCACTTTTGAAGTAAATACTTAAAGTTTACGCATAAATCTATACTTTCGTATATTAATTCCATGTAATTAAATCAAGTAGTTATATATATATATATATGTATATATATATATATATAAAGCTGAATGTTTGTGTGTGTGCGTGTGTGTGTGTGTGTGAGTGTGTGTGTGATTGGTTACGAATAGGCTCCTATATGGTTGACTATTTTAAAGACTGATTACATATAATAATAGAAGATGTATCGAGACAGAGATATGGGTATGTTTGACCTGGCAGAACGGTGGTTCATTAAAATTGTGGGGTCTGCATTCGCGCCTGGTCCACAAAGTATGTAAATAAAAAATTAAAAATTAAAAAAAACGTTTACAACTGTTTTTGATATAGATGTACATAATAATACTTTGATAAGTATGTTTTAACTTAAATAGGGATGGCATAAAATTGTTGGGTCTGTGTGATGGTATAATAAATTATGGGGTTTATCTATTTTATTTTTACTTTCATCATATTTTGCTTTGGTTTTGACACCCCCAAAGTCAACCCAAATTTACAAACCCTTCCTTTTCATAACCTATTATCTATATATAGAAAAATGTAAATGTTGGTTCGTTCGGAATTAATTGTCTAAAAAACCACTGGACGGATGGCTTCCACGTTTTGGTATAATATGTTTACTATATCCATGCGTGTTTTTATATATTTCTTTTTAATTATAACATTATATTTCATTTTTCTATGATAAATAGGTGTTTTTCTTTGTACTGAGAGGCCATTTTTTTTATTTAGGGACAATTATTTATTACCGCTTCCTGTCACGTGACCAGTGTTACAATTTAGCGGTTTTCCTGTTATATCTGGAGATTTCGGTTACAATCTAGCGGGAAATTCTAGAAAATCTGGAGGTATTTGGCACCCACACACCCGCATTAGATTATAAAAAAATAAAGAAAAGCGCTTGAAAATATTCAATGTAAGTAAAAAAAAAAGTAGCATTTATTGCCTTTGGTAACAATTATTTATTGATTATTTGTTTTGTTTTTCACCTTTTTTTCGACTAACCATTCTTAAATCTCACTATAAAATCGATTTTTCCAAGTACATTTTAGGTGGGGGGGGAGATTCCAACCTCCGAAGTTTGGGTTTGTATTACTGTACACATAGATTCGAAGAAGTTGTCAAAAAACAAATATATAACAAATAAATGTTATCAAAGGCAAGATGAGTTACTTTTCCGCCAAACTGGATATTTAAATTAACCACACGTGGTCTCAAAATGAATAACGACGCTCAAAGTGTATACACATTTTGACTCCTCCCTTTACTTAAAAATTCACCAAAAATCAGGAAATTAACGAATTTTAATGAAAATTGCAGTATTTTTCAAATAATGATCGCAGAATATAATGAACTAATTATTTTTACTTAACTTTTAGTGAAAATGTTTTATTTTGTTTAAACAAAAAATACCTTTACTAAAGTTATGGTTTTCAGTAATAAATAAAAAACGCAAGAATTTATTTTTGCTTTTTTTAAAGCATCGTAATTTGTAACAATAAAAAATAATTTTTACAGTAACATTACGAAAAAAGCCCCTAAAGTCCGTATTAATGTATTCGATATAACTCGAAGAAGAATGAATTATCAGATACTATTCAGGAAATTAAAGATTCAATTAGATTCCTATTTCAGTCACCTAAATTATTTAGGGTGAAATGATTTTAGGAATTTATAGCCAAATCTAAATATTTATTTTTTTTTTGTAAATATCCAGACGCTACTACAGAACACCGACCACTCTAATTTGTTTGGGGGGGATTCAGCTCGAAAAACATACAGTGTTTACCGATGTATTTGAAAATGCAAGATGGCGTCTCACACCCTCTTTAACACCGTAAGTTTGGAAAAAGGTGTTATAAATAAAAAAAACTATACAAAATACGGGTTTGTATTACTGTACACATAGATTCGAAAAAGTTGTCAAAAAACAAATATATAATAAATAAATGTTATCAAAGGCAAGATAAGTTACTTTTCTGCCCAACTGGATATATTTTTCGTGTTTTTATTCAATGTAACATATTTATTCAGCTCGAAAAACATACAGTGTTTACCGATGTATTCGAAAATTCAAGACGGCGTCTCACAACCTCTTTAACACCGTAAGTTTGGTGTTATAAATAAAAGACTATACAAAATACTATTAAAAACCCGCCGAATATATGTCAACCTATGTCACAGTAACATGTATTGAGCGAGTTTTTAACATTATTTTTCCGGTTTTTTATTTATAACATCTTTTCCCAAACTTACCGTGTTAAAGAGAGAATCAGACTCTATCTTGAATGTTCCAATACATCGGTAAACACTGTATGGTTTTCGAGCTGAATAAACATGTTACATTGAATAAAACACGAAAAATATATCCAGTTAGGTAGAAAAGTAACTTATCTTGCCTTTGATAAAAATTTATTTGTTATATATTTGTTTTTTGTACAACTTCTTCGAATCTATGTGTACAGTAATACAAACCCAACATATTTATTCAGCTCGAAAAACATACAGTGTTTACCGATGACTTGGAAAATTCAAGATGGCGTCTGATTCTCTCTTTAACACGGTAAGTTTGGGAAAAGGTGTTATAAATAAAAAAAAACTATACAAAATATTATTAAAAACCCGCCGAATATATGTCAACCTATGTCACGGTAACATATATTGAGCGAGTTTTTAACAGTATTTTATCTGGGTTTTTATTTATAACACCTTTTCCCAAACTTACCGTGTTAAAGAGAGAATCAGACGCCATCTTGAATTTTCGAATACATCGGTAAACACTATGTTTTTCGAGCTGAATAAACATGTTACATTGAATAAAAACACGAAAAATATATCCAGTTTGGTAGAAAAGTAACTTATCTTGCTTTTGATAACATTTATTTGTTATATATCTGTTTTTTGACAACGTTTTCGAATCTATGTGTACAGTAATACAAACCCCACCAACCACTCTAATTTGTTTGGGGGTGGGGAATGTGATGTTTGGCGCGCGCACGCCCCAACATCACACCCCCCCCCCCAAAAAAAAACAAATGTTAAATGGTGTTCTAATTAGTAAATGTCGGTGTGTTACTTACGGAAAATTTGAAAATTCGATGTTCCAGGTAAAAAAAAAAACAGATAAATTACCCCCCCCCACTCCAACTTGGTGTGCTTTCCTTTTCTTATTTTATTTCTTTTTCAGCTAATTTTAAATTTTCCACCCCAAAAGCGCTATAATGTATTTTTGAAAATTAGAAAATTCTTTCCTGGAAAAAAAAAATCCCCTCCCCCCAACGTAGTTTGCTTGGTGAAGCTGTCGTTTATGCTACAGCGTGCATGCGAAAGATGCAAAATGGTGGAAAGAAGCTCGTGGGTTCAGGGGTAAATACCATGCAAACGGTAAATTTGCCCCAAGTTTGACTATCAGATTCGTTGTCAGCGACCTCAATTACCTATACAAAAACAAATTAGAGTGGTCGGTGTTCTGTAGTAGCGTATCTGGATATTTACCTTTTTTTTCTTGCTTAAAAAAATAGCATTAATACAGTAAGTTAGGTAAACTGACTTTTTCGATTAAAAATGGAATTATTTCCCTTTCGTTATTAACTTTTTTTTTTTAATTTTTTTTAATAAATATTTTGTGTTTTATATACATAAAGTACAATTGTTGAATGTTACTGTTTTGATTATATTCGTTTTGGGGGGCACAATTAAAAAATTAAGAAAGATTAAAATGAAGCGAAATTTAAGTTTCCGTTCCATTTTTACAACAACCGTAAAGCAGTGCATACTCAGCAAGTTTTATCGTAATTCATAAGCATATTGAAACACTAAATCAACATTTTATTTATTTTTTTTGCATAATTAATGATGGAAGTATTTTTCTGTTTATTTTCTTAACATCTGTTAAAAAAAAATAATTTGTACATTCTCTTGAAAAAAAGAATCAAACTTTTCTCTACTTTCATATGTGTTCCATTTTAACAAACTGAGCCACAGCAACGCGTGGCCGGGTACAGCTAGTACTTTTATAAACGACGGGTACTTTTGCTAGTATATATATATATATATATATATATATAGACTATTATATAAAAATCATCTGTGTGTATGATTGCCTTCCGTATAGGGTTCGAAACGGCTGAGCCTATATTTTGTAAAATTCATATTAGGTGCAATATAATATTCAATAGAAAATTGGTTCTATAATAATAAATACAAAATCCGCATGATTTATAATATATTAACGCATACTTTATTATCGGGCAAAGTCTGGTATTCCTCGCTAGCCTCTAATAAAAGTGAACGAACGTGTGTTTGGTTCTTTTCATTCCGTAGGTTTGTAATAAATACGTCCAAACGTATAAGATTCTCGGTCTTTGATTTTATTGCAATTGAAGAAGTCGTTAAAATGAAAACGTCCTAATAAGATATTCCGCCCCATTTTTTTAAGAGAAAGCGATAAATGGAAAGAGAGGAAGGAGAGAAAACGAGAAAATGAGTGTGAGAGAGAAAGGCGAGAAATCGGAAAAAAGGGAGTAAGAAGACAAGAGAGAGAGAGAGGGGGCGAGGAAAATAGAAAGCGACACAGAGAGAGAGAGAGAAAAAAAAACAACAGAGAAAGAATAATAATGTAAGAGTATAAAGGATTAGGATAGAGACAACTATATATATATATATATATATATATATATATATATATGTGTGTGTGTGTGTGTGTGTGTGTGTGTGTGTGTGTAGTATTGGGAATCCCAGCTTAAATGCTGTATAGGTTGTTTTAGAAATAGAAAGTTATGTAAGCATATTTTGTTTTCCCATCAGCGATTTAGCGGAGTCAGAAAAGGTTGGGTTTGACAGGCGTAAGAAAAGGTTGGGTTTGACGACCTAGATAGAATGCACCGGAAATTAGGGGGTGACACTGGAATTGTGGTCGTAGGTTTCCGGTTGACGACCACATGGGTAGAGAGTGGTTTTGGGGCAGCAGAAAAACCAGACGGGAGATTTCGGGTCTCTCCCCAACAACCAGGGTCAGAGATATAGGCTTGCTCTGAATGAAAGATTGAGGCTTCAGTTCATCTTGTTGTCATTAATGAATCCGCTAGCAGTGACTACTCCCCAACGAGATGGAGACCAGCAGCGACCAAGAAGGCATCATCCGCTGGCCAAGGAAAGCGAGTATGTCCACATTATTGTTGCACATATACATCACGGAGAGTTCAAGGCAAGAAACGGTGTAAGGACAAGAACACACACACACACACACACACACATATATATATATATATATATATATATATATATATATATATATATATATATATATATATACAGCATAATCGCGTTGACACACCGATTCTTGTCAGATCACCGAAGTTAAGTAAGGTTAAGCCTGGTTAGTACCAGATGGGTGAACACTTGGGAATTCTAGGCGCTGCTTGTGCTCTCCGCTTATCTCAGCATTTGTTTCCAGTCGTCCTGTCCATACACTTCACTTACCATTGGTATTTAACAATGTCGACTCAGAAAATGTGCGGTTGGACATTGCGCAACTTCTGCTACAAAAAGTTAACGCGTAGGCAACCTTTGTGGGTATCCATAGTCTGTTAAAGGCTGAAGGAGCCCTGTATATATATGATGAGTGAAACATCTTGTCAGACGAGTGCCACTCCCTCAGACATAAGCCCAAAAATGACTTTCATCGCCACATGAACATTTTAATAGACAAATGCCTGAGGGAGTATCTATACACAGATGATGTTACAGAGTCTTAGCTTTGTACGACAGCTAAGTCTCTCTCCCGGTTACAAATGTTGAGATCCAGCAACAAGCAAGAGCAAGATAGTCAGCAACGAGTAAAACTTCAGACCAGCTTAATGCGGGTACTGGTCTCCCACTTTATGGTATTTTAAACCAGAGATTTGCTTCTCCTAGAAAGGTTGCCTTCACCACGGCTTACGGGAGCCCTCTCTACCCCAACAGACACATAAACATACACGATGCTAGTTGGCAGTTGACCCCGAAAAAGGACTCATTCGCCCTTTGGAAGGACGTGTTTTTAATCCTTCATGGAGACTAGCCACCCTTCTCACCAAACAAGTCTGGTAGGAGAACCAGTTTAGTCGCCGGTTACCCGATCATGAAGCAGGTAGTACTATATATATATATATATATATATATATACAAGCAATTCAGCCAAGCTTTGCTCGGGCCCTATATACTGTTCATAACTTTATGTGCATATATATATATATATATATATGTTTTTATTTGTTTTTGTTAGCGATACTTTCTTGAATGAATTCAAGTATTTATACGAAAGTGCATTTTTACCTAAATGCTTGTTGGGAATAATTTTCCCATTGACCAAACTGGTACCCCCTTTAATGGGGAGCGGCATATATATCATTTTAAAAATGTAATTATCCACTGAGACGTGCGAGATTCAGACACTCTGATGAGTCGTAGACGACGAAACACGTGTCAGTGTATCATTATATTATTATTATGTTTTGATGCGATGTTTTGAATATAATAAACTAATTATGACCAAAGTTTCATTTCATTCGTACAAAACACTAAGAAACGAGGCCTAATTAGAGTTGGGCCCGTTTGGGGAGGGGTCACCCTGTATATATATATATATATATATATATATATATATATATATATATATATATATATATATAATACAAGTTTGACTCGTATCCATCTTAAACTTCAAGACCCAAAATTGGCGGAAGAGTTTGGTAGGGTCGGTAAAGGTCAACTCTTTCAATTATGACATATTAGTTTACGGCCAAAAACTGATTAAAAAGCTTGTTGCATGTCTGAATACCCTTTATGTCAAATTCCAAATGCTTAGACCTAAAATTGGCTGAATAGTTTGTTAGCGATTGCAAAGGTCAAATCTTTTGAACTTTTGCCCCTTGGCAGCCAAATGTTTGGCTTAAACCGTTTAAAAAGCTTGCCCCATGCCTGAATACTCTTTATGTCAAATTTTAAATATTTAGACCAAAAATTGGCGGAGGGGTAAAATATTTGTAACGTTCATCCAAATTTTTACCCCTTAACATTTATTTTTGGGCTCAAATTGAATTAAAACGATTGATCCACGTCCAAGGAACCTACATCTAAAATTGCAAGTTTATAATCCAAAATTGGCGAAGCAGTTTTGTAGAGTTTTCAAAGATCAAATCGTTGAACTTTGACCCATTGATAGGCAAACTTAAGACCGAAACTTATTAAAAAGATTTTCCCAAATCTCAATACCCCTTATGTCAAATATCGTATGTGTAGACTGAAAATTGGCAGAGTAATTTGGTTGGGAAATGTATACACAGACAGACACACAATTTCATTTATATATATATATATATATATATATATATATATATATATATATATATATATATATATACTAGGAGGTCAGCCCGGATTTACTCGGGCCCTATGTACTATTCGTAACTTTATGTGCATATGTATATAGTCTTTGAAGTTTTTAATCTTTAAAACTATACAAAAAAATATTTTTATCATTCGTTAGAAAACCATCTAGTCAGTAAGTCATTTAATCACCTGCAATCACTGCATCAACTCGCTCTCGAATTTACTATAATACCAATAATTTATTTTTCAAGAGATCATCAGTTGTTTACCATGAAACACTGTTTCGGGGATTTATATATATATATATATATATATATATATATATATATATATATATATATATATATTAAAAGTTTGACTCATGTCAAGGTTACCTACATCCAAAATTTCAAGTGTTTAGACCTAAAATTGGTGGAGGGATTTGTTAGAGTCTACAATGGTGAAGTGTTTCAACTTTGACATCTTGGCAGCCAAATTTTCGCCCAAAACCTGATTAAAAAGCTTGTTGTATGTCTGAATACCCTTTATGTAAAATTTCAAATGTTTAGACCCAAAATTGGCAGAATAGTTTGCTAGAGACCGCAAAGGCAAAATCTTTTGACGTTTGACACCTTGGTAGCGAAATTTTTGGCCAGAACCGAATTTGGTAGAGATCGCAGAGGTCAAATTTTTTTCAAATTTACCCAAATTTGACCCCTTAATATTTATTGTTTTGGAATCAAATAAATTAAAACGTTAGAACCATGTCCAAGTTACCTACATCTAAAATTTCAAGTGTTTAGGCCCAACGTTAGCGGAGGAGTTTGGTAGAGTTTTCAAAGGTCAAATCGTTGAACTTTGACCCCTTGATAGCAACATTTCTGGCCGAAAACCGATTAAAAAGATTTTCCCAAATCTTAGTACCTCTTATGCAAAATCTCAATACCCTTCATGTCGAATCTCGAGTGTGTAAACTGAAAATGGATAGAGTAGTTTGGTAGGGAAATGTACACACAGACACACACAGACAATTTCACTTTCATCGATATGTATATATATTTATATATATATATATATATATATATATATAGTCAGTACAAAATGCAGGTTGCATGTGCTCTCCGCTTATCTCGTTTGTTTCCAGTCGTTCTGGATTTCTCCTTGCCACTGGCCTCAAGCATTGCCGATTCCAGAGAGGTGTGGTTGAGTTATTGCACAACCCTTGCAACACAATTACACGCTTAGCTGTCTCTCCAAGATGTAACGGAGACATTGAATTGATCGATATATATATATATATATATATATATATATATATATATATATATATATATATATATAACTGCGGATTTCGCTTGCTGACATCTTGCCTTCTCTTCGACGAGTGGTCAATTCCATCATTTCAAAACGCGATTGAATTTATGCGTATGGATGTGTCTCAGAGTGTAAATATTAAGGGTAGAGTGTGATGGTCGAAATTTTCATCAGTAGTGAGCGAATGAGAGATAAATTATATTTTTTTATTTTCTGTTCAATCTCGGATACCAGAAGGCAACCTTGCTGCGCCCTTATTGCTAGTTGGAGACGCAAAATACAGGAGGAAAAAATAAAGAGGCTGATAATAATAACTTTAATAATAAAGCTGTTTTATGTTTTCAGGTTTCGACGTATCAAAACTTGTGTTGGTGGAAATCACGTTATTAATATGCACGAGTTCTTTGGCCAATTAGTCAATCAGGGCGAATCAGAATATCCCCTAATGCAAAAGGATTGTTTGGATGAGAAACCCAGACTCACCAAACACCGCCTGCTACCTTCCAATAAAAGGAGGCGCAGAGCGATTTTTCTGGGAGTCGAAAGCAGGAATTCCCAATACGTTTGTGAGTCGGGACTGTCCACTTCACCCGTCGCCACACCCCCGTTCACTTACCGTCCGATAAAGAAAGGAGAGACAACAGTTGTCGAAAAATTTCCCTATTTACGAAGTGCTGGTGAAAGCTGACATAGCATATATTTTTCCTTTCTCCGGTAAAAAATAATATTTTTCTTTTAATCAGAATTATTTAATAATTAATTTATACAAATATATAGACATTAAACATTTTATAAATATATGACATTTTATAAATATATGATATTTTATAAATATCTGACATTTTTTTTAATATATGACAGAATATTAACGAGGCGGATTTCAAAAAATTTCCTGACTTGACTGATTAAAAACAAAATAAAAAGAAAACAAAACTGTGATATAACAGATTCTTTTGTATTATGATATTACTTTTTGTTATGTTTTGTTTTTGTTTTCTTTTTCACCATTTTACCCAGTTGGATGCTCATCACAAAAAAAACTAAAATGTTAAAGAATCTTTCTTGAATTGCTGATGTTTCATGATTGAACTTTTTTGCATTTTTAGTGCCACCCACTTATTCAGTTTATGGCATTTTAGTTTTAACCATATTGTACTGAACATTTTTTATTTGCTTAATCTTATTACAATTTTATTTCTGTTTACATCAGAAAATAAAGATGATCTAAGAAACTTACTGACTTGGTCAATAGGGCAGGTCGACTTGCAAGTTTTTTTCCGAAAATGATAGTTGGGATTTGATGTGATAAGAACAGATACTAAAAATTAGATTCCCATCTTGAACAGAAAATTGAGCATTTAATTTTAAAAATCGTGTGTAAAAAAAGCATTTTACACAACACTGATTAGGTCTAGAGTAAGTTATTTATGATTTCAGAATTCGTAATTAATTTGCAAATTGATGTAATTTCTTTCAGCAGACAGTAATCAAGAGGATAGGCTTGCCAACCTAGCGCCGTACATCTGGCCCGCAGCGCGTGTCATCTCTTGAGACTGAGTTGTGTATTTTGAAATTTTCAATATATCTATAATATAAAGCTAAACGTCTGTGTGTGTGCCTTGTAACGAATAGGCTCCTATATGGTTGACTATTATAGAAAACTGATCACATATAATGATAGAAGATGTATCGAGACACAGGAATGGGTATGTTTGATCTGGCATAATGATGATTCATTAAAATTATGGGGTCTGCGTCCGCGCCTGGTCCACAAAGTATGGAAATAAAAAATTTAAAGATTAAAAAAATACGTTTAAAAATGTTTTTGATATAGATGTACATAAGAATACTTTGAAAAGTATGTTTTAACTTAAATAGGGATGGTATGATAAAATTGTGGAGTCTGCGTTTGCGCCTGGCCTCCATAGAATGAAAATAAGCACAAACTTTAATAAAGACTTTTCATATCTATCTGCGTAAGTATACTTTGATAATTATGTTTCAGTTTGAAGCAAGAAAGTATAATAAAATTATGGGGTGTTCGTTCGCACCTGACCTCCATAGAATGGAAATATGTCACAAAGTTGAACAAGGTTTTTTAATATAGATCCACAGACTATTGTGATTAGTGTTTCAGTGTGAACAGGTATGGTTTCATAAATTATGGGGTTTATCTATTTTATTTTTACTTTCATCATATTTTTCTCTGGTTTTGATACCCCCAAATTCAACCCAAAATTACAACCCTTCCTTTTCATAACCTATCATACTTTCATAAATCAGTGTCCATTTTCTGTAGGCTGTTTTTGAATCCAGTCAACGACGAGTACTTTTGCTAGTATATATATATATATATATGTGTGTGTGTTATATATATATATATATATATATATATATATATATATATATATATATATATATATATATATATATATAGATAGATAGATGTTATTTTTTTGTGTTTGCGATACGTTTTGACTGAATTCAATTATTTACGAAAGTGCATTTTTACTTAAATGCGTGTTGGGAAAATTTTTCCTGTAACCAATTGGGATCCCCACATGGGGAACGGTATACATATTGTTAGTTTCTTTTTTAATATAATACATACATACATACATACATATATATATATATATATATATATATATATATAAGAACATATGTATGTATGTATATATATATATATCCAACTGTAATGTTACACACTACAGAAAATAATATTTTAAACTTAAGCATGACAGATTAAAATGATATGTAAAACTCAAGCGCAACAACAGGCATAATAAATGGTTCAGATATAAGCGAAAACGAAAATTATTTTTCACAGACAGGCGATAACGATATTTAAAAGTTACACCCAACAGACAGACGAATATATATATATATATATATATATATATATATATATATATATACTTTCAATTTGTCTTTACATAAGCAATAATGTGTTGCTACACAATCATGAGCATATTTCGGTCTTCTAATATTTAGTAACTAGAGATCTCCTCAGTCAGCTTATATTTAAAAGCGGAATTCTAAATGAAAAACGAAAATCAAATTTCAAACCAACAATCACGAGGTTGTCTCCTCAGCAACCGACAAGGCTTACATGCTTGCCAGTTTGTTTGCCTCAAAGTCCACACTGGACCCTTCCAACCACTCCCTACCTGACTTTCCTATGCGGACATACGCCACGCTAGACGATCTGAAAACCACCCCTGCTCAGGTGCATGGTATCATAAAAACCTTGACACTTCAAAAGCATGTGGACCTGATCTTATCCCAGCTGTGGTATTAAAAAAGTGCTCAGCTGAAGTAGCTCCAGTTCTCTCCAAACTCTTCAACAAATACCTTAATGGAGCTTGCTTTCCAGGCTGTTGGAAGACTGCTTCTGTTTACTAGTATTCAAGAATTCTGGCGAAAGGACTGACCCATCAAATTATCGCCCCATTAGCCTCATCCCACTTTTTGCCAAAATATTTGAGACCATAATTAACCAGGCTCTAGTCCGGCACCTTACAGATGCTAAACTTCTGACTGACAAACAATATGGATTTAGACATGCCCGCTCCACAGCTGACATCCTCATTTATTTATATATATTTATATATATATTTATATATATTTATATACATATTTATATATATTTATATATATATGTATATTTATATATATTAATTAACCATGCTCTAGTCCATGACCTTACAGATGCTAAACTTCTGACTGAGAAACCTCCTATCCCCCTAAATTTTGACTTCTTTTATCTTTAAAACAAGTAATTCTCTCATCTTCCATTTTAGAGCCGGACTTCTTCAGTGAAAGACAATTATTATTAAGTCGCCTGACGATGACTTCTTGTCTTGACCGACTACTTGTCTGAAACATTAGCATGCTCAGTGTCGTAGATTTGTTTATATATATATATATATATATATATATATATATATATATATATATATATATTGTGTATTTAGGCAGCAGTTTTTCATTTAGGCAGATATTGTTGAACAGCATGGAATGTTTCTGCTTAATCGTATTTTTTTTTTTGTAATTTCGTATGGTCGTTCTAATATCTAAGTCGAATTTGTGTAATAAAGTAACGTAGTCGTTTTCGTCCATCTGTTTTTATTTTGCAAGTACTTTCAACTGATTTTCTTCAGTCGTTTTTCATGCAGTTTTTGATTATTTTTTCGTTTAAAATTTGGATGTTTTTAGATCCTGAAACGTCTCGTCTGTAACAAAAAATGTGCTTTTAACATGTTAAGAACGTCACCAAAATAAATGTACACTGGTTTAAAAGTGTGATTTACAAAATAGTTATTACGTTACCATTCTTATTTAATTTATTTATAAATTTACATTACAACGTATATAGACATGCATATGTATGCATATATATGTGTGCACATCACACACACACACACACATACACACGCATATATATATATAGTAAGTAATAAATATATATGGCAATTAAGCTACACAGAATATTCCGCGGTTCATCCACACTTGCCTTTTATATATATATATATATATATATATATATATATATATATATATATATATATATATATATATATATATGTAGATTATATTGGAGCCAATATATGGTAATGATTTAAAATGTTTAGAAAAAAAAATGACTTGTGCGCCACCACCGAAAATCGAAACTAAAACGTTTAGATTTATTTTTTCCTTTGATGTAAATAAATGAGCTATTAAAACACGTTTGCTACAAGGCTAAAAATTAAAACATGAACCAATACCTATTACGTTACGCATGTGTATTCGTAATGCCGTCGATCGAGCTCAACCGACAAATTCCATTTTTTTTTTTTTAATTTTCACAATGCTGCACCAATTTTCACCGGCTGAAAACCACATATAAATTTCTTATGGGTTTTATGGCTGTGGACGAAACACTGACAGAGGAGTTTGGTAGGTAAAGTTTTTTAAACAAATATATATACGCATACATAAATATACATAGAAATGGGTTTGTGTTTTCTATAACCTTTTTATGCAAATATTACGCAAGTATAAATCATGTAGAATATCTGCATGAATATAATTACACGTAATAATTAACTAAAGATGATCGTCCCATAAGAAAACCGAAAAAACTAATAGGGGATTAATTAAAATGAATGTTTAAAAGAATATGCAAATTAGCCAGATCTTTTGAAGATGAATACAATTCCATGACCATATATAACAAAGTTATATTTTACTGGGACAATTATTATTTTTGGTAACCAGAGTGCTCCCTTTTTGCCTACTTTTAAGGGGAGTTGGTTTTTACCAATTTGCTTTCGTGGGGAAATAAATAAAAACAAATAAAAACAAATAAATAAATTAAATAAATAGAAAAATCTTCTTTAATATGAATATCAATACACAAAAACACACATTTATAGAATATGTGTGTGCGTGCGTGTGTGGGGGGATGTGTGTGTGTGTGTGTGTGTGTGTGTGTGTGTGCGTGCGTGCGTGTGGGGTGGGTGGGTGTGCGTGGGGGGGGGGGTGATGAGAATATTGGAATTAGTATTTCGACGAAATAGAGATATAAAAAAGAACAAACGAAGTTATCTGTTCATCAACGTTTCGTCTTTATTACGAGACTTGGACGAATGAAATTAAGAAAACGCAACACAAGTACAAATATTTTAAAATATATTTTTTGATGTAATGAAGTGTATGACCTTGTTCTATTGTTAAAAACAAAAAAAAAGTCGTTGGAAATTTAAAAGGAGGTATAGCGTTTTGTTAGAGAGTAGGGTGTTTTAATAACGTCATATAGCCGTTAATATATTTTAAAAGATATGATGCAATTCTTATTCTTTTTTGGAACAAATATGTCTGTTATCATTCAGATCTGGATGTGTAACTGAAATGAAATGAGTGAATTTTCGTTCTGTAATTTATTGACTGATTATATGTATTAATTATTATAGGAGGTGCTTTATATGGTGTGAGGGAGTTAGCCTATGTCTAAAATAAAATTATGTTCTTTTAATAGGAGTTTACTTATTAATGGCGATACATTACAGAAACCTCCAATTAATTTCCTTGTGCTTGAATTTGTGATAAGTGCTGATTCAAGAAGTCAACGTTGCGGTTTATTTGAAATAAATTTAACTATTTCTGCTTGTTAATAGCAGTATAATGAATCAGAGTATAATACATTAAGGCATATCTCTTTTGTGTTTATTGGGCCTTTTCTCTAAGCTACGTTGGGTTTCACTAACGTATATATATATATTGGGTTTCACTAACGTATATGTATATATATATACCCGTTCGCATACACTTTTTCATAATAAAGCTAGAACCCAGAATTAGATGGAATCGAGCAATCGACACCAGCAACGCCAGATCCAAAGCGGGTTTCGATATACTGCATCTCATCAGTGACGTACTCCGACATAGGCGCGGACCTATCTGGCGTTGCCCGTTGTCGATGCAATTGCTCGATTCCATCTAATTGTAGGTTCTAGCTTTATTAAACAAACTTCCCCTCTCTCTCTCTCTCTCTCTCTCTCTCTATATATATATATATATATATATATATATATATATATATATATATATTGACAATGAAGACAACCATCTTATAAAGATATGTAACTTATCAGTAATTTCGAAATAAATCATCTTCTACAATATAGATCTCACCAGTCTGTTTAGATGTATGTATGTATGTTTGTATGTCTTCCTAAAACTTTTGATAGAGGGGACGGATTTTAACGATATCGGTATAATTTCAAAGCTCGGGCCTTCGGACGGCAAATATCGAAAAATTGGCAAAAAATGTTAATGTCTCCACCCTCAACTGGGCATTTTTCTACAAGGAGGGGGTCGCTGTTTCCGCCGATATTTTCGAAAGTCATTCATTCTTTTCGATTGTCTAGACTTAATTTAAACCTACGTTACTTCCGGTGCGGTGGGCGCAACAGCAAGGACATCACTTTCTTTTGCGTTCTTTTCCTCCTTGCGGTACGGGTTCGAGCCTGCCTACTTACTACCAGTTTTTTTTGTTTTGTTTTTTTTACTACACGCACATCACCAAACACCCGGGCAACGCCGGGCATCCAGGCTAGTGATAAATAAATCGAAAATCTTTGAGTGCAAGTATACTGTAACCATTAGAAATTGTAAAATTTATTTTCGTATTTATTGTACACTCATTCGAGAAAAGCTCAAAACGATTGATAACACAGTAATGAAAATCGATGCATAGCATTTTTTAGTCGAGGATAAAAAAATTGCATATGTTTGCATATTTGTTTTTTAGTGTTTTATGTAGCGCTTTTGTGGATGTTCGCACATTGATTTTTTTCGTTTTTATGTCACGCATCTTCGAATCGTCTTTTTGTTGCTTCTGTGGAAGATTAACAAATATGAATTCACGGAGAAGTAAAACGTATGTGTAAAAGGTATTCACGTATTAAAATGACTATATATATATATATATATATATATATATATATATATATATATATATATATATATATATAAATGATTGCAACGTCTCGTCAGACGAGTGCCACTCCCTCTGACACTGAAAGATCACGAGCCCGAAAGTGACTTATTCAGTCCTGCGAGCGAATTCACACGCTCAAGCAGACATGACACTGAAGACGGTTATTGGTATACATACATATATATACACGCACGCACACATACATAGGTACACATGCATACACATACACACATACATATAACACACATATATAAATATACACACAATACATAATACGCACACATACACATACATATACATACATACACACGTACAAACATACACAAGACAGTCATTGGCATAAATACATATAAATATATACACGCATACATACATATAAACACATACACACATACATATCTATAAACATACGCACATATATACCTATATACATACAAAATGCATAATACATATACATATATATACATCCCCACATGCATACATCCACATATACACACATATACAAATACATACACACATATACTTACACATACACATACATATACGTACACATATGCACATATATACATATACTTACCTACATATACATACACATACATATATGTGCATTCATATACATAGACACATACATACACATATACACATACACATATATATGCACATATACACATACATATACATGCATGCACATATGCATATACACATATACATATATATGCACATACACATATGCATAAAACATATACACGTATATATGCATGCATACACATACAAACACATGCATACATATACACACATATGTGAGCATAGACACACAAACACATATATGCATATATACACATACATGCATACAAACATATATAAATGTATATACATACAAACACAAACATATACACACATACACATATACATACATATACACATAGATATGCCTACATATACACACACATGTACATATATAAATATACATACACATATACATACATATATACAAAGATGAAGATCAATTGTTACACGCATCCAGCATTTCAGGCCTACACACGCCACAGCTTTTTCATCGCCACAGGACTATTTTTTTATAGACAAATGCCTGAGGGAGTATCTATACAAAGATGATGTTACAGAGTCTTAGTTTGTACGACGGCTAAGTCAGAGATTTGCTTCTCCTAGAGGGGTTGCCTTCACCATAGCTTACGGGAGCCCTCTCCACCCCACACACACATGGAAATAAACACATTAATACATACAGATGTATGCAAACATACGCACGTAGAAGCACACATATACGCATATACATACACATACGTAGAAATAATACACATGAAGGAACATTCCAAAAGTCATAAATACTCAATGATCAGTACGACGATGATGGTGATGGGCACGATTAAATAAGTTTGACGTTAAAAAATAGCACGGATTTCGATCCTGTACTTATTTTTAAATAAAATGTTTGTCTATAAGACTCACACTTCTGCCGTAGATAATGATGATGTGGACAAATTCACACATTGATTCACAAATAAAATCGACGTTCGAATCAAACGTAAATACAATTCGATTGACATGTATTAAAGACGCTTGGATTTTTTTTAATAAATAGTTTCGTTGAGACTCACATCTGCAGTAGAAAATGATAATGATGTGGACAAATTCACACATTAATTTACAAATAAAATCGACGTCCGAATCAAACGTAAACACAATCCAACTGACATGTATTAAAGACGCTTGGATTTTTTTTTACATGCATATATATATATATATATATATATATATATATATATATATATATATTCGCTTTTGTCGTTCAGCTTGTGATGTGAAATAAGCTATTTTAATACACGCGCCTCGACAGCCATGCATTCTTTCAAGGTAGGAACGAACATTCAATGAATCCATACGTACGTATACATACGTATACATACCGTATGCTTTAATAAACTCATAAGGTGTATAGCAATAACATATTAAATTTTCAAAAGCCTACGACAATTGTAAATAAATGTTGTACGACAAAGCCTAGGAATTTATATAAGGCACTTCTGGTTCGTGTACACTGCGTATCAAATTATTAACGAGTTTACATTTTTTTTTTAATATTCAAGGAACGAGTGAATATAAATTCATGAAACTTTGAGAAAGTGCTTACAATTCTATTCAGCTTCTCCAGTCAGAAAATAAAAGTATTTAAAGCAGCATTAGCGAAATTATGGCAGAAGACAGGGCTATCTGTTGATTTTATTGTGTCAAGTTATCAAACATTAAATAAACTACGAAAAATGCTAAGAACACAATAACTACATAGCAATTTCTACGTTGACATAATTAGTAGGGGATATACGATCTTTTTTTATGAATGACTTGTGAAAGAGGTTGATCCACAGAATTAATCAAATTTCTGATTTTGTCAACAGTTATTCCTCGCGATACCTCTTGGAGAGCATCCCACAACTCGTGGTACCTCTTGGAGGGCATTCCACAACTCATCTTTGCTCTTAAATTGGCGTCCACTTGCATAGAGACGTCGCTTCATGATACTCCAAAGGTTCTCAATTGGGTTCAAATCTGGTGAATTCGCAGGCCACTCAATCTCCCGTAGCCCATAGAAGGCCGGTTGTTGCAAATACTCTTTGCTTTTGTTTACTGCATGCAAGGGACCATTATTTTGCATAAAAATAATGGGTCTTCTAGACGTCAATCTTTGCTTCACCAGCCATGGTTCAAAGTGCTTCTTCAGAAAAGCATTTGACGTAATTTTTACGCCTTCTGGGACTCCCCATGGTCCAACTAAAGTACTTCCGATAATCCTAGCTCAGATCATTATCCAACTATCACCTTGTTGGCGCCTTAAACGCTGATGATAATGTTATCCATCTAGGACCCATCTCTTGCTCCAGCCATCTGGGCCATCAAGAGTGGCACGCACTTCATCCGTGAACAAAACTTTAGAAAAATCCGTTTTTATATTGTCCTCTGCCCATTTCAATCGGTTTTATATGTGATATTACTTTAATGGAGGTTTTGTCACAGGCTTAACAGACTTTGCTACTTCTTTCAGAAGGCGACAGCTAATACTTTTTGAGACATTCTTCAATCCGGCTTGGTCAAAGACTTCTCGACTTGTCTGCCCAGAGTTCTTAACAACTTCACGTTTAATTTGGAGTACAGAGCGGCGTGAAACAACTCTAGATTTACCTTTATCAGCTCTCTTTCGTACCTTTGTAGAGTTCTTGAAAAAGTTCTTCACAGTTTGATGGTACCTTCCTATCATTTTCAATATTTCGATCGTAGTTTTACCTTTTGCTAGCTGTTCTGTGATAGTACTCTTTTCATAACTACTCAATCCACCTTTACGACCCATTTTATTGACGAAACAAACTGCCTTGTTAATAATTTGACACGCCTCAAATACCGTGGATTCAGCAATTACGACGGCAAGTTGTTTACATTGCGCGGAACAGTACGAAAATTTCACGTACGCGCAGCCCAGCATTGCCAACGTTCCCAAAGCTTTCGATAAGAAACTACCGGTAAGTTTCTGAAACTGGTAAAAAAAATGTTATCTCGTTAATAATTTGACACGCAGTATGTATATATATATATGTGTGTGTGTGTGTGTGTGTGTGTGTGTGTGTGTGTGTGTGTGTGTGTGTGTGTGTGTGTGTGTGTGTGTGTGAGGTCATGTCATATGCTACTGGTACCATGTAACCCAATACTACATGCCTCATGGTTGGGTCACCGGCGACTAAAATGGGTCCCCCACCAGACTTGTTTGGTGAGGAGGGCGGCTAGTCTCCCTGAAGGATTAAAAACCAGACCTTTCAAAGGGTGAATGAACTCTTTTTCAGGGTCAACGGCGAACTAGCATCATGTGTGTTTGTGTGTATGTATATATATATATATATATATATATATACATATACATATATATACATACGTATATATATATATATATATATATATATATATATATATATATATATATATATATATATATATATATATGCGCCGATACAAGGAAATTACCAGGTTGGTGTCTGGGGGCGCGGTTATACCACTAAGAGAAGGAAACTCTTACATCAAACCTGAGGGCTGTTGTCTGCTTGTTCTGTGGCAATTGGTTTGCACCGAGTGAGTTAATCAACAGTTTCAAAAAGTGTGGATGGTCCTACACGAGCTTTCATCATATATATATATATATATATATATATATATATATATATATATAAAATAAAATAAAAATTTCATCATACATATATATATATATATATATATATATATATATATATATATATATATATATATATATATATATATATAAAATAAAATAAAATAAAAATTATGTCTCGGCAGTAAAGTGAAAAGCATATCTTTTTTTTTTTATTAATATTGTTGGAATTTTCCCACTTTTTTCCTTGTACACATTTTTGTGAATTATCCCATGAATTTCTGCCTTTGGATTATTTTGGATAATCTTCCAATTACGGGATTTCCTTGGATTTACTTATGCAAATGGAAATTCAATTTACTTTCTTGAAGCTATATATTTGGATTTTACCGTCACTGGATTATTTATCTTCCACCAGACTATCCATTCACGTGTAATCACCTTTTTCTTCACCATATTCCCTCCGCTTCACTTTTTGTTATCAAGTAAGATCTTTGACTTACTTGTTGTTTCATCAAATACTTTTGTATGCAAAATCCGATCCCGCATTTTGCTAATTCCTACCCTCTGATGAGAAGGAAAGTATGTCTTCGAAACTCTACTTATCTAGTGTTTCCTTTTCAGATTAAATATGTTTTTAACTCTTTTTCAAAGTGTTTTTAACATGTTTTATTAACTGTTAGCTCGTCTCTCTCTCTCTCTCTCTCTCTCTCTATATATATATATATATATATATATATATATATGTATATATTTATGTTTATATATATATATATATGTTTATATATATATATATTTATGTTTATATATGTATATTTATGTTTATATATATATGTTTTTTATATGTATATATATTTATATATTTATATATATGTATATATATGTTTATTTATATATATATGTATATATATGTATATATATATATATTTATATGTATATATATGTAAATGTATATATATACATATATATACATATATATTATTATTATTATTATTATTATTATTATTAATATTAATATTTTTACACCAAAATTTACAATACATTAACATTCGGTAATGTCCATATACCAATAAAATCAAACTCAAAATTAATTGATTCAATTATTTAATCTTCATGATTATCGGTTTTCATAATCGAACAACATCTTCTGGCGTATTTCCGATGATGTATTCTCAGAGACGATTTTAGAATGGTACGATGAATAAATTAACAAAACTAGTTATAATCTAAATAAGCTTTCGAAATATTTGAGTAATTTAAATAAAACAAGAGGAAATTTAAAATATCGAATATTAAGTAATTACAACATGAACAGATTATTCCTCATAATCTTGTTTTCAGGTACCTACAATACCGTCTAGCAGTCAAACTTTAGAACGCGTGCATTGGGCAGACAGATAAACTCAAATTAACATAACGAAAACAACTATTACGTTGAAAACGCTTCATTAATTAGGTAAAAAAATCTGAAACAAAAACAAAACAAATAGTTAAAAGGAGAAAACATAATTAAACAAAGGGAAATAATACATAAAAATAATTATGTTTTCGACAGGCTTCCAAATTAACAGATTCTGGGGATATCTTATTTTTTTCAATCAACTGTTATGTGAAAGTCCGTAACAGTTAGAAAAGTGTCTTTTCTCCATTAAATTGTTAGGTGAAAGTCTGGAGCAGCTATAAAATATCCTTTCTTTTTTTTTATTATTATTAAATCGTTAGGCGAAAGTATGGAGTGGTTAGAAAATGTCTTTTCTTTTTTTTTTATTAAATCGTTAGGTGAAAGTATGGAATGGTTAGAAAATTTATTTTCTTTTTTTATTACATCGTTAGGTGAAACTATGGAGTGGTTAAAGTTAAAAATAAAGCAAAAGCGATTAATATATATTAAAGTAAAATATTGACGTAAGAATTTGGATAAATTATGAATAAATATATTTAAAAATAGAGTTATCTCCCATTACAACATAAAGATATTAGGAAAATAAATGGGCAGTAAAGATTAAAATATACATATATATAATACTTAGATAATACTAAGCCATAATAAGTTTAATCAAAAATTAAATTATTAACGGAAACAGTAAGGCATAAAAATAAATTTTAATGAATATTATTTAAATAAACCTTTTAATTATAATTTTTTCTTAAGAAATAACGTATGAAGAGAAAAGCATTAACTAGTAGATCGTATCATGTAAATAAATTTTATACGAAACTAGAGAATAGATAAGCCAAAACATAGAAATAAGAATTTCAAGGCGTAGATCAATATTCATATATGAATAAGAAATGTATTTCGCCGTCTGAGGAGTAGATATTTTGAAATATTTTAAATAATATCTTTGAATGTATCCAGATGATTACGAACCAATTGTAACGCATAAGGAAACGATGTTCTCATTTTACATACTAATAAAAAGCATTAACTAGTATATCGTAACATGTAAATAAATTTTATACGAAACTATATCGGATAAGCCGAAACATAGAAATAATTTCAAGGCGTAGATTAGTATTTCAGAAATAAATCAATAAAATAAATAAATTGGAAAAAATATTATAATAAAAAATATTAAATAATTAAATAAATATTAAAATGGGGAATTGTAGTTTCATATAAAATATAAATACGAAAGTAACTTAAAGAATCAATTTGAAGACAATCGAAAAAAAATTTTTTTTAATAAAATATGAAAATTGGTATCGATGTGAGTCAAACTGCTTAATTACTTAAAAATAGGGATTATGAATGTATTCATATATGAATAAGAAATGTATTTCGCCGTCTGAAGAGTAGCTATTTTGGAATATTTTAAATAATACCTTTTAATGTGTCCAAATGATTACGAACCAATTGTAACGCATAAGGAAACGATGTTCTCATTTTATATATGAGTGTCTTGATTTTGCGAACACACACACACACAAACATATATATATATATATATATATATATAATAAATTCCACAGCCAAACAACGTCGCAGCCCACAAGAGCCATGACAGTCAAAGAACCGGAAGCCCAAGACTCGAGTTTCGCCCTCATTTGGGCTCATCAGTTAGACACACCCGAACTCAGGATTCGAAACCCGAGCCTCTTGCATGCAAGGCAAGCACTCTACCAACTGAGCAAACGCTCTGCACACAAGAATGTCAATTAACCAACACAGATCAAGCAAACCGCGCCGAAATCCGACTGTGAAATGAACCTAGTTCGTCTCAACAAGGGACGCGGTCATCCAACCAGCTAATAACACACATATATATATATATATATATATATATATATATATATATATATATATATATATATATATATATATATATATATATATATATACAAGGTGGAACGATAAAATTGTCGCCCTAAAGAAAATTAAAATACTACAGCTTCATTTTAAAACTTTTATGAGTAAAAATCGATAGGGCAGGTATCTATTCGATGTAGCCGTTTTCAGCCTCAATCACCGCTTCAATATGGGTTCGGAACTGGGAGCATGACTTTACACAAGCAGGAGCTTAGCAGATGGCGGCGATCAGGCTGGCTGTGGTGTTGTGGGAAGTTATGTTAGTGATGTTCTTGACATATACCCAAAAGAAGTAGTTCAGCGGCTTCAGGCTGGGCGAGGAGGAAGCAGTGAGAGAAGGGTGCAAAGTCGTAGCACTCCTTCTAAAGTCAAGCGCGGATCTCTTTAAACTTAAGTCTGCTTGCGGCCACCTAATTGCACCAGAGGAGCACCACACTCTTGAGTACATCTAGTTAGACTTCGGTGTTGACTTTCAAGCTGACTTCGAAGATGCGAGGTGGCATTATGTGGCTCTCACTTGAAACCACATCAAAGACCATAACCGTGGCCGGCAACTTTGTTTTCATCACGCTGGACACGTCTCTGTTATTCGTGGTAATTCGATGCGTTTTGAGGGAACTGGCAATGTTGCTGTTGTCATAACTTGGATCGACAGAGAGCATGCGTTGTACAGCGGCGCATCTCCAATTTTGCAATCGTCCTCAGGATATGACAACAAGGTGATTTGGACACACTCCAGCTTTTCCAAAAACTTGTTTACTAGTTTCAAGTGGGTTACGGCGTACTTCTCTCTTGATCTTGCTCATTGTTCGACGTGACAAATATGATTTCTTACGAATATTCCCTTTGTCAGAACGTCCGTTGCAAAGTTGAAGGTTAGTACAATATTTTTTGATTGTACGATGATCACGGTGTAATTCTTAAGCAATTTCTAAGGAGGAAATCTTATTATGGAGCCTTTGAACAATTTTAGACTTCTCAACTTGACTTAAAGCACCTTTACATCACATCTTGCATATAAAGTTGGCATGCTGAAAAAAACTGCAAGTCATCAAAATAGCTGCCGTCTGCTCGCTATTGCGCAGATCAGCTTAAAATTTTATATCTGCGCATGCGTTAGTGTTACCGTATAACGTGCGAAATTGCACGAATTTTCATTGTAAAACTATCGGAGTTAGAACTAAAATATCGATTTGCATATAATTCTGGCACCAGGTATATATATATATATATATATATATATATATATATATATATATATATATATATATATATATATATATATAAAGGATAAAATATCAATAATTGTACGGTCGGAAACGATATCCTTTTATGTATATATATATATATATATATATATATATATATATATATATATATATATATATATATATGATGAAAATAATGGAAATAGTATTCCGACAAAATAGAGAAAATAAAAAAGGAACAAACCGCATTATGTGTTCACCAACGTTTCGTCTTTATTTCGAGACTTCCTCTGGGTGAATGAGATTAAGAAACAAAAAAAAAAAAAAATATATATACCAGTACAAAATATTTGAAAAAGTTTCACGTGCACAGTGTGACGCAGTTCTATTTAAGAGAAACGGAAAAATTGATGTTGGAAATTCAAAAAGGAAGGGGGGCTGGCGCTGTTAAAGAGAAGGACATTTTAGTGACGTCAATTAGTCGTTAATTTAATTTTAAAACTATGAACGCAAGTTTATATTCTTATTGGGAAAAAGATATATCTGTTGAAATTTAAATATAAGTTTGTAACAGGAATGAAATGAGTGTTTTTTATGTAATTTATTGATTGAGATTATGTGTTAATTATTACAGGGGGTGTTTGAATGGTGTGAGAAAGTTAACCTGTGTCCACAGTTAAATAATGTTCTTTTAATAACAGTTTACTTATTAATGGCGCTATGTTATAGAAACCTCCACGTTGTTTAATAGTGCTTGAAATTGCGATAAGCGCAGATTCAAGGAGTCTCCGGCGCGGTTTATTTGAAATAAATTTAACTACTTTTGCTTGTTTAAAATCAACATAACTACACCTTTGATTTTATTGTGGTGCGTCAACCTTCTTTGTGCCGTCAAAAGGAAACATCCAACGCATCGTTTCTCTTTGGGGAACTTGAAATCTTTTCTCCCGTTTATTTTTGTTTTGGTTTTTTTCTTCCTCCCTCGTTGTGCCAATATTTTAATCGTTTTTAAACGTTAATAAATTTATTTTAGTGTCTCCGTACTTTTGACACATTTAATAAGTTCCCCATTAGAACTCTTTACTTCCGCTTATTATTTTTAAAACTATATATAAATTCTGGTCCTCTAAACATTTATATATATATATATATATATATATATATATATATATATATATATATATATATATATATATATAAAATAAACAAGAAATAAAAATGAAGCTACAAGAACTATATATTGTTTTGTTTATCTATTCAGCAATGGTACATATTTATTCAGAGGGGTTGGGTGAGTGGGGAGTTATCCCGATAAGTCTTGAATTTTTACTCTTCCTTGAACTTACACACACACACACACACACACACACACACATATATATATATATTTATTTATTTATATATATATAATTTTTTATTTCCAGAAAGTTTACATTAGATAAGTCGTCGGTACCGTCGGTTTCAAACCTGATAATAGGAGACCATTTTTAGATACCATATCAAGCACTCTTCAGTCGATAGTAATCTTATACATATACTCACCGCCACACAACACATGTACAACGAGAAATAACAAGATATTTGTATTCTGAGTCTTTTGACGAAATTTCTGTTTGAGAGAATTGGTAATACAATTCGAGTATTTGACTTTTTAGCGTAACTTTCGTCAAGTATCGTTATAAGATGCGATGTGATTCGTTCAGGAAAAAATCAGGCTAAAACCTAAAATAACCTCCTGCATCCACGAAGTTATGTATGAAGTCTGTATTATTTCCTCTATTTATCTGTTATGATTTTATTTGAGATATCCGTTTTCCTCATGTTGAGATTGTAAATTTCCCAGTTATTCAACGATTTTTCAATTATGAAAAGTTGCCCGAGGAGCCAGTTTCACATTTTATTTATTCTTATTTTTAAGATAGATCCCAAATTGTTTTTATTCGTGTATACAATGATCGATTCGGATATATATATATATATATATATATATATATATATATATATATATATATATATATATATATATATATATATATAATTACTTCATTTACCCACATAAAGTTAATATACGAAAGTATAGATTTATGCGTAAACTTTAAGTATTTACTTCAAAAGTGCTCAATACGTAGGTAGAGCTTTGTTTGATAAAATGCATGCCCATTGGCTGATAGGAAGAGGCGCATAGGATACTAGATAGCTGATTGGCTAACAAAATCCTCAACATATATAAAAACGAGAAACAACCACAGAATTCGCGCATAAGCCTGACGAATCCTATAGTGGATGAAACGCCGAATATTCAGTGTAGCTTAGTCGCCAATATATTTTATAAATTACTATATATATATATATATATATATATATATATATATATATATATATATATATATATATATATATATATATATATATATTATTGCACCAGAGAATCACTACGCTCTTCAGCACACATATATATATTTATATTTCACCCGATGTTTTGTTTGGCTATTAAGCGAAGTTCACTGTCCGTTTGTTTGTAAACAGACAAGCAGTTTGAGCACCATGGAGCGATGGGCAACTGCTTTTTTTATAGGCACTTGGTGAGAGACATTTGTAAAACCCTTGTGGTTAGAGCTGCCGACTGTCAACTCAGTGGTTGTAGATTCGATCCCCGTCTGGGGAAAGATGCTTGTCTAAACACACTGATGAGTTGTGATAACACGAAACAGGCATTATGTGAATGACTATATATATATATATATATATATATATATATATATATATATATATAGTCATATATATATAGTCATATATATATATATATATAACTACTTAATTTATTCACATAAAATTAATATACGAAAGTATAGATTTATGCGTAAACTTTTTTTATTAATATACGAAAGTATAGATTTATGCGTAAACTTTAAGTATTTACTTCAAAAGTTCTCAATACGTAGGTAGAGCTAGTTAGTAAGTTATAAAATGTATATGGCGATTAAGCTACACTGAATATTCCGCGTTTCATCCACTCTAGAACATAAGCCTGAAGAGTTCTAGAGTGGATGAAGCGCGGAATATTCAGTGTAGCTTAATCGCCATATACATTTTATAACTTACTATATATATATATATATATATATATATATATATATATATATTAAATTAATTATACTAGAACAACATTTTAGAGACATTTATTCGTTATAAAAAAATTAGATTAACTCCAAAGAGTGACATCATCACTATCGCAATAACCTACAGAGGAAATAGTTCCCACTTTTCCCCCTAATTACAAAGTCCCCATACATCCCCATTCTATACCGCGTAAATTTACACACAGAGTACTTATATTGAGACCCCACTCTTCGTAACTTATCCATAAACTCATAGATATAGCACTCACCTTTCATTCCTTGATACAAAAAACACTCATGTCTCCCTAGGCAAGTTGCTGGGTTTCTGATTGGCTGATACGTGCCATTCTCCTACTCCAGAATGAAACTCATCCCGGTATTAAACGAACATTCTGAAAACTATAAATTATTGTCTTCGCTTAGAGAAGCGTCGATAAATCAAGATTTTATACAGATTGTGCACCCCAACTAAATATAAACGCAGAATTTATGTGAAATGTTAAACGGTAATTCCTACCCTAAACCTCAAACAAATAAAGCATAGAAATGTGTGTGTGTGTGTGTGTGAGAGAGAGAGAGAGGGGAGGGGAGAAGGGGTGTTTCTATGAACAGCTCGTGATATGCTATTTTATTCAACTAAAATGCATTAAAAACTACGTAACAACACTAAATATATGATCCACATTTCTTTATAAATGTCCGATGATGGGTTTCTTTTTATTTTCTTTATAGAAAACAACGAATTTGGCCTGTCACAACTTACGTACGTTTGTTTTTGTTATTATCGAAAATGAAACGAACAAATCTTATTCGTTTCTTTGTTTCCTTATTTGTTTGTTTTAGTTTATTTTCATTTCTATATTTCTGTTTCCTTCTTTGGCTGTTTTTTTTTTGTAGGGGTTCTATATTTTTTTTAATTTTTCATTTCTGTTTTATTTTTTAAATAAAGGTGCAGTCTGTGAAATTACTAATATTCTAGGTTTACAGGGGCGCGGAAAACGGCAATAACGTTTAAAATTACAGGAAACACATACTTTCTAAAATAGTTATAAAATGTGAGGAACATTTTTCGATTTTAATTTAACGTAAAATGAGCATCCAATTTATGGAGACATTTTTGAGGGGAGGGGCTGGGAAATTATTGCGGTTGGGTTAGGGTTAGGGTTAGGGTTTGTTACGTATTATTATTAGAATGATGAATGTTCTTTTGTTGTTCATGTTATAAGAAGAGTAAGAGTCTTAGTGAGAGATTAGAGTCTTAATCATGTTGTTGGAAGAGATGCTAGTTATTATATATATTCATTGTGAGTGTTCATATTGTTTAGATGTTCATATTGTTGGAAGATTCATACGTCTTAAAGGTGTTCATGTTGTGAGAAGAGATGCAGATGGAAACATTAACAAGTATATATAATGAGAGAGTGTACATATAAATACGAGGCGATTCGATATCTAGATAGATAGACCGAGAGAGTGGCATTCATGCTATTGACAGTTCTCTATGAAACGGGAGTGTTTATATAACATAAATAGTTTGACACATGTACTTCCTAACACATATTTTTTAGATGATGATTTTATCAAATGGTTCTTATACATAAATGGACAATACCTTTTCTCGTTGTAATGATGAACACAGAAGACAGCAGTTATGAAAAACAGGATCATTTATTTCTTCCATATGACCGGTCAATGGCTTTGCATCAAGGAATTCAAAGTTTCTTCTTTACATCTTCTTCTTCTTTTTTTTCTTTTTCTTCTTCTTCTTCTTCTTCTTCTTCTTCTTCTTCTTCTTCTTCTTCTTCTAAAACCCTCTCGCTTCCAGACGGTACCAAGGTTCGGTCTGAACCTCCCTGCGTCCCTGGTCGGACTCTCGTCTGACTCTCCGACTCTCTGACTCTCTCTCTCTCTCTCTCTCTCTCTCTCTCTCTCTCTCTCTCTCTGACTCTCTCCCTAACTCTAACTTCGAACTCTTTCCTATATTGAGAAATCACGCCAGGGATGTAATATAGACACATTATGTTGTATATTACCTGTTCTCTTCTCCCTGAGGTAAAACAATTTCATATACATGCTGTAAATTACCTATGCTAGGGATAAAACATGAACAATACCAGTCTTAGGGTAGATAAAACAAATAATACATAGAGATGAAAGGTTCCTCTCCCCTAAGAATAAAACATATGTTCAATATCTGCTTTTGTTTTTTCATTGTTTATACGGTCCCGAGCAACGCCGGGTAGCCCTGCTAGTCTATTATATAAAAGGCAGTTGTTTTTGTGTGTGTGTGTATGTGTGTATAACTAAAAGTTAAAAACTGCAAAACAAAGAACCACAAAGTTAGTATATTTTTAATCAGAATTTTTAATATGAATAGTATAAAAAATTTTGAAGAAAATTATGCATTCTTTTTTGGCTATAATTCACGTGTCATCAACATGCACGATTTGCACGTTTCTGATCACCAGGAAAGGAATTTAACCTACTTATCTAATTCATATTACCCATATTTTATTATTCATTCTACTTAACAATGTGCATAGTTTCCTGCCAAAGTTATATTTATTATTTATTTTATCAGAATCAACAATTTACTGGACATTCCATTTAAAACCTATTGTTCTTTAAAACTTATCTACAGGGTTCGATTCCCGTTTTATCTCATTTTATTTTCATTTACTAATTCTCTTTATTTTTACTTACATGAAAAAGGGGACAAGCATTTTTCATGTAACATCACAACCTCCCCCGTTGGTAATTCTGGTAGACTAACACAAAACCATCCAACTGCAATAATAGTTCTCGATAGTTGTAAAATCCTACTGGGTTCCCACTTTATTTCTTTAAGATGACGACGTTTAAAGATTTTCGGCTATACTGAAAACGAATATCGCCTTTAAATCTTTCGTTATAAGGTTTTAAATGTTATAAGTGGTTGCCATTGTTGTATCGAATAAACGCATTTAAATACATAACACAAAAAATTATCCAGGTAGGTAGAAGAGAAACTTATCTTGCCTTTGTCACTTTTTTCTTTGTTGGATTCTCATAAAAAGATTAACCAAAACGGTAATTTGTCATTTTTCATTTCATGCACTTAATTTTTTTTATTACAAATTAGTTTTTTACTTTATTTTTTGTTGCGGTGAATTGTGAAATAATTGACACCAAGTATTGCTGTAATTTAAAAAAAATAATAATAAATAACAAGAAGTTTCGTTTCATTTCCTTGGGATAGGATTTTATGTTTTTGTTCTTAAATAAATTTCTGCGTTTTAATACAACTTGGAGACGAACTATTTTTAGTCGTGGAGGCCATTAGGTAACCAGTCAACATTTCCACAGCTTCAATTGTTTTTCTTTTATTTTGCTCCTTACAAAATGTGAACACGGAATTTTTTATATGGTAAACGGTAAATGTCAGTGTATTACTTACGGAACCACGGTTAATTAAACTGCAGATACACCTATTAAACTATACGCGTTCTATAGTTAATTAACCCTACCATCCACCCCCAGTAACCAACATAAAAATGGTCCTGTGAACCGTTCGTGATAACTTTATTTTTAAGATCAACTAAAAACGATTAAAAACTACGTAACAACAGAAATATAAGGAATCACATTAAAACTGTCCGATAAAGTTTTTATTTTTATTCGTTTTTGAAAACGCAACGTATTTAGTCCGTCAAAACTTACAGACTCCCCCCCCCTCTCTCTCTCTCTCTCTCTCTCTCTCTCTCTCTCTCTCTCTCTCTCTCTCTCGTGCGCGCGCTGGGAAAAAAATCTCAAAAGACTTAATAAAAATAGTTTCAAGAATTTTAAGAGGAAAGGGTGAGTGCTATTTATTTATAAATAATGTAAATCATGACTCATCAATAAATAATAAACACTGTTCATTCCATTTATCATTTTCAATCCTCTTATAATATTCTTCGTGATTCAACCGACAATCCGTCCGTCTCATTAACTCTTATTCATGACATTGCACTGAAATTCGTGGCACACCATGTTTATTTATGAGGTTATAAATAACCATGTAAATGTAATTGCAGAAAATACTAACCAAGTAATTTACTGGAAATATTAAAATATTAGGAAACTGAAGACATTGCAAAAAGCGCCTACTATATATTATTAATATTAAATCAACCAGTATTCATCTTTCGTTGTTATATGACAAGAAAGTTCTTGTTTAAGGCAACTGTTGAAAAAGAAGTTGCATTTGTGTTTATTAACCCAATTTTTTTCTCTCGTGCATTCTCTAAAGACATTATATGTCTTACGATGACTAATGTTATTTCGACCGTCCTCGACAGCGTAAGTAGTTGTAAGTCGTCGTGGCCGCGACGGCTAAATAGATGGCTTTTTTTACACCTTCTTTTCCTCCTTTGCTTTACAGAATCGAGCCAGCCTGCCTGCCTGCATACCTGCCAACTACTTCCTTTTTTATTTACGTCTTTCCACCCGAGCTACCTACTGCGTCTAATCCCCCCCCATCGATTATATTTTCTTCTTTTTTTACGGCTTGGGATTGTTCAATATTCTTATTACACCACCTCTTTCGACCAGTTCTTGACAAGGGGAGGATGGGGGTATCCATTCCGATAGCCGTTCTTACCATGAGGAGTAGGGGTGTCTGTTCCGAAACCCGTTCGTAACATGACGAGTTGGTGTTGGGACTGGGCAGCAGCAGCAGCAACAACAACAACAACAACAACAACAACCGTACTTTAATTTTTTCCGAGGGGAAGCACGCTTCCACCGGGCAACGCCGGTTAGCGGGTACTGCTAGTATATATAGAATTTAAGGTCACTATTTTCAAGAGGTAAAGTGACCAGTGAAATACAACGAGGTAAATACAAACGTGCTCAATACCGAAGTAGAGCAAGGTATACTTTTTATTTGTTTTTGCATAAGCAGTAATGTGTCGCTACACAGTCATGAGCATGTTTCGGTCTTCTTATATTTTGTAACACGAGACCTCCTCAGATGACAACGATTACATTAAAAGCAAGATAAGTTAACTCACTTTATTACTATTACTATTAGTTATCTTGTTTTTAATATAAGCGTAGTTGCATGAAGAGGTATCTAGTTACTAAATATTAGAAGACGGAAACATACTCATGACTGTGTAGTGACACATTACTGCTTATGTAAAAACGGATTGAAAGTGTGTGTATATATATAGAGAGAGAGTGTGTGTGTGTGTGTGTGTGTGTGTGTGTGTGTGATAGATAGATAGATAAATAGGTAGATATGTTTATATGAAAATATGCCTATTCAACTAGATTTCATCTTTATGAAGCTCGATAAACTACAGAGCATATACAAATAAATGACAAAAACCTATATTCCAAATTTCAAGATGTTGTCAGCATGAAATGTGTTGCTACACAGTCATGAGCATGTTTCGGTATTCTTATATTTCGTATATTACTGATCTTGTTTTATAATATATGTAATTGATTATGTAAAAACAGATTGAAAGTATATATAGAGAGAGACAGAGTGATAGATAGATAGATAGATTTCACCTGTTATTATATAAATTCATTAATTAATGAAGCTCGATGTAACTACAGAGTATATACAAATAAATGACAAAAATCTATATTCTAAATTTCAAGATGTTGTCAGCATGTTAAAATGACAGCACATGTTTCGTAGCGCAGAATCATTCATATAGCTATTATGCGAATTTACGAATTTATTTCGTCCTTACTCATCAGAAAAGTGGTCACATCAACGTTAAAAGAAAATTAAAAAAAAGTACAATTGCAACTTCTGATTTTAAGATTTTATTTTCGTATGTATTCTTCTGGTGTGTGAGGGCGGAATAAATTCAAACGTTGACATAATAATTACTGCGCTACGATACAGGTGCTATCAAAAGAATTGAACATTTTAACATGTTTAAATAAATGATCGCAAAGATTAACAACATTTCAAAATTTGGAATACCGACATTTTGTCATATATATATATATATATATATATATATATATATATATATATATATATATATATAAGAGAAAGGGGGAGAGAGGGAGAAAGGGAGATGAAATACAAAGGATGTAGTGTTTACCTGATATACGCAATGGTAAACTTCATCCCCTTTAAGGAATTATTTTGGCCTTTCGTATTCCTTTGAGAGAATCTTCATGGAAGCTGAAATATTATTCTCGGTTTGTTTATATATATATATATATTTTTTTTTTTACATATCAAACATGTTTTATTTATTTTTCTCTTGGTATAAGCCCTACTCTCTATTATGTATTGAGCTTTTTTATTCGGTTGTAAACATTACATCCTTTTGATTTAATTACTTATATATATATATATATATATATATATATATTTAATTACTTATATATATATATATATATATATATATATATATTATCTTTCTTATCTATCTATATATCTATAAAAGTGAAAGTTGGCTTTCTTGCCGCACTGATGAGCTGACATACAGCGAAGCAGTACTGTATGCGGATGCCTATATATATATATATATATATATATATATATATATATATATATATATATATTCATGTGAAATCTTTTTATCATTTTTCTTTTACCTCCTACTCCCCTTACCTCACCCCTTTTTTTAACCAAGTAAGATCTGTGACTTAATTTTAGTTTCATTAAATACTTTTATATGCAAAATCCGATCCCGCATTTTGCTAATTCCTGCCCTCTGATGAGAACGAGAGTATTTCTTCGAAACTCCGCGGATTAAGGACTATCCACTTATCTTGTGTTTCCTTTTTTAAAATTAAATATGTTTTTAACTCTTTTTCAAGATGTCTTTTAACATATTTTATTAATCATTTGTTCATATATATATATATATATATATATATATATAACTACTTCATTTATTCGCATAAATTTAATATACGAAAGTATAGATTTAGCGTAAACTTTAAGTATTTACTTCAAAAGTGCTCAATACGTAGGTAGAGCTAGTTAGTAATTTATAAAATATATATGGCGATTAAGCTACACTGAATATTCTGCGTTTCATCCAACTATAGGATTCGTCAGGCTTATGCGCATAAGCCTGATGAATCCTATAGTTGGATGAAACGCAGAATATTCAGTGTAGCTTAATCGCCATATATATTTTATAAATTACTATATATATATATATATATATATATATATATATATATATATATATATATATATATATATATATAAATATATATGGGGGTGGAAAGATAGATAGATAGATAAATAGTGGGAATAGGGGAAAAGATAGATAGATAGATAGATAGCACAAGAAATAAAGGTTGATATAGAGAGAGGATAGATTAATATATACATACATGGATTAGTACAAATAGAAAGGAAAAGGGGGGGATATATAGATTAGTTAATAGATAGATTCGATAACTATCTAATTATTACTTGAAATATGTCTTCATACTTTTCAATGTTGGAGATTTCTGGATTAAAACCAACCTAAAAATCGGAAACTAAATTTCAATTATAATTTCTACTTATAATATTGTTATTGAACGAAATTACGGATAATTTTTTAAAATTCAACATAAGATATATGATTAAAGATTGTAAAAACTGTTCATAATTTTCGTATTTTTGTTTGTTCTTTTTCTTCTTTGTTTTAAGAAATTATTAATTTTGAAGCCTGAAAATTCTTGATTAAATATATTTTCCAAGGCAACGCCGGCTTATTGGAAAGTCCACAGGGGAGACAACCGCAGCGGAAAACTGAAGCTGGCCTGCAGGACACTATATATATATGTATATAAATTTAGGCAATTTTTGGCATATTTTATTGGTTTGAAAATATAGGTTCTTTTTTACCAATCGTCATAAAATTTGGACCATGGAATAGTATTATAATCTTCAAAAATCCTGCAAATTTTCATGTAGTTTCGTCCCAGAAAACCAAAGATGTGAGCATTTCAACATTCAATTTGGAAACCAGTGTATATATATATATATATATATATATATATATATATATATATATATATATACATATATATATATATATATATATATATATATATAATGTGTGTTTTAAATCTAGGTTAGGGTTTTTTATGTTAGTTTATATATAAATGTATGTATGTACATACATATATTCACATATATATATACATATATATATACATATATGTGTAATCGTTTATGTATATTCATGTTTATTTAATTTATTTATTTGTTTATTTTCTATTGTTTTTGTTAGTTTTAAAACTATTTTGTATCGCTATCCTAGAGTAAATTCTATCTTGTGAATACAGTTGTTCGTTAACCTAGATTTAAAACAGGTCAAGAAACTAGATATCCAGGCTAAATAGAGCACACACAAAGGAACGGGTCAACCAGAGGTCAAATAGACCTTTGTCCGATAAGTGCATCTTCATTGCCTAATAGGAAGGGCGCTGTGGATGCTAGAAAGCTGATTGGCTAACTAAAATCTCAATAGAAGGTGCGTATATAAAAACGACAGACAACCACAAAATTCGCGCAGAAGCCTGAAGAGTTCTAGAGTGGATAAAACGCGGAATATTCAGTGTAGCTTAATCGCCATATATATTTTATAACTTACTTACTACTATATATATATATATATATATATATATATATATATATATATATATATATAAATCAGTTTGACCAATCATCACGAGAATGAAAGCTCGAAAATTTTTCGAGATTAATTCTCATTTTCTAAACTTTATCTCTCCCTCTCTCTCTCTCTCTCTCTCTCTCTCTCTATATATATATATATATATATATATATATATATATATATATATATACATATATATATATATATATATATATATATATATATATATATATATATATATATATATATATATACAGTGATGATCATATTTATTGGCACGGTAAAATAAAAGTTAAATTTTGTCTAATAAATTTTAAAAAAGGGATTAAATTAAAGAAAATAACAAAGTATATTATGTATTTTTAACTGGCCTTTCCGATGCAGCAATCGGATTTTAGAAAAAATAAATAACAAAGGAACAACAAACATAATTGCAAAAAACCCTTGTTCAAAATTATTGGCACGGCTTTGTTTTTCTTTTAGTATCAGTATAATATCAATCAATTTCCGGTTTACGTGCTTTCTGAACTTTTTTATAGCCATATTATGCTTGTTTAACGCTAATTCAGTGAATAATTTTTTTCAGATAATTTTTAGATAGCGATTTATTTAAACTATTATAAGTGACTAAATTATAATTTTCAATCGCCATGGTTAAAACTAAGGAACACAGCGAAGACGTCAGGAAGCTTGTTGTAGCATGCCATACCAATGGGGAGGGCTATGATAAGATTTCAAAGAAGCTAAACCTTCCCAAATCCACTGTTAGAGCCATAATAAACAAGTTCAAATCGCAAGGCCACGTTATGAGTTCAGAGGGTAGAGGGAGAAAAAGGATTCTTTCCCCAAGAGATGAACGGAAAATTGTTCGACAAGTAAAACAAAACCCAAGGATCTCTGTTGGGGAGATTGTTGATGAACAGAGCACCTCTGGAGTGAATGTATCTCGACATACAGTTGGTAGAGTTTTGAAGAGAGCTGGTTTAAAAGCATGTCGTCCGAGAAAGACTCCCTTATTGAAGCCTATGCACCTGAAAGCAAGGCTAGCCTTTGCAAAACGTCATATTGATAAAGATGTTGCATTCTGGAAACGTGTTCTATGGACTGACGAAACGAAAATAGAGTTATTTGGCCATAATAAAGTGTCTTATATTTACAGAAAATCTGGCGAAGCTTTCCTGCCTAAGAACACCATACCCACAGTGAAGCACGGTGGAGGCAGTTTGATGTTTTGGGGACCCTTTGCTGCCTCTGGACCAGGGCGACTTGTTAAGGTCACAGGTAGCATAAAAAAGGAAGATTATGTTAAAATATTGGATGAAAACCTGAAAGACTCTGCTAAAGAGCTCTCACTTGGTCGTCGTTAGTGGTTCATGCAAGATAATGACCCAAAGCATTCGGCTAAACTGACAAAGAAATGGCTTGAGGACAATCATATTAATGTTTTGGAGTGGCCATCACAAAGCCCAGACCTTAATCCAATTGAAAATTTATGGAGAACATTAAAATTGAGGGTAATGCAAAGGAAGCCTAAGAATCTTATTCAATTGGAGGATTATTGTCAGGAAGAGTGGGCTAAAATTACTACTGAAGAGTGCAACAACTTGGTTGTAAACTATGAAAAGCGACTGAGGAAGGTAATCAAGGCCAAAGGCTATACAATTGATTATTAAATAAATCGTACCAATAATTTTGAACAAGGGTTTTTTGCAATTATGTTTGTTGTTCCTTTGTTATTTATTTTTTCTAAAATCCGATTGCTGCATCGGAAGGGCCAGTTAAAAATACATAATATACTTTGTTATTTTCTTTAATTTAATCCCTTTTTTAGAATTTATTAGACAAAATTTAACTTTTATCTTTCCGTGCCAATAAATATGATCATCACTGTATATATATATATATGTATATTAATATATATATTTATATATATATGTATATATATTAATATATATATATATGTATGTATGTCGACGACTACAAATATATTTTAAGCCCCCCTCTTTGGGTAGAGCACTGTCGTAAATAATCTCACCCGCTACTTAATTGGCTGAAAATGCGAAGCTCGTTGTTTGTTTGTTTACGAAGAGGCGATTTGAGCACTGTAAAAGTGGTGGCGGGTGTCTATTTAAATAGACATTCCGACGAATTATTTACGGGCGTCGACCCCATGGTCGAGTGAGAGAAGAGCTTTTTAATCGGATTGGGTCGAAAATTTTTAGTTATAAATATATAAATGTATGTATGTATGTATGTATGTATGCTTGCCTGTGTGCCGAAAACTTTCGACAGAGGCGACGGATTTTTACAAGATCAGTATCGTTTTGAAGTTCGACCTTTCAGACGACAAATATCGAAAGAGTGGCTAAAAACATTAATATCTTCACCTTCAACTGGGCACTGTTCTACAAGGGGAGGTCGTTTTTCGCCGGTATTTTTGAAAGTCATCCTCTCCTTTCTATTGTCTAGCCTTAATTAAAACGTACGTCACTTCCGGTTTGGCGGTGGTCGTAAAGACAATGACGTCAAGTTTTTTCCACCCGTTTTTTTTTTCGTCCTTCGCGGTACGGGTTCGAGCCTGCCTTTCTCTTACCACTTTTTACTTTTTTTTATTTTTTTGCTCAACACACACATCCAAACACCCGGGCAACGCCTGGCTGAAATTCTAGTATATATATATATATATATATATATATATATATATATATATATATATATATATATATATATATATATATATAGGTTCAGCTTACTTTTTTGCAGTATTTATTTTATTATATTATTTATTTATCAGATAAAATGAAAATACAAGTATATGGTTTTCCTTTAAAAAACATTCGGTGGACACAAGTATAGCATGAAAACATACTTTGGTGATAACACCGCCGAAAATAACATGAAACTTAATTGTGAAGAGCTCAACCGATATTTTCATTGAATTATTTCTAATTATAAAAATAGAAACCATTTTTTTTTTCTTTCAATTCGTCAATTTCATATTGCAGCTGCTCGTGAATTTCCTCAGATAATAATCGACGTCTTTTAAAATTCAAAACAGGACTGTTATAAATTCAATTTTCATAGGTTCCAATTTTTTATATTTCCACTCGAAAGTAAAAATCACATTTAAAAGATGAAATATAAGTAATTTTCATTGGAGGGAAGTTCACAAGAAGAAATTGAATTCAATTTGTTGAGAAGTTGTTTATTGATGACACGTACTATATCATTTTTGGTCCCCTCGACAAAAGAAGGGTTGACCTGTAAATTCACCCTTGTTCGTTCACCCGTTCGTCCGTTCATCTGTAAGCACTTTTCTCAATAACTACGCCTTGGATTTTTTTTAAATTTTGCACAAACATTAAACATGATATGAGTAAAAAAGTAACAGTACGAATTTGCCGGGAAACCTCCCTTTTCCCCCTCCCCAAGGTGCGCCCTTCGGGTTAAAATGGCTAAAATTGACAATTCTGTGCTTAATAAATAATCTATGCCTTGGATTTTTTATAAAACATTCTGAAAAGTTGTCACTAACTGATTTCTATATAGTTTTGTTTGTCTATACTTCGCGATAACTCTTGGATGTACCCCAGGGGCTCTTTTAGGGCTAATAAAAACACTCCATTTTTGGGACTATTTTATTATATTTGTCCAAAATTTTCTGTCTATGTCTATTTAGCAGTTTTGCATGGTGCTGAACTCAAAGTAAAATATGTTAAGGCCCTGGGGACTTTTGGGGCTTAATGTGGGGAGCAAATGATGGACTTCGTTGTTTCTTTTTGTATGGTGCAAAACTCAAATTTACATATATTAAAACCTGAAACTGCACCGTTTGTTCATTTTCGCCTGGATTTGGCGTCCCCTGGGGACTTTTGGGGCTAAATGGGGGGGGGCAATGCTGAACTTAGTCATTTTTTATGCCTCGTCCACTGTGCACGCAAGGAGAACCATGTATGCTTCACTTGTAAGGAATTAGAATTGATCTCTATGTTCATCAAGTTTTAGGGGGCATTGCATCACTATTAAGATGAATTTTTCTTTCGAGGAAACGTCTTGACACAAAACAAACAATAAAATTGGCGATACTTATACAGAAGAGATACCTTCTTCTGTGCTTTCATCTAACAATTAATTGTAAAGCAGTATTAGACAGAAATGCTAACGTATTTCGGAAAGACTGTAAGAAACTGCCTCCAAGAAAGTGAAGAATCTTTCAAACGCTGAAAAGCTGAATTTTTTATATCTTTATTACATGTTCACTCCAAACAAGGCGCAGTACCACTTTGATGTGAGGGGTCTACTGTCAGGAACATATGTTGCAGGAATACTATATAGGGAGTTGAGCATCAAGATGTCTGCTCACATTACAGTTGAACTTCTGCATATCAGTACAGTTGGGGAAGCAGGAACCCGGAAGGATGTTCAAAAGTTTATCAGTTCTGGGGAAGAAACTATTAGAGTAGAAGGATTTCTGGTATCTGGGGATTTCTACTGTGTAGGGGTGGGATTGTGCTGCTTGTTGGGTTTGTCTGGAGTATTTACGTCTAAGGGGTACAAAGACTTGTAGTTCATCGGAGCATTCACCATTAAAATACTTGCAGAACAGGCAGAGGGATGCAACATTTCGTAGATGTGACAGAGGTTGAAGCTTTGATGACAATTCAAGACCTATCAGATTGGCGACTCTCTTTTGAACCCTGTCCAGGAGTAAGAGACTAGTAGCAAATGCACCAGCCCAAATATGACAACAATACTCCATACATGGGCGAATGGTGGACTTGTAGAGCTATAGGATACTTTCAGGCGTTAGTAACATTCTAGCATGGTAGAGAGAGCCCATTTTTTTTCACAGCAGTCTTGGGAATGCTTTCAGTTGATCTATTCGAACTCATGTTCTCTGAGAACGTTAAGCCGAGGAGTTTGAACGAAGTACTTTCAAATGATGCATCTTTAGCCATAGTTATTGATGGTTGAAAAGGTTTCCTGTAATTATTGAAGGAAACGAGCTTAGTCTTGCCAGTATTGAATTTGATCATCCGTTTTGTCCCCATTCCACTACTGCCTTGCCTTGGATAAGTGTTCATTTATTTCCACCTCGTGCCTGTTACAGAGCATGATGTCGTCAGCAAATATACCCATCTCAGAGCTTACATTCAGTCAGAGTTCTCAGATAATAAATGGCACTTCTAACACTTGATCTCTATATGAGATCCATAGATATTCGGATATGGTATTATATGTGTGTATATTTATGCATATATATATATATGTGTGGGGGTGACATATAAGTAATTTAATACATTTTTGTTAGAAGGATGGTATACTGCTGCCATATCTCGGCAGGAGCTGCTAAAAATAGCCTATCCTGCCTTGACAGAGTACAAAATAGACTTCGTGGCTAAGTGAGGGATGCTCTTTTCTCTTCCCTGCAACCTCTCTCCCACAGAAGAGACGTTGCGAGCCTGTCTTTGTTTTACCGTTATTTCCATGGCAAGTACTCGTCTGAGCTCCAATCGCTGGTCCCCCTTGCCAATCTTTTACGAAAAACACCCATCTAGCTGAAGCCACTGTCAAAAAATTTCCCCACTGTCTATCTGTGCCTAAATCAAAACGTAGATTCCATGAACACAGCTTCTTTCTTAGAACAGCACGCCAGTGGAACTCTGTTCCGTCTGCCTGTTTCCCACCTGACTAAAACTTGGATGTCTTCAAATCCAACGTAAACAAATTCCTGATGAACCGCCCCCTTAAGTAGACACTTTATGAAATCTCAACACTAACGTACAACGTAATGTACATGCAATAACCCTTATCCCTGAGTGGCTTCCGGGCCTTGATAAATGGTGACCCCCTTGTAAAAAAAAGGAATAGTTAAGATTTAAGGACCGGTATCTTCTGTGGAAATCAAATATTTATTAAATCGCTTGACGAAAACTTCAGGTTTTAACTGACCATACTCCGAAACCTTAACATGTCCAGCATCCTAACCATGTATATATGTCTATATGAGTAAAAATATATCTTGCTCTTCTTTATTGAGCACTCGTAATAATCTATCCATAATTCTTGGATATATTACTAATTTCGACAATCATTTTTCATAATTTTCTACACATTTTCACCCTCCCCCTTTACGAAAATAACCACTTTCGTATATTGTCTGGGCTTATTATTTTATTAAAAACATACCAATCAACTCACATTTCGTAATTTTTTATAATTCTTAGATATGTTACTAATTTCGACAATCATTTTTGATATTTGTAACCCACATAATCGCCTCCCTCCTTACTAATAGAATAACTTTGATAATGTCTGGGTTGATTATTTCATTACAAATGTTAGAGAATGGATAGAGAGAGAGAGAGAGGGGGGGAGAGAGAAAGAGAGAGAGAGGGGGGGGGAAGAGGTGAGTTATAGTGTAGACACGTTGACCGGAAGTAAAAGATCAGCTGATTTGATTGCGTGCGAGTCATGTGATCAGGTTAGCTGAATCGTGGAGATTTGATTTGGACTCAGAAGACAACGGACGGCTTCCCGTTGTCTCCTCCTCTTCACTGGTTTATACTTGTGAGAAATATTGAAACAATTCCCGTTTAGCTTGTCAATTTCTGACATTTCATCCGCAGACGCTTGCCTCATTTTAATTCATGAACATACATAGATGTATATACACCTATACACATATATATACTAGCATGTCAACCCGGCTCAGACCGGGTCATTCGTGTAACACAAACGCACCAATCAATTAACTCATATTTCATAATTTTTCATAATTTTTTAATTATATACATATATATATGTGTGTGTGCGTGCGTGCGTGCGTGCGTGCGTGCGTGTGTGTGTGTGTGTGTGTGTGTGCGTGTGTGTGTGTGTGTGGAGACAACCCTTAACCTACATACTCAATGAATTTTTATCTGCATTCATGATATTTTGTATATAGGGTATTCAGACACATGGAAAACTGCTTTGCTTTTGTTTTTTGTTTTTTTTTTTACTTTTATCGACATATAGATAATATAGTAGAGAAATAGTCTGTTTTTGTGTGTCTTTATCTTCAGTAGCTGTTATGTTTTTTTTTTGTAAACGATTCTATCTTATGGAAAAACATGAGTACCGGATATTTACAGTCTTTAGAATTTTATTAGAATTTTCCTTTTTGCAATTTTTTTACAGAATGACAAGCTCATAATTGAACAGATATCGGATAGAATATTTCAATCAAATTCCATTGATTAATCCAAGATGTTTTTTAATCCAAATGTTTTTTTAATCCAAATGCTTTATCCATGTTTTTTTTTTTCTTTTAGCTTTCCCTTGGAATTGAAGATTAGCGTGTTTAGATTAATCACCCATCAAATATAATCCTCAGTTTTTTTTCTTCCTATGAAGCTGATGCCAATCCTGGTTCCAACCAAATCAAAGGAGCGTCAACCTCCTAAAGTTCTTCGATAACCAATCCTATTCTTCTGATGAGTTTAAGGCGGAATACATTTAATAATTGACATAATAATTACATTAATTATTCAACACTACAAAACAGGTGCTACCAAGGATTTAAAACAAACGTTTAGACCAAAAATTGGCAGACTTATTTTTTTAGGGACGCAGGAAACAGTTTTTATTTTTAAACATAAATTTGAAACAAACATCTTACGTGTAATAATGTTATTTATAAACAAATAAATGATTGTTTATTTTTAAAAGAAGAATCTATGTTGAATTAGCTTAACTTTTATTTTAAATTTGCACTTGATCTACGCTTTTATCGCGAAAAAAAAACAGATCTTCATATAACTTTCACGCACGACCACAGGGTTCTCCCTACCAGGACATTTGAAAATAACCGTTGGTAAGACCCAGCAGATCTTGTTTTTCTTAGTGGCATCATATCACAAGGGATAAAATGTCACAAGGGATAAAATGTCACAAGGGATAAAATGTCACAAGGGATAAAAAAGATGAATAAAAAAAACCTGTGACTGTCATGACGAAAACGTGATTAAGTCGAAAAGTGCAGTTTATAAAAAATAAATGTTTATTTAAAAATATCTATTCGTTGGCTTACATAACTTACATTTAGAATTTATATATATATATATATATATATATATATATATATATATATAACTACTTAATTTACTCACATAAAATTAATATACGAAAGTATAGATTTATGCGTAAACTTTAAGTATTTACTTCAAAAGTGCTCAATACGTAGGTAGAGCTAGTTATTTAGTTATAAAATGTATATGGCGATTAAGCTACACTGAATAATATATATATATATATACACTAACATTAATAAAAAACACTAACCTAGATTTAAAACAGATCAAGAAGCTAAATATTCAGGCTAAATAGAGCATACACAAAGGAACAGGTCAACCAGAGGTCAAATAGACCTTTGTCCGATAAATGCATTCTCATTGGCTGATAGGAAGGGCGCGGTGGATACTAGAAAGCTAATTGGCTAACTAAAATTTCAATAGAAGATGCGCATATAAAAACGACAAACAACCACAGAATTCGCGCATAAGCCTGAAAAATCCTAGAGTGGATGAAACGCGGAATATTCAGTGTAGCTTAATTGCCATATACATTTTATCACTTACTATATATATATATATATATATATATATATATATATATATTGTGTGTGTGTGTGTGTGTGTGTGTGTGTGTGTGTGTGTGTGTATACATACATGCATGTATATATATATATATATATATATATATATATATATATATATACAAGTTAGAAAAGCATTTCATTCAAGCAATGAAAATTGTTAAACCAAATGTTTTTACTATAGGCTTTAAAAATAAAGGTACAAGAGCCAATTTGAAATTTATTCATCTTCAAAGTGCACTTTTATAAATTTTACAAAGGTATAAAAATTTAATTTAAATTGAATCAAAAAATTACCTTGGATTTATTTTATGTAATGTACATTCTGTTGCACTTTTTAAAAAAAAATCATTGAAAATTTTATATCTATATCTTTAATTGCTAGATGAAACATAATGTTTTTGAATTGCAACAAAATGTACATTACATAAAATAAATCTAAGGTAATTTTTTTATTCAATTAAAATTATATTTTTATATCTGACTTTTTAAAATTCATAAAAGTGCACTTTGAAGATAAATAAATTTCAAATTGAATCTTGTATATTTATTTTTAAAGCATATAATAAAAACATTTTGTTTAAGAATTGTCATGCCTTGGATGAAATACTTTTCTAACTTTTATTTTATCTTCTAAGATTATATTTTAAAAGTCTCCTTCGCTCTATTTCAGTTTGTATTTCTCCTCACACCACAACTCATTTTTGCAACCCCTCTTTGTATTATTACAGGTCTGAATATTCTCTCTGTTTCAGTTTGTATTTCTCCTCACACCACAACTCATTGTTGCAATCCCTCTTTGTATCATTACAGGTATTAATATTCTCTCTGTTTCAGTTTGTATTTCTCCTCACACCACAACTCATTGTTGCAATCCCTCTTTGTATCATCACAGGTCTGAATATTCTCTTTGTTTCAGTTTGTATTTCTCTTCACACCACAACTCATTTTTTGCAACCCACTCTTTGAAATACAGGTTTGAATAATGAGAAAATCTGAATTTTTAAACAAACACTTTAAAAGAACTTTTTTATATTATTTTTTTTTAAACTTCTTTCAGAATAGAAAATCTTTAAAATTTAATAAGGAACATATTTCATATATGTTTCATTAACAAATATTCAGTACATAACGAGAAAAATAGAGATGAAAATTTCAAAAGGACTGTATAACTGGTTACGGTCAATAGTAGTCCTCGCCAGCGAAAGTCTTTGTTATCGTTATTCTATTATCATTTCAAACATTTTGTGTTCTGCTCTTTCGCGCAAGTGTAATTCAATGAATTTCAAAAACTCTCATTGAAATGAATTTCATATCAAAGAATTTTTATTATTATAAGCAAGACAAAGAATGCTTTAGAAAATTAATCTCCTTAACCTATAGGGTTTCGATGTCTACCATCTCATCAGAGGGGAGAAAATATTAGCAAATATTTATGAAGGTATGCACCCTATTTGCTAAAGTCAGTGAGACATGGAAAGTCAAAGTCAAAATAATTAATTTATCAGAAGTCCTGTAGCAGGAGGATTTGCAAAAAAAGGATATAAAAGTTTTTTTTAGATCCAGCTTGCTTGGTAAAATCCATGTTATACGTACTTTACATCCGTCTGATAATAAGGTCCGAGTTATATATTGGGTAATCCGCATAACTGTGTAGATATCCGAATCGGGCAAGTGCTTGTATAAATTTGTTTGTGGATCCAGCGATAATAATTCAAAGTCTGGTGGAATTTTTTTCATTAGAAGCCTATATTATTTTTAGTGGGGCGAGGTGTTAATATTAGGGAGAGTAGGTAGTGGTGAGTGGTAGGAAGTGGGGTGAAACATATGTGCATATTCATCCCTATATACACATGAACACACATATGCAAACACACACATACACACAATATACATATATACATATGCATACATACACACATACAAATACACACATACATATATATACATATACATACACACATATATAAACATATATATATACATATGCACACATAAACATACATACATATATATAAATAGATATCTCTTCAAATAGAATTCAAAGAATCATAAAGTTTGACCGGTCGCTTAGTTGAGGTCAGGTCGTATATATATATATATATATATATATATATATATATATATATATATATATATATATATATATATATATATATATATATAAGATACTTGTTATCCGGGGGCCTTATAACAACTCTCTCGTATCCGGGTTACACTTCTATCGAGGTTTCTTATATCCAGGTCACACTGTACATTAACAAAGGCTCTAATTTGAGGCGAAAGAAGATCTCTCTTATATCCGTTGTTCGTATATTCTGGTCGGTTATATCCGGGTTAAACTGTGTATATATATGTGGCACCGCTCCCGTGGTGAGAGGTGCTACTCTACCTGAACTAATGAGGTGTGATAAAACAAAACAATACTATATGCGGATTACTGCAAATGTATTACATAGATATATATATATATGTGTGTGCGTGTGTGTTTGTGTGTGTGTGTGTAAATATATATATGTATATATATGTATGTATATATATGTGTGTGTGTGTATATATATATATATAAGGGGATTAAAACAACGGTCTGAAGAGCAGAGTATATTTTAATGTATGGGTAAATTCATTAATACAATTAAAATAAAATAAAACATTGCTTGTTGTAATGTAGATATATAAGAAAAAAATACAATATTTTTGCTGATGAGGAGACTTTGTTTCAAAAACCTATATGATAAAATTATTGTTTTTTTTTTTTTTTTTTTTTTTTTTATTACATTTTCACCCCAAACAAGGCAAATTGCCACTTTGGTGTAGGGGGCTACTATCAGGGGCAACAACTACTGGGGTACTATGTAGGGATTTGGGCAGCAAGGTGTCGGTTCACGTTACACTTGAACTTCTGCACGTCAGTACTGTTGGGGAAGCAGGGACCTGGAATGGAATTCCAGAGTCTTGCGGTTCTGGGGAAGAAACTATTGGAGTAAAAAGATCTTTTACATCTAGGGACCTCTACAGTGTGGGGGTGGGATCTAGTAGCCTGTCGGGTTTGTCGAGGGTGCTCGCGTCGTGGGGGCACAAGTGATTGCAGTTCATCAGAGCATTCACCACTAAAATACTTGTAGAACAGGCAGAGGGATGCAACATTTCGTCGATGGGACAGAGGCTGAAGCTTAGATGCCAGTTCAGGGCCTATCAGATTTGCGACTCTCTTTTGAACCTTGTCAAGGAGCGAGAGACTAGTAGCAGATGCACCAGCCCAGATGTGGCAGCAATACTCCATACATGGGCGAATGGTGGCCTTATAGAGGTACAGGATACTTTCGGGTGTTAGTAGTTTTCTAGCACGGTAGAGAGAGCCTACCTTTCTTGCAGCGGCCCTGGCAATGCCTTCAATGTAATTGTTCCAACTCATGTTTCCTGTGAACGTTAGGCCAAGGAGTTTGAAAGATGGACTCTCAGATAAAGGGTCGTTGGCCATTGCTATTGGTGGTAGAGAGGGTTTCTTGTAATTATTGAATGAAACTAGTTTAGTCTTGGCAGCATTGAACGCGACCAACCACTTTTGTCCCCATTCCACTACAGATTGGAGGTCTTCCTCTAGTGTTTCTGCCATTTCCAGACTTATTGTCTCTCTCTCTCAATAAAAACATCGTTTCCGAAACGATCGTACAATTTTTTGATTTTGTTTGTTCTGCTTTGTGAAACCGATTTTTAATTTTAATTATAAATTACCAATCATTTTACTCAATATATATATATATATATATATATATATATATATATATATATTAAGTAATGTGATTGATAATTTAAAATTTAAAAATCAAATTATAATTAAATTAAAAATCCGTTTCATAAGAAGGAACAACAACAAAATCAATTATCTGTACGATCGTTTCGGAAAACAATGCTTTTTATTGTGGTATACATCAAGTTACGTACAATAATTACATATAGTTTTTTAATAAGCAAGGTCTCCTCGTCAGCAAATTTTGAAGGGTTTTTATTGAATTTAAAAGACACCATAAATAAACCTAGCATTAAAAGTAAATATATACAAACGAATTAAAATTGAATTATGAACATAGAGGACAACAGGCTACAGTTTTGGATTTAGATATAAAAATTGAGGATGGGATTTTTCTTTATAAAATATTTTATAAAAGAAACGCTTTCCCCTTTAAAATAATACGTATGCCCCATAAAGATAGCACCTGCCCTGTTTTTATGTTTTATGGAACCATTATGTCAGAGTTTTTGAGAATAGCTCGCGTTACTTTAAAATTAACAGGTTTTATACCACCAGTTTCTAGCTTAGTAATAAGGATGATAAAAGAAGATGGGGATAAAAATAAAATATTTAAACAGTTAAATAAAGCATTTATTCGTTATCTTGATGCTTTTGAATCGTTTAATATTAATCCGACTATATTAATAAAGGAAATCCAAAGCTATATCAGCAATGTATAAAATGTATTCATAATTAGATATAATAAATTCATATATATATATATATATATATATAATAAAAAAAATGTATATATGTAAAAAATATTTTTAACCTTTATATATCTAATTTCAAATGAATAAGAATGTAAATATACTAAATACCAACCATAGTGGGGGTGATAAGTAGTTAAATGGATTAAACCTAATCTTATAAATACAAGACTGATAAATTAAAAAATTAAAAAATGTATCCATTTTTAATGTGGAAACTGATGAATCACACAGGTAAGAAATTCATTTTTTTAGTATGAAAAGGTTAGTAATTTCAATTAAGAATAGGAAATTGGATCAAATGTTTGTAACATGTCTTTTTCCTAAGATTAAAAGAAGATGGTGTTTGATCAACACTGCTGGGGAGCCATGATGCAATATACTGTTTTGTTTTTAAATCCTCGAAACAGTGTTTCATGGTAAACAACTGATGATCCCTTAAAAAAGAGAGATGCAGTGATTGCAGGTGATTAAATGACTTACTGATTAGATGGTTTTCTCACGAGGTGATTAAATGACTTACTGATTAGATGGTTTTCTCACGAATGATAAAAAAAATTTTTTGTATTGTTTTAAAGGCTAAAAACGTCAAAGACTATATATATATATATATATATATATATATATATATATATAGTAATTTATAAAATATATATGGCGATTAAGCTACACTGAATATTGGGCGTTTCATCCACTCTAGGATTCGTCAGGCTTATGCGCATAAGCCTGACGAATCCTAGAGTGGATGAAACGCCGAATATTCAGTGTAGCTTAATCGCCATATATTTTTCATAAATTACTAACTAGCTCTACCTACGTATTGAGCACTTTTTAAGTAAATACTTAAAGTTTACGCATAAATCTATACTTTCGTATATTAATTTTATGTGTGTAAATGAAGTAGTTATATATATATATATATATATATATATATATATATATATTATTATTATTATTATTACCGTTTTATTTGTTTTAGTTACACATTTTTCTGTTACCGGATTGTATCAATTTTGTCAGAATGAAACAGAAACTTCTGTTCAAG
>NC_136503.1:94104592-94142092 GCF_053919585.1 Euprymna scolopes | reverse complement strand
TAAATGACTCATGGGTAATGCCATAGGAGGCAAATAAAGCGTTTGAACTTTCACCTTTTCTAGTTATATTCAAGGACTCTGATATAATAAATTTAAGGAAATGTTGTGCAGTGTAGATCCTCGTAAACATGCGCCCCTTCCTTGATAGGATAGCCACTCTAACTTATCTTTTGCGTGTTGGTAGTATCTCTCGTGACGGGCTCACTGATCAGCACGCTGATGACAGCGATGTTTGTTTCTGGATCCCAATCCTAAGGCACCTCTCAATGAATCTCAAGCTTGCAAGTATAAATGTGCCGACCCGCGCAAATTTCCATAACGTTATTATTCTATTATTATACTATTATGGTACTTTCTCTGCATAAGTACCATGTTTTGTTTATTAAATTGTTAGGTGAAAGTACAGTACTCATGCAGAGAGTGATCCGTGTTGTAATAATAACGTTAATATTTAAAAAGCCATTCTTAACATGGGGAAGGGAGGGTGTATTTTAACCTTACAATTGAATTAAAAAACATATAATAAAACTTTAATTAAACCTGGAAATATGATTTAAAAAATAGCGCGGACCACTCTTTGCATTAGCACCAAATATTATTTAAGCAAGTTACTAATCCGTAAAAAAACTGTACTTTTACCAACCAGTCTTATATCGAAAAACAAAAAAAACTCAAAAAGCAAGCGACAAACTTTTTTTGGCCTTATATAATAAAGAAAAAATGTGTAAATTAAAAAATTTGGAAGATAAACAAATGAATTATGTTTTTTTGTTTTTTTTACTTATCGAGTAAACAGAAAATGAAATCTGCTTCTTTTTCGTCAATTCGTGGCTGTGAAATGAATCGAACCGGAAGTTCAGTTTTATCAACAAAGCAGGTTCGCACTAACGGTTAAAAAAATATATTTATTTTATTTAATATTTTAATAATTCGCGAGGTAAATTTATTTTAATAACATAAAAACATCCCTCGACTCTAAAGATGGGTTGTCTGAAAATTTCAAATAAATTGGTAACGTAGAAATATTGTTTTATTCACTTGTAATAAACCAAGAATTACATTTATATATATATATATATATATATATATATATATATATATACTAGCACGGGTACCCGACGTTGCCTGGGTTGACATGAAGTTCCGTTTGAAACACACCTACTATACTAATCATTTTCATCATGGGCAACGTGGATACCCCCCACAACAATACAAAAAATAAAAGAACGGATAAAAACATGTAAATCTAATCGCCTAAACAAAGGAGAGGTGCGTGATACTCTCTCCACCAGATATTTCGGCAGAAGAGATACAAAGAGAAGAAACTATTCTCCGGATATTGAGCACTGGAAAGAAAAATCCCCCCACCAAAGAAAATAAATAATTAAAATTAAATTATTTGAACTTTTGTTTCAATAAAAAAAATAAATCAGCAAAGTAGGCAAGCCCATTAAAAAAATGAAGATCTACCAAAAATTAATTCCAAAATTAATTAAATGAAATTTTTCGTAATTTTATGTTTCTGATGCATTTATAATTTTGATTGGCTATAGAAGGTTAGAAAGTAAAGAAGTATAAACACACCGTCTCAAAAGAAAAAGAAAAGGAAAGAAAACAACAACAATTGCTTCTGACGATAATCTGATGCCCGATCGAAAGCGCTTGAGAAAAATATGGCCGACCAACAACTTCTGGGCTCCATTCTATATAATATGCCTGCCGAAATTAAAAAGATCGTTCGGCAAATAGAAAAGATATCCCGAAAGATCGGAAAAAAGAATAACTCCGTCGTGTTCAATCAGCCGTATCTAAATAAGGACTTGCTTCCAAAATATACTAATATATATATATATAAAAATATATATATATATATATCCTCTCGTGTTCCACGTATACGTATATATATATATATATATATATATATATATATATATATATATGTATATATATACGTTTTATTTTTACTGCCGTATCTTTCTGTCAAGTTACATTATTGTTTCAGCTACTTGGCCGATTTTTGGCCGTCTGTAGCATCCTCAGACTTTTACAGAAATGTTCGCTATTTTGGGATGAGAGAGTGAAAGTGACCTCATTCACTCTTTCACTCTTTCATCCCATAATAGCGAACATTTCTGTAAAAGTCTGAGGATGCTACAGACGGCTAAAAAAACGGCCAAGTAGCTGAAACAATAATGTAACTTAACAGAAAGATACGGTAATAAAAAATAAAACGCATAATTGCTCTACAACGGTATTGAGCACTTTCTTCAGTTTTTATTAATTACCATTTTCACTAAATATATATATATATATATATATATATATATATATATATATCATTGCCTGACGTTAGATGATCTGTTCTCTTAATAAATTAAAGTCTCCCTTATTTCTATCTTTATGGCTCATTATTGTGTTGTTTCACCTATAACCTGATACTCATTGATCCTTATCCTCGAATGGCTTTTGGACCGTGATAAAATATTATACGACAGAATGCTTAAGGAATCAATTTTCAGTATTTATTCAACTATGTTCAATACGTGTTCTGTTATGTTATGAAAATATATATCGCAATTAAGCTATACAGAGTTTTCGCATTTTATCCCTGTAAATGCAATGAATTCACGTTACTGTCTTCACGCCTGCACTTTTACAGGATGACGCATACTGTTATCAATTGAATTATAAAAAAAAATCAAACGCAATAGACTAGAGGGGGTGTGGATTCGTTTACTGGTTTCCAAAAACCTGGTTGGATTGTTACGCTGGTATTTTTTTTTTCTATGGAAGAAAGCGTTATTGATTATTTCGCAGCCATATTAGCACAAGTGTTCATCGCGGCAAATGGCAAGAGGCTTCTCCTGCAGCAACGACACCTCTTCGAATCTTTATAACTTGATATGGATGCCTTCCGGTAAAATTTTGTGGTAAGATTAAATATATATATATATATGTGTGTGTGTGTGTATGTATGTGTGTGTATGTATGTGTGTGTATGTGTGTATGTGTATGTGTTTGTATGTGTGTATGTGTGTATGTGTGTATGTGTGTGTGTGTAGAAATATATTTTCTTATAATATATACTAATCCTTATTTAATTTAACTACAGAGCAACATAGAGAATAAATAACAAAAACCTATATTCCAAAATGCATGATGTTGACCATCTTATAATTTATTCCTTTAATTCAGTTGACTCATATAATTCTTGACAGTATCTGTTTCGTAGCGCAAAAACATTCACTTAATTATTATATCAATCAGTGAATCTATAATGCCCTTAACTCATCAGAAGAAATAACAATCAACCCGACAAAAGGAAATGAAATGCGATTTGACGTGATTAAAATCCGAAAATTATAAGAGAAGCTGCAAATACCTTTAATATGTTTCCATTTCGCCATTTTGAATTTTATCAAACAAAGTCATTAAACCCAACTATTCGTACTAACAATTTCAATTAATTAATGAATCTTCTACCAAAATGTTCTATTTAATAATTAGTAAATTTATTAATTCTAATTTGTGTATACATATTTATGAAAATAATATCAACAAATCATAAACTATTATACATGTTTGTATATACGAAACTAACCTACAAAAAACACGATTGATCTTTACGGTTATCATAAATAATCAATTGATTTGAATTGAAAACCATACATAATTCAATTATAAAATTATAATCAAGGTTATTATTATTATTATTATTATTATTATTATTATTATTATTATTATTATTATCATTATTATTATTATTATTATTATTATTATTACAGTTATATTTCTTAGAATCATTAAATTCAAAACCGTTACTTACATTAAGCTAATTTTAAAAATTTACTGAAAACTCCTTTTTATCGCAATTGTAAATAGTTAAAATTAATTTAATTAAAGTGAGATAGAGTTACCTCCCTTTAATCAAATCTAAAGATATATTAACTTTTCTTACATTAATTTTAATACCATTCATACTAGAAACATTCCCAACACATAGTCATGCATATTCACTAATAAGTGATTTTAATATAGTTCTAATGTCTTTCACTTAATATTATTAAAAAAATTAAATCAATTTATATTATAAATTAATTTATTAATCCGTCCAATATATAATGTTAGTATTAAAATTATTTCAATTGTTAGTCATAAGTTATTAAGTTATACTTCATTTCTGCTAATGTTGAATTGTAAATTAATTGGTTACTTACATTTACCTTAATTTTAATTTATTTATTTACTAGCATTTTAGCCCGGCGTTGCCCGGGTGTTCGGATGTGTATGTTGAGCAAAAAAAAAAAGTGGTAGTAGGAAGGCAGGCTCGAACCCGTACCGCAAAGGAGGAAAAGAACGGGCTAAACCCTAACGTTTATGCTGTTACGACCACCGCCAAACCGGAAGCAACGTTTTTTTTTAATTAAGGCTAGACAATCTAAAGGAGAGGATAACTTTTAAAAATTTTTAAAAAGTGACCTCCCTGTAGAAAAGTGCCTAGTTGAAGGGGAAGATATTAATGTTTTTAGCCAATATTTCGATATTTGTCGTATGAAAGGTCGCACTTTAAAAGGATACTGACTTTGGTAAACATACATACATACATTTATATATTGATGACTAAAAATTTTCGACCCAAACTGATGAAAAAGCTTGCCCTATCTCTGAATACCTTTTATGTAAAATTTCAAATATTTAGACCAGAATTTGTCTGAGTAATTTGGAAGAGATCGCAGAGGTCAATTTTTTAAACTTTGATCCCTATTATAACCCCTTAAAATTGATTGTTTTGGGCTCAAATCAAGTTACTAAGTTAGATCCATGTGCAAGGAACCTATATCTAAAATTTCAAGTGCGTAGACCCAAAATTGAATAGGAACAACAACAAAGTCAATAATTTGTACGATTGTTTCGGAAACGATGTTTTTATTGCGATAGACATTAATGTAACGTGCATCCAGGAGATAAGCGCCCGCGTGTTTGCGTGTTGTGTGGGTACGTGGGAGAGACGGATGAGGGGAAAAAGACTTACCTCGAGACCAGCTCAGCGTTACAGACCAAAAATAGAAAAGAAAGACCAAGATGGCGACCGCCGTCTTTTGTAAAGTATGATGTCTCGCAAAGTCACACGAATTCTCGGAATATGCAAATTTAGCCGGCCTAGAACGACGATAAAAGCGGGTGAGGGGAAAGACGTGGGGCAGTGACGATTGAGTTGGCTGGGGAATCGTGTGGCTGTTGCTTCTTGTGCCGTGTTGAGGATATCTTACCGTGTTAAAGAGAGAGTCGGGCACCATCTTGAATTTTTTCCTTACACTTTTTCCTTACAGAGTTGGCTGGGGAATCGTGTGGCTGTTGCTTCTTGTTCCGTGTTGAGGATATCTTACCGTGTTAAAGAGAGAGTCGGGCGCCATCTTGAATTTTTCCTTACAAGCTATTTCGGCCATTTGGCCTCTAGGACTATGACCGAGTCGAAATTTGACTTAAAGCTCATACCCGAGTTTGACGGGTCCACGTCCATCGTCGACTGGGTTGAAAGGGTCGAGCTGACGTGCGACCTTAGTGAGGTGAAAAGGGTACACACTGTGATTCCCCTGAGATTGGCTGGGGGTGCCTTGAGTGTATATCAGCAACTCAGTGCTGCCGAAAAGGGAGATGTCACCGCAATTAAAGCTGCGCTATACAAGGCATTTGCCATGGATCCTTGTACGGCCTATGAAAAATTTGCTTCCCGAAAACTTCTACCGGAGGAAAGCGTGGACGTTTTCTCTGCTGAGTTAAAGAAACTCGCAGTTCTGTTCGGTGGAGGGGTGTCGGAGCGGACGCTCGCGTACGCGTTTGTGGCGGGCCTTCCCACTTGGGTGAAGCAGCTACTGAGAGCCTCAACCAGCGTTTCAACAACGACCATGGAACACTTGATGGAACGTGCTCGAGCCATCATCAAAGATGAGGAGGACCTGGGGGAACCAGTTGTGATGGCGACACAGACAGGCCAGATTGGCGCTCGGGAGATTCCGAATCAGAACCCTGCAAGCAATGGGAAATGTTTTCGCTGCGGCCGACGCGGGCATTTTGCAAGGAATTGCACCAACAGGGGGCGTGTGCGCTGTTTTAACTGTGGCGGTTTGGGGCATCTAGCCCAAAACTGTGCGGGAAACGTATCAGGGGAGAGGACGTCAGCGCCGCCCTGCTCCCCGAGCAAAATTTGAACAAGGCGCAACCAGTAATGACCGTCTACGTAAACAGGATACCCTGCTCAGCACTTCTCGACTCAGGCTGTTCGCATACTATAGTGAGCACCAGGCTGTGTCCAAGTTGGACTAAGAGGAAGATCAAAGTCACCACGATAGGAGGCGAGACCCAGACATGCTGTGGAGCTGGAACTGTCAAGATCTACACGAACACCGGTGCAGCCACTAAGATAAATGTGCTCGTGACCCAAGGAAATCTCCTGGGGTTTGACCTGTTGCTCGGATACGATGCCATCAAGGCGCTGGGGGAGTCGCAGTTCATCGGGATGGAAAGGTGCGATAGCAGTGTCAGAAATTTCGTGAAAATAGTGAATAATTCCACCCCATCTTTCCAAGCTTATAACTCCTCGGAAAATGTAATTCAAGCCCTAATTTTTTTTTCAATTAAAGGAGCAAGGACCAAGGTTTTATTAAAAAAAAAACAAAAAAAAACAATGTCTTTTTTTTTAAAAAAAGGTTTTAAACTTCGGACTTTACAGGTAAATTTCTAAAAAAGCGATTTTTTTTTGTTTTAAATTTGAATATATTATTTATTGACCTTTTCTCTTCAATTTGTGATACATAAAACTCCCCGATATAATTAATTATTTACTTTTTAATAGACATTTCAAAATGAGAGGCGTGAGAATTATTCGACCCCCTGTCTGTTCAAGCTTATAACTCCTCGAAAAATGTAATTCAAGCCCTAATTATTTTTTCAATTAAAGGAGCAAGGACCAAGGTTTCATTAAAAAAAAAGACAAAAAAAAGACAAAAAAAACAATGTGTTCTTATAAAATAAGGTTTTAAACTTCGGACTTTACAGGTAAATTTCTAAAAAAGCGATTTTTTTTTGTTTTAAATTTGAATATATTATTTATTGACCCTTTCTCTTCAATTTGTGCGACATAAATTAATTATTTACTTTTTAATAGACATTTCAAAATGGGTGACACTTGGGGGGCGTGAATTAAAAAAAACGTTTGTCTAAAATATTATATTCAGTTTATTGGAAAGAACATAAAATTTCACATTGACCCTGAAAATATCGTAAAAATAGAATCAATAGAAAAATTTTGATAGATTTTTAAAGTTTAAAAATTGAAAAATATTGAGTTCGGAAAATTCATTACTGTTTAAAAAAAAAAAAATATTTCTATTACTTTTAAAACAACTGTAATAGTTTATTTTGGAAGTATAATCCATAAAGAAAATAAATAACCCAGTTTTAACAGAGAAATTACGAGATTTTTATATTTTATTCACAGTTCCGTGTTAGGGGTGTCAAAAATTCCTACAAAAATTCTGATACTGCTAAAGGTGCGATTCTTAGAGGCCCCAGTGTGTGCAGCGCTCCATATCGATCGGCCAGATTTTACAGTGGACTACGACTCGCGCAAGAGGGCCTGGATTGCATCTTGGAAGTGGACCGAGGGAATGGCACCGACTAAACTCAAGAATGGGGTTGCAGAGTACCCTATACCCAGTGAGGCCCGAGCAGAATACGAAAGGGAACTAAAGGCGTGGATCCAAGATGGCTGGTTAATCCCCTACCCTGCGGACAAGCTTGGGCCTCCGAAGGGTCTAATACCCTTGATGGCAGTAGTCCAGCATAGCAAGTCGAAAGTACGGCCCGTGCTGGACTATAGGGAGCTTAACAAGCATATCGAAGCCTACACTGCCGATGCTGACGTATGCGCCAGTAAGTTGAGGGAATGGCGTCAGAAAGGCACTAATGTCTCAATATTGGATTTGCGAAAAGCCTATTTACAAGTGCGAGTTGATGAGACGTTGTGGCCGTTCCAGACAGTTTGGTTCCAGGGGCAGAGGTACTGCCTTACACGCCTTGGCTTTGGCCTAAATGTGGCACCACAGATCATGAAGACTATTGTCAACACAGTATTGTCCCAAGAAAAGCCCATGAGGGACTCAACGTCAGCTTACATTGATGACGTATACGTCAATGAAGATGTACAGTCTGCGTCGTGTGTCAAAGAAAAGTTGGCTCAGTTTGGTCTGGAATGCAAGAATCCCGAACGTTTAAGGGAAGGAGCACGTGTATTGGGATTGGATGTTTATGAAGAAGATGGCACCCTACAATGGAGGCGTGGCAGTGAAATTCCAAGCATCCCCAACCTCGTTACAAGGCGGACCGTTTTTTCTTGGTGTGGAAAACTTGTTGGTCACTTACCGGTCTGTGGCTGGCTCCGCGCAGCTGTTGGTGTGATTAAACGCAGAGCAAATTTAACAACCACGGGTTGGGATGACATATCCGATGATGTCCTACTAACTCTGATGATTAAAGAGACACTGGAGAGAGTGAACAAGAAGGACCCTGCCTGTGGGCGGTGGTGTGTTAACGGAGACAACGTAGGTGTGTGGGTTGATGCCAGTTCTTTGGCGTTGGGAGTATCATTGGAGCAAGGAGGAAACGTGTTCGAGGATGCGTGTTGGCTGCGGCCCGTAACAGATTCTCAGCATATCAACCTGGCAGAGCTGGACGCTGTTGTAAAGGGGGTAAATCTTGCCCTGCAGTGGCAGTCTAAGAAGTTGACCTTGTACACAGATTCTCTCTGTGTCTACCACTGGGTGTCTGACACGCTTTCAGGACGGACACGAATCCGTACCAAGGCAGCAAGCGAAATGTTAATACGGAGAAGGCTAGACACGCTAAAAAACCTGGTATCTGAGTATGGGCTATCACTGAGCGTTACTCTGGCCCATCACATTGTAATCGTGCTGACCAACTGACCCGTGTACCTCACAAATGGTATGAAGCCGCGAAGATGGGAATGGAGATTACTGCTCGATCTTGTGCAGTTGCAATCGACCCATGTCAAATACAAAAAATTCATGCACAGAGCGGACATCCGGGTATCAAGAGGACCCTTTATTTTGTGAGGCGTGCATACCCAGCAGTGACCAAGATGGATGTCAGACAGATCGTCAGAAATTGTGAGGCTTGCCAGTCTATTGATCCTGCACCAGAGCGATGGCAGAAGGGTCGCTTGGAAGTTGAGAGTGTGTGGCAGCGGCTGGCCATGGATATTACCCATTACAGTGGCAAGCCCTTTCTAACTCTCATTGATTGCGGGCCTACGAGATTTGCGGTGTGGCGGCAGATGACCAGACAGGATTCAGCAAATGTTGTTCGCCACCTATCATCCATTTTTTTCGAACGAGGTGCGCCGGAAGAGCTCCTGACTGACAATGATGCAGCGTTTTGTAGCCAGCAAGTCCGGCAGTTGTTAGATGAGTGGGGCGTCCGACTACGGTTGCGATGTGCGATGTGCCGTCAGGAAATGGCATTGCTGAAAGAAGCCATCGCAGCATCAAGAGAATTGCTGCCAGGAAGCGATGTACTATTGCGGAAGCAACATATTGGTACAACATTACGCCAAAGGACGGGACGTCCCCTTCAACCGCACCTGCGAATGCTATTTACACGTACCGAGTCGGAGTGAAGGGAATCAACACTACGCAGCCAACCGACAAGGGAACATATAACAGATATGAAGTGGGAGATCCAGTGTGGGTGCGGCCTCCAGGAAATCGGTGCACCGACAAGTTTAAGCGAGGACACATATCTGGAGTGATTAGCCAGCAGTCTGTTTTGGTCGATGGAACCCCACGACATGTGCGAGATCTTCGCCCAGCTACCGAGGTGCGTCATACAACTACAGAAGAAAGCAGTGAAGCGTCTAGCGATGAGCTGCCGATGCACGGATTCAGTGAGCCCCTTCCAGAGACTGATAGCGATACTTCATCTGATGAGGCGGAACCAGATCCAGAGCCCGAATCTGAAACAGTGAATGTACCTCTTCGCAGAAGCACACGCATTAAAAGGCCCCCCCCAGTGCTCTCTATGTGATCATCAGATCAGGGGGAGTGTAACGTGCATCCAGGAGATAAGCGCCCGCGTGTTTGCGTGTTGTGTGGGTACGTGGGAGAGACGGATGAGGGGAAAAAGACTTACCTCGAGACCAGCTCAGCGTTACCGACCAAAAATAGAAAAGAAAGACCAAGATGGCGACCGCCGTCTTTTGTAAAGTATGATGTCTCGAAAAGTCACACGAATTCTCGGAATATGCAAATTTAGCCGGCCTAGAACGACGATAAAAGCGGGTGAGGGGAAAGACGTGGGGCAGTGACGATTGAGTTGGCTGGGGAATCGTGTGGCTGTTGCTTCTTGTGCCGTGTTGAGGATATATTACCGTGTTAAAGAGAGAGTCGGGCGCCATCTTGAATTTTTCCTTACACTTTTTCCTTACAGAGTTGGCTGGGGAATCGTGTGGCTCTTGCTTCTTGTGCCGTGTTGAGGATATCTTACCGTGTTAAAGAGAGAGTCGGGCGCCATCTTGAATTTTTCCTTACAATTAATTCATAGACAATAATTTTGACATATAGTTTTTTAAGCAGTCTCCTCATCAGCAAAAGTATTGGCTGGGTTTTTTATATATATAAAAGACACCATAAATAAACCTAGCATTTAAGTAAGGCAGAAATTATTGACTTTGTTGTGTTCCTTCTTATGAAACAGATTTTTAATTTTTAATTCTAATTTGAATTTTAAATCAATAATCACATTACTAAATATTAAAGCAGCTCTAGGATATTTGCCTATCGAGCTTATTATATATCTGCATTAAAACGAGCAATTTTTTCTTGTATTTTAATTAAATTAGTAATTTTACTATCACGTTAAAATACAATCTGCTCTTAAGACTACTGTTCTAACCCTCTTTAAATTAATAACCCCCTATAAGCGGTTGAGTTTCTCTACGTAATTACAGATAAGTTTCATAAGGAGGACTTACAATTATCAACCAAATGTATCCACATACATTCTAAATACACCTTTATAAACAGCTTAATTGGAAGTATGAATGTACTTATAAAGAACTTGAGATGAAAAGCTTACCATTTTAATAAACACCGAAATGATACCACTGAACCAGTGCATTACTAACCTGAAGAAATGGAAATAACCAACCTCAGACGAAGAACAGAGAAAAGCAGCCAAATACTACAGACTAAAAACATATAAAAACCCTAAAACGAACAAAGACACTGAGAAATTTTAAAATGATTTGATTAACCTGATTAACATATTAGATTTAAAAAATATATATATATATATATATATATATATATATATATTTCACTCCAATCCTTAAAAAAATTAAATAAATTTTCGAAATCTATTTAAAAAAGGGCCACCAAAATAAACTGATAGTACCGGCAGATAAAACTAGAAAAATTTACACAATGGACTATATGCAGTATAAAAATCTAATATGCATAATATATATCTAAAATATAAAGAACTTAATAAAGATTACAAAATAATAAATAAGTCAGTATTAAATGGGATAAATAACGAGGCAAAAAGTATTTTAACTAAACTTAAAATAGATAAATACACAGAAATAACAGTACCAGGTACTCCGAGATTTACTTTAAAAAACCACAAACAAGGCTTTAATATAAACCCTACTATTAGACTCATCTGCCCCTCAAAATCAGATATAGGATTAGTTAGTAAAAACATACTAGATAGAATTATTCCCAAAATTGAATCATTAATAAAATACCCACTATGGCAATCTTTCACCCAGGTAATCGATTAGTTTTTCTAACATTCAAAATAAAAATAACTGTAAATTTCTTTCTTTTGACATTGAATCATATTATTAATCAATATCGCCGATTCTACTAAATAAATCTCTATTAATGGAAAACTAACTAATATAACGCAAGACGAAATTAAAATAATACTCGTAGCTAGAAAATCTTTAATAACCTTTGACAACAAGTATTGGACCAGAAAAATACCCCTAACGAATTCAACGTTTTAATGGGCTCGACGGATTCAGCTCAGGTCACCGATCTATACTCCATTAACAGTTCAAACTTGAAGGAAGACTATACAGAAATCATAGTCATCCCGCATACGAAGTACAAAAAATGACCAAAAAGCAAGACAAAGCAAAATGGAACCGCAAGTATTAGATGCTAACACAAATAAACACCAAAGTCCGCAAGCGTACAACAGACATAGGGAAATCCTATGGTTCAGCCCTCCATATTCTAAAAATCTTGAGACAAACATAACCAGAGAATTCTTATAAATATTAGGAAAAAACTTTAAAGCCCCTCATAGATACTGTAAAATATTTAATAAGAACACGCTCAAAGTGTCTTACTCAACTATGCCAAACCTTCATCAAAAAATAATTAGTTCTAACAATAAAATAATTAATAATATACAAAATACAAATATAGAAAATATAGCAGACTATAACTGTAGAAGAAAAAATAGATGCCCTCTACAAGCTGCATGCAAAATAAAAAATTAAAACTCCAAATTTAAATGAGGTTAATGACAACAATAGCTCGACCACACGATTAAATAACTACACCCATTTTAACCAATCTAGTAATTAAATACAGACCAACCCTTTACATACCAATGCCACCCCTAATCTACCTGAAAATAAATACATTAAACAAAACGCAACCTACTTCGGTTCCACATCTGGACTTATTAAGCATAGGATTTCAACCCATAAGCACTCCTTAACCAAACGACTCTATCTAAACATATTTGGCGACTCAAAGATAAGAATATTTCCTTCAATTTGAAATGGTAAATAATCGGATCATATAAAGCAGGGGTTCTCAGGCTTGCTTTACCCATGCACCACTTTTACCATTTGTCAAAGGTTCATTCACCCCCTCATTTCCAAAAAATGTTTTTCAAAAATGCATTCTAAATAATATGCAAATATTACAAAAAAAACTTTTATTTTTCCTAATTTGTATATATACATTCACAATATCATACATGGCTTATGTTTATAATTGAGTTTTATGAATTAAATGCAAATTGAAAATGTTGACGGGTATAGAAAATAGAAATAAAAGCAGAATTTATTTTTATTTATAATGAATTACTTAAAAAACAAAAATGAAACAATTTAAAAAGATAAGTAAAATAACAAGAAATTAAAATCTGCAATCAATTTCATTCAGAAGATTTCGATTCGTCAAATGACAAAAACTGTGATTTGCTTTGACCAATTCTGAAATATTTGGCGGAATGCTTGACAGGACACAACGCAGGTCATTTTCTACGTCTAATCTATTGCGTTGCTTTGTTTTAATCTGCAACAGAGTTGAAAAGCCTGACTCACAAAGATATGTCGATACAAATGGAAGCAATGCACGGATAGCTATTTCCGACACTTTTGGGTAGGATTCGCATATCAGGGGCCAAAATTCTGTTATTGATTTTTTTATCAAACATATCTCTTGCTTCCGAATCAGTTTTTAGCTCAAGGAATTCATCTTGGCAATCATCTGGAACTCTTTCAACTGGCAATTTGAATGAATTTCTTACTAAATCGAACTCATCATCACCAAGTTCAGGAAAGTATCTGCTGAATTCATTTTTCAGTGCTGTCAAATGCTGCAAAATTTCATTTCTTGCAAATCGTGGAAGCATCTTATCTTCACCACAAATATCAAGAATGGATGTCAGTTGCTCAAACATAGCTACATTTTTTTATTGACTTTTCTCTTCCAATTTTCAAGCTTGCTCATAAAAGCTCTCTTTACACTTGTCCAGCGGAGGTCTGGCCAGTGCTCTCTCCTCGGTCTTTTCATCCTCCTTCACCCTTCTCGGCTCTTTAGTATCACTTTTCTATTCTTCTTCTTCTTCTTCTTCTTTTTCTTCTTCTTCTTCTTCTTCTTCTTCTTCTTCTTATTATTATTATTATTATTATTATTATTTATTCATTTATTTATGTATTTGTGGCGGTGGCTACTATGGATTTACAATATTCGGCCCAGAGCATCTCCAATAGATCTTTTCTCCAAAGTCATACTTCACCCCCTTAAATCCCGAAATTCACCCCTGGGGGGGATTGAATTTCACCCCTAATGAGAACCTCTGATATAAAGGAGAAACGCCGGGGGACAGATTCTGTGCACTTTGTATGTCTGAGACCCTCAAGATTTTAAACACCAAAAAATACCAAAAAATTTTTTATCTCCTAAATTCAAGAGATGAGCTTACATCCGACTGTAATCATAAACGTTGGTTTAAATTGAACAAATATAAACCACCATAAGTCATTAAAAATGTTGCTTATTAATAATCTATCTAGGAATTTTAATTTATAACTTAATGTCCACATTAATAAAATTTGGATCATCACTGTTATAATTAATATTAGTTTATTCGATATATTTACCATTATTCTCTACCTTATTTAAATATCTATTTAAGTTTAACCTATACTATCTTTATTAATTTCAAGTGTTATCTTTTATTAAAACAATTTATTATAACCTTATATTTAAACCAAATTCAGATTTATAATTTTATTCTATTTTTTATTCTCAACCCATATTACCATACCATATTACTTAACAACATTAATAAGTAACTATTTTCCTTCGTATTTTAATTTTTCCAGATACATTTGCCTTACTTCAAAATTGCTAGGTTTATTTATGGTGTCTTTTACATATAAAATAAACACGCAATACTTTTGCTGATGAGGAGACTCTGTTTAAAAAAAAATATATATGTCAAAATTATTGTCCATAACTTAATGTCTATTGCAATAAAAACATCGTTAAAGTGAAAATGTCTGAGTGTGTGTGTGTCTGTCTGTGTGTCTGTCTGTCTGTCTGTCTGTCTGTGTACACTTCCCTACCAAATAGCTCTGTCAATATTCCGTCTACAGACTCGAGATTTGACATAAAAGGTATTGACATTTCGGAAAATATTTTTATCGTGTTTCGGCCAAAGATTTTGCCGTATAAGGAGTCAAAGTTCAACGATTTGACTTTTGAGAACTCTACCAAACTCCTCTGCCAATTTTGGGTCTACACACTTGAAATTTTAGATACAGGTTCCTTACTTGAGTTCCATCATGGTTCTTTATATATTATTTATTTGGATTTATGAAAAAAAAAATTAGACGATCGTTTGCCTTTATCATATTTTTTTCTCTTTTTTTTTTACATTTTCACCCCAAACAAGGCACATTGCCACTTTGATGTAGGGAGCTACTATCAGGGACATAAGCTACACGGGTACTATGTGGGGAGTTGGGCAGCAACATATCGGTTCACGTTACACTTGAACTTTTGCATGTCCGTAGAGTTGGGGAAGCAGGAATCCGGAAGGGAATTCCAAAGTCTAGCGGTTCTGGGGAAGAAACTACTGGAGTAGAAGGCTCTTTTGCACCTAAGGATCTCAACTGTGAAGGGGTGGGATTTTGCTGCTGTTCGGGTTTTTCGGGGGTATTTACGTTGAGGGGGTACAAGTGCTTGCAGTTCGTCGGAGCAACTTCGATCAAAATCAGACAATTAATTACAAATATAAATTTATGAGATACAAAAGGATTTCAAATCAGTGTAAACATCTATATGAAACGGGAATAATTATGATTTTTTATAAAAATATTGAGACATCTTTAATTTTGACGTCAACAATATCTTTTATATAGCCGGAAGCTGGTTTTCGAGTCTTTTTACTAACATTAAAACTAATGAGTTATCAGGAGAAAACATCTGCTGATTTTTTGACGAGTTTGAAGTCACATATGACGTTTTGTGATGAAATAGCTGATGTTCCCCCCTCTCCCTCTCTCTCTCTCTCTCTCTCTATATATATATATATATATATATATATATATATATATATATATATATATACATATATATAGTTTTTTGTTGATTTTTAAACGATATTAAGGTTACACGGACACGCGTGGGAAGAGGAGTAGAGATCCGAAACACGCTTACTGTTTAAAATATATATATATATATATATATATATATATATATATATATATATATATATATATATATATATATATATATATAATTATTTACTATAATAATTAAATAGTTTCGACGATAAAGTAGTGGGTTGTGTTTGTATTACACATTCAAAAAAGTTGTAAAAAACAAATATATAACAAATGTTATCGAAGACAACATGACATACTTTTATTCTGAATTCAAACTGTACGCTGGAATATTTTATTTATTTTCTTTTTTTAAAGATATTTTCAAAAGTATTTAAGTAAAATCTTACATTGAAAAATATAAAATAGAAATCCTAAAGTTTTTTTTTATTTTGGAGATATATATATATATATATATACGTTTTATTTTTTATTGCCGTATCTTTCTGTTAAGTTACATTATTGTTTCAGCTACTTGGCCGATTTTTGGCCGTCTGTAGCATCCTCAGACTTTTACAGAAATGTTTGCTATTTTGGGATGAGAGAGTGAAAGAATGACCTCATTCAAGTAGCTGAAACAATAATATAACTTCACAGAAAGATACGGTAATAAAAAATAAAACGCATAATTGCTCTACATCGGTATTGAGCACTTTCTTCAGTTTTTATTAATTACCAATTTCACTAAAAAAATATATATATATACATATATATATATATATATATATATATATATATATATATATATCATTGCCTGGCGTTAGATGATCTGTTCTCTTAATAAATTAAAGTCTCCCTTATTTCTATCTTTATGGCTCATTATTGTGTTGTTTCACCTATACTCATTGATCCTTATCCTCGAATGGCTTTTGGACCGTGATAAAATATTATACGACATAATGTTTAAGGAATCAATTTTCAGTATTCATTCAACTGTGTTCAATACGTGTTCTGTTATGTTATGAAAATATATATCGCAATTAAGCTATACAGAGTTTTCGCATTTTATCCCTGTAAATGCAATGAATTCACGTTACTGTCTTCACGCCTGCACTTTTACAGGATGGCGCATAATGTTATCAATTGAATTATAATAAAAAAAAAATCAAACGCAATATTTTATTTTGGATATATATATATATATATATATATATATATATATATATATATATATATAATTATTTACTATAATAATTAAATACCTGCATCACACTAGTGTTACATCCTTTTGGGAATCTTCAGTGCAGGGTGTTACGATTAATACCAGTTGATAGATTCGAACTAGGATACACAAGCCATCTCTTAGTAAAGACCGTATCCATTCGGCTACCATTAATCACGTTAAATAACTTTGAAATTAAACATTTTATTTTTAAGTGTTTGTTACGTCAGTCAGAGTGATCTAATCATTATATGATGATCTATTCATAAGAGCGAAATTGACCGACTTAATTCAACTGAAAGTGCTCAACGATAAGAGACGAGTTTCTTAAAGGGGCTAATATATATATATATATATATATATATATATATTATTTGAGGGTAAACAGTTACATATGGTCGCTACAAATAGCCATCTGTTTCAGTCAATGAAACTTTATCGGACGACCCTGAACCCATAGACGCCACAAAGAAAACGGGAAAGAAAAAAAAGGGAAAAGAGGAGTTCTTAAAAACGAGGAGCTCTCTAAAAGGAAGGATAAAAAATGGAGAAACTGCATTTAAAACCTTTGGAAAAATTATTCGGGGAAAAAGTTCGCAAATGTGTTCGGTGACATAATGAGTCGCAGAACAGATTGAAGTTAGGTAGGGATAGGGAGATTAACAAAGCGTAAAAGTAAGAGAAGAAAAAGAGAATTGTCTCTATGATGAAGAATGAAACATTAATAGACTTATGCAGTCATATTCATACCGAAACATATATCCATAAACATACATACGCGCAATAGATACACATACATATATACGTGTGCACACACATACACATTCACATATATACATACAAGAATATACGCACACACAGGAATACACATATATATGTATACATACACAAACAATCACATGTATACAGATATATATATAGTCATCCACATACAGTACTGTTTCAGTGCGGCTAGACAGGCAACTACCTCAAGCCAGGATTGAAACCCGACTGCCTGTACGACAGTCAAAGCTCCTGACCATTATGCTATCGGCGGCTGCAGAGCGAGTCGTGAGTTTAACGCTGTTTTCGACATCGTCCGAAATACCTAAGCTCGATTTGTTTACACAAAGAGCATCGCTTATATGCTAATGGTAATTCGTGTATCACTTCTCAATATGCTCAACTCAAGATAAGGAGCATTATATTCATCCACATACTACTGTTTCGCTGTTTCACTTCACAGCTCATCAGTGCGGCTAGGCAGGCAACTACCTCAAGCCAGGATTTAAACCCGACTGTCTGTACGTATATATATATATATATATATATATATATATATATATATATATATATATATATATATATATATATATATATATATATATATATATATATATATATATATATATATATATATATATATATATATATATATATATATATATATATATATATATATATATAGTGGTGCAGTTGATAGAGACGTTGCATCTCTACAGTTCCAGATGAACATTATCTGAAGATAGCGGTTTCAATCCCACCCAAAGTGTGCCAGAGGTTAATTGGTCAAAATGTGGTGAGACGACAACAACTACGGATGGCAGTGATGGCTGAGAATGCAGTTAGGAGATTCGAAGTTCCTATCCGTCGCGGTTACCACCTGACGAAGGCCAGAGGAATAGTTGGCCGAAACGTTGTGAATAAACAAAAACCAATAAAAGATTAAAAAACAACAACAACTAATAAAGATGAGAATAATAGTCCGAAATAAAAATAAATTAATATATAATGCGCATCTCAAAAAATGCATTCCAATTAAGGAATAATATATATATATATATATATATATATATATATATATATATATATATATATATATATATATATATATATATATATATATATTTACCAAACTCTTTCGCAAATTTTGGGTCTAAAGACTTGAAGTTTTAGATTCAGGTTACCTGACATGAGACATAAAAATTATCTTTCTTATCAACTCGTCAGATGCGATTTCCATCCGATGTTACCAACAAAAAGTTAATTTTGCACATGATAAACCTAGTGCGTTCGTTTCAGGAAAAGAAATTCCATCCCCACGTAGTTGCAGGTTTTGTGTTGAAAGACCGATGAAAACGTTTTGTATTCAAACACAAATGAAAATGTTTTGTATTTAAAGACCAATTAAAATACTTTATCTTGACAGACCAATGAAAAGTATTTGTATTAACGGACAAATGAAAAGTATGTGTATTGACAGACCAATGGAAAGAACAATAAACATATTTTGTATTGACAGTCCAATAAAAATATTTTATTTGACAGACCAGTGGAACTGCTTTGAATTATTCGTCTATTCAGGCTTACATTTTCATTTCGATTGTTTTTATCACTACGTTTCGGCCGATGTAACCTCCGACAATCTTAAAGTGAGTTTTTCTTATGGAAATCGCTCAAGAATGAAGGTAAGAAACTAAAAAGGCAATACTTTATGGATAAATTCCAAACAAGTTAGGCAACCAGATATTTATTCATATTACATTTAAATATTGGCATGTTACTATTGTCACGGAATCACAGACGAAGGAAAGTATTTCAATTTGTGTTTGAAGCCTGCATTAGTCCCAGTGCTCATAATTTTCTAGTTGGCAATGTTTCTTTTCCTTCCTCCCAGTATTCGCCTGGCTCAGTGGTATGGCGCAGTTGTATCTCAGTTTTCCTTGTAAATGAATCAGATTGAAATGTAATTCATTTTTCTTTTCTCTTTATCGTGAAATGTAAAAACTAAATAACAAAAATGGGAAGCAAGAGTTACATAGCCGCCGAAAGTAAATCCAAGTTCAGATTTCTTCTTTTTTTATTATTACATTTTCACTGCAAACAAGGCACATTGCCACTTTGGTGTAGGGGGTTACTATCAGGGGCAGCAACTACTGGGGCACTATGTTGGGATTTGGGCAGCAAAATGTCGGTTCACGTTACACTTGAACTTCTGCATGTCAGTACAGTTAGGGAAGCAGGGATCTGGAATGGAATTCCATAGTCTAGCGGTTCTGGGGAAGAAACTACTGGAGTAGAAAGATTTTTTACATCTAGGGATCTCTACTGTGTGGGGGTGGGATTTAGCTGCCTGTCGGGTTTGTCGAGTGTGTCTACGTCGTGGGGGTACAAGTGTCTGCAGTTCGTCAGAGCATTCACCATTAAAATACTTGTAGAACAGGCAAAGGGATGCAACGTTTCGTCGATGGGACACAGGCTGAAGCTTAGATGCCAGTTCAGGGCCTATCAGATAGGTGACTTTCTTTTGAACCTTGTCTAGGAGCGAGAAACTAGCAGCAGATGCACCAGCCCAAATGTGACAACAATACTCCATACATGGGCGAATGGTGGCCTTATAGAGGTACAGGATACTTTCAGGTGTCAGTCGATTTGTCGATAAAGTAAACGTTTTTATTGAGTATAGGCAGTTACTTTCCATTGAAAAGGAGGGATACCTCTCTTTCAATTAAAGACTACACGGACTTGAAACTGCGTTTGATGGATTTATGTTGTAATATGTCTTGGTATTTTTGGTTTTGTTTTGTTTTTGTTGTTTTTTTTGGGGGGGGGTTGCTTTGTTTTTTTATTTTGTTTTTTGGGGTTTTTTGGGGGGGTGTTTGTTTTTTGTTTTGTTTTGTTTTTGTTTTTGTTTTTTGTTTTTTTGCCATTCGCAGTAAATCTGCCGATTGCATTTGACAGAAGAACGATTTTGAAATAATAAAGTTACTTCGGTTGATATTTATGTCAGTCGTCCAAACAAATGGATCACGTGCCGATTCTATTCTGAAGATGCCTGACATCTTGGATGATGAAATATTTTTATTTCAAATTGGGTGATTTAAACCATGATGAAACTTTTTGTACGGAATTACAAATCCAGCAACGTTACGCAAGATCAAATGACATAATACTCCAGTTGGTGTTTCCAGCTGCTCACTTAAGGCTGTAAAATTCGTGTTTTTTCTGACGTTAAAGTACGAAATGGTGTGCTTTTTTTTGCTTTTTTTTTACTAATTTATTTTCTTTTCTCCCTCTTTCAAATTGTCGTCTGCTGTTTTGAAAACCTTCGCGCTACATTGTCATTGGTTCAGCTTTATATTTCGTTAGACGGCTTAATTTTCTCGGCGACACTCGGCTTACTCCGGCTGTTGACGTCATATTCCGGAGAAAGCCGGGCGTGCGCTGAGTTACGTCTGGATCACTCTCTGCATGTGTACAAAACTTTTTTATTTGTTATTGTTGAGTTATCCGGGGGGGTCACTGTATTTAGTAGGTTTACGCCGATATAATTTATCGTTCTGTTTAATTTTTAGTAAAAAAAATTACAGCCATTGAACTATAAGTGGTTTGTTTGCCATACTTATAGGTAAATGTGCACTGAACAGATAGCATAATACTTAAAGTTAAATTTTGATATATCTTTTAATTTAAACGCGAAAAAAAAAATTGGGACGCTATAAACGTACACAGTAAAACAATACGTTGTCAACGGGTTAAGGTTGATTTATTTGTAAGAAAATTGTGACAGTATAGTTGTAATACAGAATAGTTGCAAAACATTCCCACTCTTCCCATGTTAAATAATAATTTCTAAATAATAGCGTTAATATTTTAGTGCGCAGGTCAAATTCTGCAAAAGTAGCGATTTATGTTTATTTGTTTACGCTGTTCCATTCATGTCTTGGCACCCTCACTCCCCCTATATCACGCCACATCCTCAGAGTTTATGTACGCATACGCAACCGGAAGTCGTAACCCGGATGTTGGGTTACAATACCCGTTACAAGGTCATTTGAGTTTTATAATTATATTGATTTAATATAAAATATAATTTTTTACCATATATGATATCACATACATCGCTATGGTATAATTATTACCATAAATCGGTATTTTTTAGTTTTCCGACCCCTCGGCATTCACCTTTGAATTGTCGACTTGTATAAGTTTTGGGGGACGCTGTGAACGAATATTGCATTTATTTCTTGTGCAAACGAGTAGTTATTCATATTTGAAGACATTTAGTATCCAACGTAATCACTACAGTTTGGCAAGCAAGATGGCCGCCCGTGCATTTACTAAAAAACACCAAAAAGAGTCAAACGAGCAAAAAAATGACCCCAGGCCACCTTTCACTTTCTCATGATTGGACAAATAATTATTTTTATGGTAAAAAAAAAGACATTTATTTTCGTTTTTTGACACAAACCGAATTTTTTTCTTCTGACACCAAATCTGATAATCAAACCCGTCGCAAATTTACCGTTTGCATGGTATGAACTCCTGGACCCTGGGACTTTTGAAGAAATGTTAGTTTCAATAAAGTGGGGGTCACTTTAACCTAACATGAGCACCGACATGTTGACCCCCCCTTCCCCCCGCCAAAAAAAAAACATTTTGTTTTTATTGGGGCGGGGGGATGTCGGCGGCGACGGGGGGATGTTGGGGCGTTGTTGTAATTGTACTATCTAGAAATGTTTCCTGTGAAGGTGTGTTTTGCAATGAGCATAAATAAAAGTAAAGGTCAGACGTTTAAAACCATTGGCGTAGGTCTGATATGAGACTGCTTCAGTTACGGTATGTTCTACGTCTCCATCAGGACAGGAAGTTCAGAAAAACTCTACATTCTGGCTCCAAATCAAAGAAGCAGAAATGTAGTTTACCACGAGGCTCTTCAATGAAAATTTCTACAAAAGGATATGATGAAAAACTGATATGATCTGATTGTGGTATGTTTTCAATATTCAATGTGTTAGATAAGATTTAAGCATCGAGTTGAAATTTACTTCCCTCTTACAACATCCACTTACTGGAAAGATGCCCACAAATCGCGTACCTAAGTGTTCAGAAAAGTCCCGTGCGATGCGCGGGTATCTTTGCTAGTATATATGTAAATGCTGCACACTCATTTTGGAACAAGTAATTTGAATTTAATAATATTGTATATATGCTATAGACGTTCCAACTTCGGTATTTTGACGGACACCGGTTTTTTATCGCGTTTATGCAATATATTTACAAATTAATCAATATATATATATATATATATATATATATATATATATATATATATATATATATATATATATAAGAAATTATGGAAAAGACAAAGTCATATGTTGGTATACATGGAGTTATTGTTTAATAAGGAAACAGTAATTGGGAGGAAATTTCATCCCTCCATATATATATACACACACTCACATACATATATATATATATATATATATATATATATATATATATATATATATATATATATACACGTAGTTTTTTGTTGTTGATTTTTTAAACGATATTGAGGTTAGCGTCTTCACCTTGAAGATTGGATGTATTTTTTAGAAATTGCCCATTTTTTATTTTGGACGTAAACAAATGATATTTTTATTTATTTATTTTTAAAACAGTAATCTACGTACATGCATGTTTCGGGGGACCTACCCGTCTTCAGCGTAGCCTGACTGTTATTAGGACTCGAACCCTGGATCTTATGTATTTCAGTCCATCGTCTGATCCATTGCGTTATGAAGCCATAGACGATTTACTTTTTTTTTTTAATTTTTTTTTTTTACATAAACGTCACCACTTATTAAATCCGATAGGCCACTCAAGGATAAGGGTTAAAGAGTGTACAGTAGTCAAAAGGACAATATAGTAATCGATAGTAATGGAAGTTCGGTAAATTTGTTAACTTAAGTGGAACGGCTCATCAGAAACTTGTTCACGTTGGACTTGAAGACAACCATATTATAGACAGCTGGAAAGCAGGAAAATGGAAGACAATTTCACAGGCGTGCAGTTCTAAGAAAGATGCTTTGATCATGGAATCTATGTTTAGGTTTAGGCACAGATAAAGAGTGGGGAAAATTATTGATAATGTTTTCAGCTAGTCTAGTGTTCTTGTGAAAGTTTGGCGAGGGGGGACCATAGATTGAAGCTCAGTTGAACACTTTCCATGAAAATAACAATAAAGCAGAGACAAACTCGCAACATCTCTTCTGTGAGATAGAGGTTGCAGCGAAGAGAAAAGGACATCTCCCACCAGGCCACAAAGTCTATTTTGAACCCTATCAAGGCAGGACAAGTCTTTTCTAGCAGCTCCTGCCCATATGTGGCAACAGTATTCCATCCTTGGACGTATCTGGCTCTTATATAGATAGAGAATTGCATCAGCAGTGAGATATCTACTGGATCGATAGAAGGATCCGACCATTTTTCCAGCGGCCTTGGCAACAGATTTGATGTACGTATTCCATTTAAGATCAGGAGTAAAGGTCAAGCCCAGAAGCCTGTCAAAACTTGAGGCATCCCCAAGACGAGAGCCATTCATTTTAATTGATGCCAGATGGGGATCAGAACGTTGATGATGTAAAGATAGAAGCTTGGTTTTAGATGCATTAAAAGTAACCAGCCACTCCTTTCCCCATTGTACAACGTGATCAAGATCAGAGGAGAGAGAATCGGAGAGAACTTGGTCGTTTACTGTCTTAGATGTGCTACCATAGATGGTAGTGTCGTCAGCAAAATTGTCTACGAATGATGCAAGGATGTGATTTGGAAGATCATTAATGTAGATCAGGAAAATAGTTGGGCCCAAGATGGACCCCTGAGGGACACCAGCATTAATACTGTGAGCTTCTGATTTTTGCCCATCAACTACTACTCTTATGAACCTATCAGAGAGAAATGATTGAGAAGACATTTCCAGCTATACCATAGCTGGAGATCTTGTGAAGTAAACCTTTATGCCATACCCTATCAAATTCTGTTTAGTTTTTATCGTCTATATATTTACGTAGTTTTTATCGTTTATATATTTACATAGTTTTTTATTGTTGATTTTTTAAACGATATTGAGGTTAGCGTTTTCACCTTGAAGATTGGATGTATTTTTTAGAAATTGCCCATTTTTTATTTTGGGCGTAAACAAATAATATTTTTATTTATTTATTTATTTATTTTTAAAACAGTAATCTACGTACATGCATGTTTATATACATATATATATATATATATATATATATATATATATATATATATATTTGTGTGTGTGTGTGTGATGGACATGCATGTTTATATATATATGTGTGTGTGTATGTGTGTGTGTGTGATGGAATCTTCTGTCGATTTCGACGTATGAGCTTCCACCACAACAACTAAGTTGCTCAGAAATCCACACAGAGGATCTGTTTATAATGGTGAAGGCTTTCTGTAGAACCAACCACGCTTTTTTACATTACTGCTAACCTTTGTCGGTGCAGATGACTGACACAGGACAGCATATATAGTATACCGCACGTTTTTATATCAGAGTTACCTTCTTCTAGATGCCTGTCTTAACGAAGACCAGGGGTGCATCCCTCCCAGTGAACTAATGCGCCTCCCTAATACCAATCTGTATATTTCTACGACTTGGCGCGTTACATACAGAGCCTAGCCTTCCCAAATGGTCACCCATCAATATATATATATATATACATATATGGAGAGATGAAAAACCAAAATATGTGTTCATTAACGTTTCGGCTTTATATGAAGACTTTTTCGGGATAAATAATTTGAAGCGAACAAAATGCAAGAACAATATTTGAAAATACACTTTGCGTACGAATATGCGTATAAATTTAGAACACAAAATATTCCGAATTAAGCAATCCTCCATTTGGTAAACATTTAGACAAAATATTTTTCCTCTCTGTTTCTCACGAATATTTGTACGTATCTATTGTACGTCTAACGTTATTTTCTATATATTCATTCCTATATGATACGTTTATTTTGTACTCCTCTAATTGGTGGGCATGGCTGTCACCCCAGGAGGAAGCCTCTCCTGAAGGCAATATACAAGAAAGCCCGCGAACAGTTTGCTGAAAACATGCCTACAGAGCCCATAGATTACTGAAACCATGTCATATGGTCTGATGAGACGAAATTTTATTTGTTTGGTTCCGAGGGCCTTAAGCATGTATGTCGGCGACCAGGTAAGGAGTACAAAGATAAGCGCGTCATGCCTACAGTCAAGCATGGTAGTGAGAATGTCATGGTCTGGGGCTGTATGAGTGTTGCGGGTATTGGAGAGTTACATTTCATTGAGGGAAATATGAACTCCAACATGTACTGTCAAATACTGTAGCAGAGACTGATCCTCTTTCTCCAGAAACTGGGTCGCAGAGCAGTGTTCCAACATGACAATTACCACAAAACACACATCCAAGACAACCACTGCTTTACTGGAGATGCTGAGGGTAAAGATGATGGACTGGTCAAGCATGTCTCCAGACTTGAACCCAATAAAACATCTTTGGGGCATCCTCAAGCAGAAGGTGAAGGTGCGCAAAGTCTGAAATATCCGCCAGCTCTGCAACGTTGTAATTGAAGAGTAGAAGAACATTCCAGTGGCTACATGTGAAGCTTTGATAACCTCCATGCCCAGGAGAGTAAAGGCAGTTTTGTATAATGATGGTGGTCACACAAAATATTGAGAGTTGATATGGACAACTTTTCGTAGGGGGTGTTCTCACATTTGTTGCCAGGGATTTAGCTTTTAATGGCTATATTTTGGGTTATTTTTAGCTATTTTGAAGGGAAAATAAAGTAACTCTGTTATATATATGGTGCAGACAGACTACTTTTTATTGCGTCAAAATATATTTTTTCATTGTTGTATGTCAATATGGACAACTTTTCGTAGGGGGTATTCTCACATTTGTTGCCATGGATTTAGCTTTTAATGGCTATATTTTGGGTTATTTTTAGCTATTTTGTAAGGGAAAATAAAGTAACTCTGTTATATATATGGTGCAGACAGACTACTTTTTATTGCGTCAAAATATATTTTGTCATTGTTGTATGTCAATATGGACAACTTTTCGTAGGGAGTGTTCTCACATTTGTTGCCAGGGATTTAGCTTTTAATGGCTATATTTTGGGTTATTTTTAGCTATTTTGAAGGGAAAATAAAGTAACACTGTTATATATATATGGTGCAGACAGACTACTTCTTATTGCGTCAAAATATATTTTTTCAGTGTTGTATGTCAATATGGACAACTTTTCGTAGGGGGTTGTCTCACATTTGTTGCCAGGGATTTAGCTTTTAATGGCTATATTTTGGGTTATTTTTAGCTATTTTGAAGGGAAAATAAAGTAACTCTGTTATATATATGGTGCAGACAGACTACTTTTTATTGCGTCAAAATATATTTTTTCATTGTTGTATGTCAATATGGACAACTTTTCGTAGGGGGTGTTCTCACATTTGTTGCCAGGGATTTAGCTTTTATTGGCTATATTTTGGGTTATTTTTAGCTATTTTGAAGGGAAAATAAAGTAACTCTGTTATATATATGCTGCAGAGAGACTATTTTTTATTGCGTCAAAAATAATTTTTTCAGAGTTGTCCCATGAAGAGATATATTTAAATATTTGAAAAAATGTGAGAGGTGTACTCACTTTTGTGATACACTGTATGAGTCTTTATATATTATATTATTTTTGGATATTTGTATATCCGTAATCGTGCTGATGTAATCGGTGGAGATATATATATTTCAACCGAATATTGATCTCCAATTTGTCACCGTGTCTCCACACTTCCAAAGATTCTGGATCTTCGTCTAATTTTAAGCACCAGTGGATCTTTACCTCGCCAGTAATATTTACCATTTCTTATATCTCTGAAAAAAAAAATTATTGGAACTTTAAACGTTCTCGATATTACCTCCATTTTGGATTTTTTTTTTTTTTTCAAATGTTACGGATTGCTCTCTTATTTTCAATTTTCTACTTGGATTATTATTTGTCCGACCTGGCAGAAATATCCCGTAAATAATTGAACGCATTTCAACATTGGATTGCTTAGACTATATGATATCCTTTTATCTACGCATTTTAAATGATTTTTAAGAATATTTTCAATATATGTGCTAATAATCAAAATATATTATTCATAACTGATCTTTTTGCTAATTGCATTTCGTTTCCTCTGATGATATAAGCCATTATTGAAAACCCATGGATTAAGGAAATAAATATAATTCTTATATTTATACACGGCATAATCACGTTTAATTGTCAGATCACTGAAATAAAGCAACGTTGAACCTATCCCGTATCAAATGGGTGGCCATTTGGGACTTCCAGGTGTTCTATGTGTTCTCCGCTTATCTCGGCATTGTTTCCAGTTGTCCTGGTGCCGATTCAGGAGAGGTGTGGTTGAAGATTGTGCAACCCTTGCCGCACAATTACACACACAGCTGATCGTAAAGGGGGCATCCTTTGTCTTCCGAGACTGAACGGACGCATTGAATAACTCTTTTCTGTAAATTCTTTGCTTCAAACAATAAATCCTTAATTTAAATATATATATATATATATATATATATATATATATATATATAAATTAAAAGAATTTAAATTTAATTCATACATTTATATTTTTGCTCTATTTTTATATAATGAACATTAAATTTTTTGCTGGCATCGTTTGGAAAATATTATTTCATCATAATATAACACACACGCGCGCGCGCAGACACACACACATATATATATATATATATATATATATATATATATATATATATGAGCAAACAATTAATAAAATAGGCTAAAACACACACACACACACACGCACACACACACACACACACACATATATATATATATATATATATATATATATATATATATATATATGAGCAAACAATAAAATATGCTAAAAAACACTTTGAAATGAGTTAAAAACATCTAGTGTTTCCTTTTCAGATTAAATATGTTTTTAACTCATTTCAAAGTCTTTTTTAGCATATTTTATTAATTTTTTGCTCATATTATAAGCTCTATTTCCTATTTGGTTTTATCGAGCTTTTATATCTGGCTGAGATAATTTTATAAATATTAATTCTTTAATATTTATAATTTACTTTAATTTTACCATCTTGGATCATTTTGCTAAATTCAATTGTAATTTTCATTATATATATATATATATATATATATATATATATATATATATATATATCATCATCATCATCGGCGGTCACTCGTGTCCGAGTAAGACTGTCCTCCGTTGTGGCTTCTGTGGGTCCTCAGGTGAGCATAGAGCCCAATCCTAGACCCAATTTGTCTTGTGCAATTTGGGCAGATAAAGGTAGTGGTGGTGGGGTGGGGTTGGGTGTGTCTGGTTAATAATCTGTCCTTTCTGTGCTTGCGCCTATCCTCAGCAGCTTTATTTAGGTCACTACTATAAAGCGCAGCACCTTTGTGGACAGCGCTCCTCCATGCCAACCTGCTCCCAGCCACGTCCTCCCATGTCTTAAGGTCCATGTGAAACCGCTTTAGATTTGCTTTGATGTTGTCCTTATACCTCATCTTTTGGCCACCCTGGGCACGCTTTCCCTCAACAAGCTGAGAGTAGAAAATCTGTTTTGGGAGGCGGAGATCCGGCATTCGGACAACATGACCAGTCCATCTGAGCTGGCGTTGAGCAACAGTAGCGGTGATAGTGGGAATGTCAGCCTCACTCAGGACGCTGGTGTTGGTGCGTCGGTCCTTCCAACTAATTCTGAGGATTTTTCGGAGGCATCTTTGGTGGTACGTCTCCAGGGTTTTTACGTGCCTCCTGTATGTGGTCCAGGTCTCCGATCCATAGAGAAGAGTGGGCAGCAAGACAGCTTTATATACCATGATTTTGGTCTTTGCCAGAAGGTCACGGTTCTCAAATACTCTCTTCCTTAGCCTTGAGAAAGCCCCACTGGCACAGCTGAGACGGTGTTGTATTTCATCATCTATGTTGGCTTTTGATGATAGGATGCTGCCTAGGTATGGGAAGTGGTCCACATTTTCCAGTCTAGCGTTGTCAATGGAGATGTTTGGGGGTGAGACTGGAGTACTGTTTGGTGGTGATTGATGGAGGATTTGGGTTTTTTTTATATTAATTGTTAGTCCTAGCTGTTTGTACGCCCTCGTGAAGGCAACCAGTGTACACTGTAGGCCCCCTTCTGAGAGGGCTACAAGGGCGTTATCGTCTGCATACTGTAGCTCCATAATGGATATGGTGTTCGTTCGACCTTTGGCCCTAAATCTGTTGATGTTAAAAAGTCGGCCGTCGGTTCTGTACATAATCCGAACTCCATGGGGAAGATGTTTGTCCGTAAGATGGAGGATAGCAGTAATGAAGATGGAGAACAGGGTTGGGGCAATGACACATCCCTGTTTCACTCCCGTGCCAACCCTGAAGGGCTCTGTTTCATCTCCACTACTACTGAGGACTGTAGCTGACATATTGTCATGCAGCAGTCTCAGTACCCGAATGTACCTCTCTGGGCATCCAAACCTTGCAAGAACCAGCCAAAGGGCTTGACGGTTCACAGAGTCAAAGGCTTTAGTAAGGTCTATAAAAGCCATGTATAATGGTAAATTTTGCTCCCTGCACTTTTCTTGGAGTTGACGAGCAGTGAAGATCATGTCCATCGTGCCTCTATTTGGTCGAAAGCCACTTTGGGACTCGGGAAGGATGGTTTCTGCAAGGGGTGTAAGCCTGTTGGCCAAAACCCGAGCTAGGGCTTTCCCTGTGGTAGAGAGGAGAGAAATGCCCCGGTAGTTCCCACAGTTTGCATTGTCTCCCTTCTTAAAGATGGAGACAACTAGGGCATCTCTAAGTTGTGCAGGGATTTTCTCTTGTTCCCATATTTTGAGCAGCAGGGCATGGATGTGTCTGAGAAGATCAGGCCCGCCTTTCTTCAGGATTTCTGCTGGGATGCCGTCAGAACCAGCCGCCTTATTGTTTTTCATCTTCCTAATTGCATCCCGCACCTCTTCCAGACTGGGTGGTTCTCCCATGCTCTCAATTATGGGCTGTTGGGGGAGTTTTTCAAGGGCCTCCATCTCTGGAGTGGTGTCCCTGTTCAGAAGATCCTTGTAATGCTCTTTCCATCTATTTGTTATTTCTCCCTTTCCTTTCAGCAGCGTGAGCCCATCCTTAGACCGAAGGGGGGTCAGAGAACGGTAGCTGGGGCCGTATACCACTTTTGTGGCTTCAAAGAATCTTCTGGTGTCCCCAGAGTCAGCAAACTGCTGGATCTCCTGAGCCTTCTTCATCCACCAGATGTTCTTCAGCTTCCTGACTGTCGATTGGACAGCCGCTTTAGCCTTGGCATGGGCAGCTCTTTTAACCTTGCAATTGATGTTATTCTGCCAGGTGATAAAAGTTTGCCTCTTGGTGTCTATAAGCTGTTGGACTTCGGTATCGTTTTCATCGTACCAATCCTGATGTTTCCGCTTTTTCTGCCCTAGGATGCTTATACTGGAGTCCATGATGGCAGAAGACAGCTTGTCCCAGTGCTCTTCAGCGTCATGCGGATACTGCTTGGGCAGGTCCGCACTAAGAGCCGCCTGGAGGTGTTGTTGGTAGGTGATATCGCCCAGCTGCTCGATGTTGAGCTTTGGTCGGCTCTGTCTTTTTTGCATCCTTTGCTTCCGCATTAAATGGATAGACATGATGGAGCGAATAAGACAGTGGTCGGTCCAACAATTGTCTGTACTGGTCATTGCCCTGGTGTTCAGCACATCACAGCGGTCTTTGGCACAGACAATGACATAGTCAATGAGGTGCCTGATTTTACTTCGAGGGTGCATCCATGATGTTTTGAATGCGTTTTTTTGTCGGAAAAGTGTGTTCGTGATGATCAGGTTATGTTCTGAGCACTTTGTCAGTAGGAGTGTACCATTTGAGTTAATGTTCCCAACTCCTTCTCTTCCAAGCGTTCCTCTCCAGTGCTGATGGTCTCGCCCCACTCTAGCATTGAAATCCCCAAGTAGGATAATCTTGTCCCCCTTGGGGGCCCCGGATAAAATGGTGTCAAGGTCAGCATAAAAGGTCTCCTTTATTTCATCATGTGCATCAAGTGTTGGAGCATACGCACTAATCACAGTGGCCATTTGGCTGCCCGCAAGCATCAGGCGCATGGTCATTAGCCGTTCGTTGATGCCAACAGGGGGCTCATTGAGGTGGCGGATGAGGCTGTTCTTTATAGCAAAGCCCACGCCATGGATACGCGGCTCTTCTGCAGGCCTTCCTTTCCAAAAGAAGATGTACCCGCCTTTCTCCTCCCTCAGCTGCCCGTCGTCAGCCAGTCGGGTTTCAGAGAGCGCAGCTATGTCAATCTGGAACCTCCTTAGCTCTCTTGAGATAATGGCAGTTCTTCTTTCGGGTCGATCACTTGTTTTGTTGTCCATGAGGGTCCTCACATTCCAGGTTCCAAAATATAGGCATAAATTTTCTTTCTTTTTCCGACCGCGTGGTGGTGATCCCTCTGGATGCGGTAGTCCAGACGGGTTTTTTTGAGGCAGGCTATTTTTAGGGGTACCTTTTCTAACCCCCCTCCCCTACTGGGGTGAGCAGAGTGGATCCTAAACAGGGCTGCTCAGTCATGGATGCAGCTGCCGAAAAATTCTTTCTGCCTCGGTCCGTGAGGTTAGCGACTGAATCTGGCACCCACCGCCTATGTGCCAGGTTGCAGCTAGGAGCTGCCAGACTACACTGTCCTGCTCCCGTCACCACTTCCTGGTCGCCACAGGACTTTTTCTATCCGGGAATTAAGGGAGAGCTCTCTCTGCCTCAGTCCGGGAGCTTAATGACTAAGACTGTCACAAGACTTTTCCATCCATGATGTAGAGTAGGATGTGTTCCCTTTCGGGAGAACGCCTGCGCGTGATGTCTTTTAACGTGGGGAGACTGATGCGCCTGCAGCCACCACACGGCCCCTTGGCAGAGGAGGGCCTGATACCAATGGCATGGAGAACCACGGCGACTGGAGACTCTCTTCTGTTGCAGCCTTCATCCGCCTTCAGTGCCGTTGTGTCATTATTGTCATCATCCGCCGCATCAGCCGTTGAGGTCTTTTGGATCACTCTTTGTCTGGAACCTCCTCTTCAACCTTACCGCCATGGGTGGCCCTACCAGGAGCCTTGTCGTGGTGGAGAACCTTGTGTGTTCCGATATATATATATATATATATATATCAACAACCACCTAATATTTGTAACATGTTTTTTCCTAAGATTAAGGAGGGTGGTGTTTGATCAACACTGCTGGGGAGCCATGATGTATATATTTAACTCGCGTTACTTTAAAATTAATAGATTAACAGTATACTGTTTTGTTTTTGAATCCCTGAAACAGTGTTTCATGGTAAACAACTGATGATCCCTTAAAAAATAAATTATTACTGGTTCTATAGTGAATTCGATGATACAGTGTTTGCAGGTGATTAAATGACTTACTGATTAAATAGTTTTCTAACGAATGATTAAAAATAATTTTTTGTATAGTTTTAAAGGTTAAAACTTCCAAGACTATATATATATATATATATATATATATATATATATATATATATATATATATATATATATATATATATATATATATATATATATTATATATATATATATATATATATATATATATATATATATATATATATATATATATATATATATATATTAAGTAATGTGATTTATAATTTAAAAATTTTTAAAAATTTTTAAATTTAAAAATCAAAATTTAATTAAATTAAAAATCAGTTTCATAAGAAGGAACAACAACAAAGGCTATGAAACTGATTTTTAATTTACTTAAATTTTGATTTTTAAATTTTAAAAATTTTAAAAAATTTTAAATTATAAATCACATTACTTAATATTGAATTAGCTCTAGGACATTTAACTATCGAGCTTATTATATATCTAAATTACAACGAGCATTTCCTGTATTTTAATTAAACTAGTAATTTCACTATTACATTAAAATACACTTAGCTCTTTAGACTATTATTCTAATCTCCTTTAAATTATATATATATATATATATATATATATATATATATATATATATATATATATATATATATATATATATATATATATATATATATATATATATATATATATATATATATATATATATATATATATATATATATATATATATATATACGGCATAATCACGTTGGCACACCGGTTCTTATCAGATCACCGAAGTTAAGCAACGTTGAACCTGGTTAGTACCAGATGGGTAACCATTTGGGAATTCTAGGCGCTGTATGTGCTCTCCGCTTATCTCGGCATTGCTTCCAGTCGTTCTGAACCTGGTGTTCAACAATGTCAATTCAGAAGAGGTGTGGTTTGCTACAAAAAAGTTCACACGCAGGCACCCTTACTGTGGATATCCATAGTCTGTCAAGACTGAAGGAAGCCTTATATATATATATATATATATATATATATATATATATATATAGAGAGAGAGAGAGAGAGAGAGAGAGAGAGAGAGAGAGAAAGAGAGAGAGAGAGTGAGAGAAAATAAAAAAGAACAAACCGTATTATGTGTTCATCAACGTTTCGTCTTTATTTCGAGACTTCCTCTCGATGAATGAGATTAAGAAACAAAAAAATACCAGTACAAAATATTTGAAAATGTTTCACATGCACAGTGTGACGCAGTTCTATTTCAGAGAAACGGAAAATTGATGTTGGAAATTCAAAAAGGAGGGGGAGGCTGGCGCTGTTAAAGAGAAGAAATTTTAGTGACGGCTCCTCGGTCCGATTTTTTTGGGCGGCTTTTTCGAGCTTTTTTCTTTTCTTTTCTTTCTCACCCTTTCGTCCGTGCGACGGCGAACGTCAGGGGAAAAAAAAAAAAAAATTTAAAAAAACGACAACAACGCGGCGGACCGGGCGAACAACATCGTCGACACACACGACATTGACGACCGGTCCCCCTTTTCACAATCGCATCGAGATAAAACGAACGAGTCCGATTCGAGCACCGAGTCGCGAGCGGGAGGACTGTCGGTGCAAGTATCGATCACTGACGTGAGCGCTTCGCCGGACAGAGGATGGCTCATCCGGCAGCCGTGCAAATCGACGGTATGGGAAGAACGAACAAGAAGAGCAACGACTTGATCGGCGGCGGCGGCGGGAACTGCGGACGGTGAAAACGGGTTAATCGACTGCGACCACGACTTAATGTAATTTTAAAACTATGAACGCAAGTTTATATTCTTATTGGGAAAAAGATATATCTGTTGAAATTCAAATATAAGTTTGTAACAGAAATAAAATTAGTGTTTTTTATGTATTTATTGATTGAGATTATGTGTTAACTATTACAGGGGGTGTTTGAATGGTGTGAGAAAGTTAACCTGTGTCTACAGTTTAATAATGTTCTTTTAATAAAAGTTTACTTATTAATGGCGCTATGTTATAGAAACCTCCACGGTGTTTAATAGTGCTTGAAATTGCGATAAGCGCAGATTCAAGAAGTCTCCGGCGTGGTTTATTTGAATATATATATATATAGAGAGAGAGAGAGAGAGAGAGAAAGAAAGAGAGAGAGAGAGAGAGAAAGAGAGAGAAAACGAGCGAGAAAGAGAGAACTGTGACAATATATATTATATGCATACATATAAGTCTATATTTATGTATACATATATATATACGTATTTATGTATACATATATATATACGTATTGTGCATTCATATATATATATATATATATATATATATATATATATATATGCGTGTGTGTGTGTGTCTATGTAAGAGAGACAGAACTGTGACAATATATATTATATATATGTATACATACAAGTCAGTCTACGTTTATGCATGCAAATATTTTTACTTATACGTGTGTGTGTGTTCATATGTGTGTGCGTTCATATATATTCGTGTGTGTGCGCGCGCGTGTGTGCATGCATGTCTATTTGTCTGTTTGTGTGTGTGTGTGTGTGTGTGTGTGTGTGTGTGTGTGTGTGTGTGTGTGTGTGTGTGTGTGTGTGTGTGTGTGTGTGTGTGTGTGTGTGTGTGATGAGTACGTATGTAAAACATCAAAGATGAAAAATGCATTCGAAACAAATTGGTTTTCATTTTCAACTTCCCCTTTGGATTAATAAAGGGACTTCCACTTTTTGTTGTTCCGAAAGCTCGTTGGTTTCCCGAATCGATATTCATAACGGTTGTCTCTGATGTGCAAATTACAATGCGACCCTGTAATCATTGGTGGAATATGCGTATATGAGTTTGTCTTCGGAAATAAACATAGAAGGAGAAGTGTACAAAAAAAAAAACTGTGCGCCAAATTGAAATTCAGAAATACTTTTGGATATTTTTAAATTTCTGGGAGCGATGCTTTGCTCGGCGTCGGATCGAGTTGCTACGTCGTCTGGGACTTTCTTTGCTGCGCTAGTGAGAATATTATCTTATGCATTCTTATAATTTTGTGTGTGTGTTTTTTTTATATATTTTAGAGGAGATTACTAACTAAGGGCAATACTTAATTAACAAATCGATAGGTGTTCTGATGTCGCTACCTGTAAATCTGACATCAGACTGAATCAACAATAAAGATAAAAACATTAAAGAAATATCCATTTCATGACGAGTCAAAATGGCTCCCGGTGTCGTAATACGACAAAGTAAAAGAAGGGGGGGGGGTAATCAAAAGTTAGGACGGTATAACGGGTAAAGTTTACTAATAGAGTTGGTTATTTTTTAGAAAATGTATCCTTTGGGAAATACTGTTTGCTATTTGGTTCAAGGGCACAAGTGAACCAAAATGTTTGACATTGGCTGTAAACTTTTATTCAAGATTAGTATAATATTCGAATTGATGAAAAATAATTCGAATTGGACGTTATATTTGTTTTGTATTATTTTAAGGTAGGAATCTACATGAACACACACGCACATATGTATATAATAATATATATTAAGTTTTTGTTAAAAAAAAAAACAGCAACAAAAATCGACACCCACCCACATACACACACATGTATTAATGTGTGTGATTCGATATTTTGTTGTTGTTTTTTTAGCAAAAATTGAATTCGGTTAAGAGTGTCTCCTATAAATCCTTAAATCTCAACAACCCGATTTGATTGGGCAATGGTACTATAAAAATATTGGAGTGTAAAACATTACATCACGGGCAAAGTTACGTTTCTCTGCTAATGCCTCCGTTCAGTCTGAAAAGTCAAAGGATACCCCCTGTAGGGGCAACTGCGCATGTATTTGCGAGGCAAGAGTTGCGCAATCCTAAACCACACCTCTCCTGAATCGGCACTGCTTGAGTCGAGTGACAAGGAAAATTCCAGGACGACTAGAAAAAATGATGAGATAAGTGGAGATCACATACAACACCTGGAAGTCCCAAGTGGTCACCCATTTAGTACTGACCAGGTTCAACGTTGCTTAACTTCGGGGGATCCAGCGGAAACCTGTGGATCAATGTTATTATACCATAATGGTGTTATTGTTA
>NC_136503.1:94094592-94097092 GCF_053919585.1 Euprymna scolopes | reverse complement strand
CTTCCAGAATCAGAACTTATTCCAAATACTAGCACAATCACGCAAAGAAAGGGTTTCTACAATTTAGCCCTTATTATAGGAAATAAGAGAGCAAAATATGAATACAGATCTTGGGTAATCAGTCTATATGTCCTTAAACGTCTCTCCTCATAAAATTTAAACAAAATAAATAAGACAGAAGAAACAAAAACTAAATGTGCATGTACATATGTATTTGAATAATCGCTTTAATGTGTGTATATATATGCATAGAATAATCCAACTATTCCGCACGCACATTTATAGATTGTGTGCAGAAAGAGAAAGACTTTAGGATTTTTTCCCTTTTTCACTCTGGTCTGTAATCGTTTTCTTCCACATTTTTCCTACGAAATCCTGATGATGTCCCCTGGAATAGGGACGAATTGTTGATTACTATTTTATTAATGCTCTGTTTCCCTTCTCAAATCATATAGATATATATATATATATATATATATATATATATATATATATAGAGAGAGAGAGAGAGAGAGAGAGAGAGAGAGAGATAGATAGATAGATAGATAGATAGATAGATAGATATAGATATAGATATATAGATATATATATGCATGTATATATATATATGTATATATATATATATATATATATATAAGAGCAAATAGTTAATAAAACATGTTAAAAAAACACTTTGAAAAAGAGCCAAAACATATTTAATCTTAGAAGGAAACACTTAATAAGTGGATAGTCCTTAATCTGCGGAGTTTCGAAGAAATACTTTCCTTCTCATCAAAGGGTAGGAATTAGCAAAATGCGGGATCGGATTTTGCATACAAAAGTATTTGATGAAACTGGAAGTAAGTCAAAGATCTTACTTGATAACAAAAAGTGGAGCAGAGGGAATATGGTGAAGAAAAAGGTGATTACATATGAATGGATAGTCTGGTAAAAGATAAATAATCCAATGACGGTAAAATCCAAAAATATAACCCCAAGAAAGTTAATTGAATTTCCATTCGCACAAGTAAAATCCAAGGAAATCACGTAATTGAAAAATGGTGCAAAATAATCCAAAAGGCCGAAATCCATGGAATAATTCACAAATATGTACAAGGAAAAGGGGGAAAATTCCAATATTAATAAAAGAAAAATAAGATATGCGTTTGACACGGCTACCGAGACATAATGTAATTAAGAAAGATCAGGGAGGAAGAAGAGAAAAAATCAGTGAAGAATATATATATATATATATATATATATATATATATATATATATATATATATATATATATATATATATATGTGTGTGTGTGTGTGTGTGTTATACTAGTGTTTTTAAAAAATGGACAGCATTTTGCAGTTCAATAATTTTAGCAATTTTCGTTGATCTCAATTTTCACAGCTTGTATATAAACAGTTTAAAATTTTATGTTTGACATTTATTTTCTTCAGGTTATGGTTAGACGAAATGCTGTTCACTACAAAAAAAAGTCAGTTTGCGCATTGGAATATGCTCGAACACAGTCACCCAAGACCGTGCAGCGTGCATTTTTTGCAAAATTTGCCAAAAAGGCACAAACTAGTAAACATATTTGGACCTGGCACCAAAACTTTCAAGAGAAAGGCTGCTTAAGCAGGGCTAAAGGAAGAGAAGTCCGAGGAAGTTCGTGAAACATTCCTGGAAAGTCTGTAAGAAGAGCAAGTGTGAAAATCTAAATTCCTTGAACAACAGTTTGACGCCTACAGGCCGGAGCTCGTCCAGGCTTTAAAGGAAGATTACAAGCGAAAAAGTAAAGAATTGTGTGTTGAGAAACTTGAAAAAGACAAGTTCGATGAACGTCTAATTTTTAGTGATGAAGATGGCAAAGTCAATGTTCGTATTTGGAGCGATGAAAATCCACATGCCACAATTGAGCACAAGAGGGACTCTCTAAGAATCTCCAAGAATCAAATTCATTGATCGTTTTTTTTTTTTTTTTGAAGGAAATGTAGACGGGGATGTTTATCTACAAATTCTTCAGAACTGGCTATTTGATCATCTCATTAAATATTAAAATGAAACCTTCATTTTTCAACAATCGCCTGAATCGCCCTTACTGAGGAATGCCAGCGATGCTGCCCAGACACTTTATGCAGGTCAGATTGCCGCTTCTTCAGGGCGCTGACTTCTCAATTACACTTTCCGACCCCGATATCAACGTAACGTATCCTGGTTATAACTACGTCATGGCGTTTTATTTTGGCTTCAAATCTTATGTTCTTTGAAATATTTGGTCAGGATTTACTTGTAAGTTAAAGTGTGGCACAATTGAGAGCGTCCCTTTTCGGGAAGCTTGGGGCTTCTACATTAATGAACCTTGTGCCTAACTTGTCTGCACTTGTGAGGTGCAGATGTGTTAAACAGGTGCTTGTGCGTTTGAAAATGTTCTGCTATGACTAAAGCCAAGAATGGCAGCTTTTTTATAATATTGAACCGGGGCAAAACGATATAAGACCTTAGAATTTAAAAAGTCAAACT
>NC_136503.1:93924592-94089592 GCF_053919585.1 Euprymna scolopes | reverse complement strand
AAACGTAACTTTAAATTCCTTAAAAATATGAAGTAAAAACAGAAAGAAACAGGCATGTGCATGCGAGTAATATTTTTTCCCCTCCTGACTTTAATTTGGATGTCTTCAAGTCCAACATAAACAAATTCGTGATGAACCGCCCCCTTAAGTAATGACACTTTATCAAATCTCCGATACTAACTAGTACTACGATACTATCGCATTGATTACTGTACACACAATAACCCTTATCCCCGAGTGGCTTCTGGGCCTCGATAAGTGGTGACCTCCATGTAAAAAAAAGTGAAAAAAAATACTCGCGCTAGGATCGAAACCAAAAGCTGAAGACAGTGAGTCAAGTACGATAACCAGTACACAAGCTTGACACGATATTTAAAGTGGTTTAAAAACTCGTAAAACAGTAGACAAACAGATAAAAATCCGCTGACTCCCACGTAACAATTTTTCAATTTTTTTCTTCTTATTAGCAATTTTTTCCGGGTAAAAATCGATTAAAATGTTTTCCACATATTTGAATACCCTATATACCAACTTTAAAGCCTGTTGATCAAAAATAGTTGAGTATATAGGTTTAGGAGAGGCCTCTCTCTCTCTCTCTCTCTCTCTCTCTCTCTCTCTCTCTCTCTCTCTCTCTCTCTCACACACACATGCATTCTCACTTTTATAGATATAATAGATAGATTTGGTAATTGTTTGGCGAATCATAACCAACTTCTTAGACGAAAAAATAAACCAGAAAAAAACATAAAACAAAAAAATATATTACAAATGCAAGGAATGTTAATTAGCTTGGCTAGAAACAGTTATGACGTCTTTTTCTCTAAAAGCTATCAATTTGGCAAGTTTTCATTCAATTAACAACAAGTCACATAATCTGATGGACAAATCTAGTTCACGTTAAAAATACTATAGTTAGATAATAACATTGTTAAATGTTTAATTAATTATTATCGATCTATCTATCTATCTATTCATCTATCTATTCAATGATATTCTTAAAAGTAGTTTATATTGGGAGTTATTTATTTTTTATAGAATAAAGTGTAGCAATGGGTTTTAGTTGAAGATGTTTATATAAATTAGCTAGGTTAAATATAAACAAAATAATCTTACACGTACAGGCGTACGTGATGAGGAGGTCACGTTAAGGGGGCGTGTCTTTTAATCGGTTACGTCATCGGAACTGAGGTCAAGAGGTGGGAAAGTTTAGAGTCGAAGATTTGGAGTTTTATCACGAAAGTGAACAGACGGACTTCATACCAGGAAGCGAGGCTGTAAAGAATAAAATAGACACGAACTCATGTTAAGACGATTTTAAACAGCTGTAATAAATTTATATTTTTAAAATATAAAATGTTGTTCTCTGATTACGCAACGGAAGGAAGAACTCCAATCTCTGGTCCCCCCTCGCCAATCTTTCACGAAAAACATCCGTCTAGCTGAATCCACTGTGAAAAATTTACCCCACTCTTTATCTGTGCCTAAATTAAAACGTGAATTCTATGAACAAAGCTTCTTTCTTTGAACTGCACGCCTGTGGAACTTTGTTCCGTCTGCCTGCTTCCCACCTGACTACAACTTGGATGTGTTCAAGTCCAACGTTAACAAATTCCTAATGAACCGCCCCCTTAAGTAAACACTTCATCAAATCTCCACACTAACGTACTGTACTTGCTATAACCCTTATCTCTGAGTGGCTTCCGGACCTTGATAAGTGGTGACCACCGCGTAAAAAAAAAAAAAGAACAGATGTTTGAATTGGTTGGTGTTGGTCAGTTCATGTTTCATCACGGAGCTCAGCAGGAAGATAGAAGAACTCTTCAAGAAATTCTTCTTATAAAAAATGAACTTTAATTAAGTATTTTTTAAATAATTATTCTATAGCAAAGATGAAAAACACAGGAAGGAAAAAGAATTAATTAAGACAATATATATATATATATATATATATATATATATATATATATATATATATATATATATATATATATATATATATATATATATATATTTGTCCGTCCGTTATGTAAAGATAAGCATCAATAACGTTGGGGTGTAAATGCATTTTATACCTAGGCATTTCGAAGTCTAATACTTCTTTTTAAAAGATAAGAAAGTAGTGCTAGATAATCAACATTGTTAAAACTTAATTAGTTATTATCGATCTATCTATCTGTCTATCTATCTATCTATCTATTCAATGATATTCTTAAAATAGTTTGTATTGGGAGTTATTTATTGTTTGTAGAATAAAGTGTAGCAATCGGTTTTAGCTGAAGATGTTTAAATAAATAACCTTGAACAGGCGTACGGGATGAGGAGGACACGTTAAGGGGGCGTGTTTTTTAATCGGTTACGTAAATGCATTTTATACCTAGGTATTTCGAAGGTACTTAGATATTTCGAAGGTACCTAGGTATTTTTAAAAGAGGAAAAATTAGTGCTGGATACTAACATTGTTAAGTTTAATTAATTATTATCGATCTATCTGTCTATCTAAACACTAGCAACGGTTTTAGCGGAAGATGCTTACATAAATTAGGTTAAATAAACAAAATGACCTTTTGCAGGCATACGTGGAAAGGTCTCACGTTGAGATACGTGTGCTTTTTTTAATGATGACGGAAGTGCCGCTCAATGTAAAACTATTCTCATCATAACATATTCTGTATATAGAAAACTAATGTTACCATTTGTGAATGCTACAGTTCCTGTTTCGATTCTAGCTGATGGTACCTAAATACTTTTTTTTTTACTTTTTAAATCACGACTCTATAATAATATATACGAAATCTGGACAAATTAAAATATCATATTAGAGCGTATTTTACGACCAGACAAGACTCCCCCTGCTAGTATAAACATGAAGTTTAATTTATACCCGACGTTGCCCGGGATTGAATGATGATAAACAAATGTTTCACACTCCCGTATTTTTATTGTCATTGAAATCGGTGAAATCGACCATTTTTATATCAAATCGATTGATTGCCTGCTCTAGTTAAGGACCCACCGCGTTGCACTAGAAAGGAGCTTCACATACCTCCGCGCAATAACTTAGTCCACAGTACATTGTAATCTATATTGCACTATAGAGAACCTACGGTTAGTTTTATAAAATGAGTTTTATATAATAGCTTCAATTAAAGTTTAAAATGTCGAGTATCATGGTTCAATTGTGCTCTCAACAGAAACATCCATTTCAAACGCATTCCAGTCAGATCAAAGTCTCTACTGTTGATTCTATATGCTGAGCCTTTCTGTTTGTGTGGTAATAAAACTTCTCAAACACACTTGTGAAGTTAGACTGTATACGGCGTTAATTTTTGTCCAAACTGTCTGTTCTTTCTTTCATTGGATTGTTTTGATTATCGATTATCGATTATCGATACTCATCAAAGGCATTTCGATACAAAACCTATCTAACAATACTGCCAGACACAGAAACTACATTTGTGTGAAATGTTAAAAAATCGGGTCAGCCGTTTAGGAGTCTATAGGGAACGAACTCACGCAAACACACACACACACACACACTAAGTTCATTTTATATAATAGTAGAGATAAAGATACACGACTATTATTTTTAATTCGATTATTTAATCCATTCAAGTTAGAATCATGTTTTTTATTTATTACTAGCGGAGGTGAGGTGCGCCCGGCATTGTTCGGATGTAAAATACACTTAAATAGCAGACTGACACGAAAGTTCCTGCGATTTTTAACTTTTAAATTCAGATCAACATATCTCGGCTCAAACAAAAATTGATTGATCGAAACTAGTACCATCGGAACCAACGCACTTTTGCCAACGCAAAACAAGTGTATTTATGTCAGTAACAAAAAATCTTGCGTTCTGGTGGCGATAAAGTCGCTGGAGTCCTTTTTCACATCGCCTAAGTTTTTCTCACGCACAAAGTTGTCGAGATGCTTGAAAAAGTGGTAGTCGGTAGGTGAGAGGACTGGAGAGTATGGCGGATGAAGCACAGTTTTGTAGCCCAATTCGTTTAACTTCTGCAGGGTCGGTTTAGCAACATGAGGTTGGACATTGTTGTGGATAAGAATTGGGCTTTTTCTGTTGAGTAATGCTGGCTGTTGTTGTCGAAGTTTCTGATGAATTACATCTATTTATTGACAGTATTTCCCCACCGTAATGGTTTCTCCTGCATTCAGAAAACTAATGGATGCGACTGCTGGCAGACCACCAAGCAGTCAGCATGATCTTCTTTTGGTGCAACTCTAGCTTCTGGAAGGGTCGTGGAGCTTCGTCGGCGTCTAACCACTGAGCTGAGCGTCGCCGGTCGTCGTAAAGGGGCCACTTTCCATCGTAAGTCACAACCCGGTCGAGTAACAGGTCGTTCTTGTTGCGCAAAAGAAAGGGAAGATGGCAGTTCATAACAGCGGTTTTTTTTGTCGTTTAATTCGTGAAGCACCCATTTACCAAATGTTTTTTTAGTTCTTCCAATCTCGCCAAAGTGCTTGAACATCGTTGTGCATGTTACGTCTTATTCTGAAGCAAATTCTCGAACAGTTTTGCGTGGATTAACTTCACTAAGTCTTTAAATTGATCGTTGTAAACATCCGATGGCCGACCATCGCCGGCACGAAATTCATTAAACCATCATTGTGCTGTGCGTTCAGTAGTTGTTCCTGAGTCAAACGCTTTGTTGATATCGTGAGCTCTTTCAGCAGATTTCTTGGCCTAACTTGAATTTAAATAAGAAAATAGTCCGGATTTTGCTTTTTTTTTTCTATCTTGTATTCAACGTTCTTAAAAGAAGACATAATTGTTTATATATATATATATATATATATATATATATATATATAATTAAATAAATATATATATATATATATATATATATATATATATAGAGAGAGAGAGAGAGAGAGAGAGAGAGAGAGAGAGAGGCGTATAGCGCAACGGTTAGAATCTCCGACTGTCGATTGGACGATCGGGTTTCGATCCTAGCTTGAGATAGTTGCTTGTCTAGCCGTACTGATGAGCTGTCAAACAGTGAAACAGTATTGTATGTGGATTACTATATATATATAAATATACATATATATATATATATATATATATCGTGTATCTCAAAATATATTCTTTTGGGGGTACCCGATTTTATAATCGCTGAATAAAAAACAATTAACATGATGCATTTTAAAAAAATTTAAAAAAATAAAGAAGGCCTACCTAACCGGGTTTTGTTCCCCGCTCAACAAACCTACACCGAGGAAAAACTACGATTAAAAAAATTGTCATAAATACATAAATAAGTGAACGGGGAAAGAATCATATAGAAATTACATTAAATTCTAAAATATGTTCTTTCGGTTTGCAAAGAGAAGGTCTAAAGGACTGTATAAAAATGGTTTCTAAGATTTTTAAACGGAAAGCCAAATGCGAGCTGGTGGATTGTGAATCTGACGACACATAGGTTCGTGGCACAAGTACGGTTATTTGCACTTTATAAATTTTTATTTTCTTATTTTTTAAAACCTATCATGTAAATTAATTGTTTTTTATTCAGCCATTATATACTATACATTCTATATATATATATATATATATATATATATATATATATATATATATATATATATATATAAATATATATATATATATCAACACATCAAAGGCTGTAAATGACAAAGTTCTCTATGATTCTCTCTCCTCTGATCTCGAGCGCGTGGTTCAGTGAGGGAAGATGTGGCTGGTTACCTTTAATGCATCCAAAACCAAACTCCTATCCTTACATCATCAACGCTCTGATCCCCAGCTGGCATCAATTGTGATGGATGACTCTCGTCTGGGTGAGGCCCCGTGTTTTGACAAGCTTCTGGGTTTGACCTTTACTCCTGATCTGAAATGGAACACGTACATCAAGTCTGTTGCCAAGGTCGCTGGAAAGATGGTGGGATCCTTCTACCGCTCCAGAAGATATCTCACTACTGATGCAATCCTCTATCTATATAAAATCTAAGTACGTCCAAAGATGGAATACTGTTGCCATATCTGGGCAGGGGCGCCCAAAAACAGCCTATCATGCCTTGACAGAGTACAAAATAGACTTCGTGGCTTAGTGGGGGATACCCTTTTCTCTACCCTGCAACTTCTCTCCCACAGAAAAGACGTTGCGAGCCTATCCTTGTTTTATCGTTATTTTCATGGCAGGTGCTCGTCTGAACTCCAATCTCTGGTCCCCCTCGCTAATCTTTCACGAAAAACACCCATCTAGCTGAATCCACTGTGAAAAACTTCCCCCACTCTATATCTGTGCCTAAATCAAAACGCGGATTCCATGAACAAAGCTTCTTTCTTAGAACTGCGCGCCTGTGGAACTCTGTTCCGTCTGCCTGCTTCCCTCCGGACTACAACTTGGATGTGTTCAAGTCCAATGTTAACAAATTCCTAATGAACCGCCCCCTTAATTAAACACTTAATCAAATCTCCACACTAACGGAATGTACTTGCAATAACCCTTATCCCTGAGTGGCTTCCGGGCCTTGATAAGTGGTGATCACTGTGTAAAAAAAAAATATATACCCATATTAATTTTCTTATAAATTTTAAATCCAGACCTTTTATTTCAATTTTTCAGATTCATCTGCCTTACTTTTAATGCTAGGTTTATTTATGGTGTCTTTTAAATTCAATAAAACCCCTGCAAAATTTGCTGATGAGGAGACCTTGCTTACCAAAAAACTATATATAATTATTCTACATAACTTGATGTATACCACAATAAAAAGCATTGTTTTCCGAAACGATCGTACAGATAATTGATTTTGTTGTTGTTCCTTCTTATGAAACGGATTTTTAATTTAATTAAAATTTGATTTTTAAATTTTAAATTATAAATCACATTACTTAATATATATATATTAAGTATAAAGATTAATATATATGTGTGTATATATATATATGTGTATATATATATATATATATATATATATATATATATATATATATATATATATATATATATATATATATATAAAGTATAAAGATTAATAATTGTAAATTATAAATCAGTTTCAAAAGGATAAACAAACAAAATCAAATTGAGCGTACGATCGTTTCGGAAACGATATTCATTTGATTTTAATTGACAATAATGGACAAAGATTGCGCTTTTGAATATAGCCTTCTTATCAGCAAAAATAGGGGTGGGTAGGGTGTAGTTGGGTGGGAAGTTTAAGACACCAAAATTAAATTAGCATGTTTGTAGTAAGTAAGGTGGAGAGTCCTTATTGAAAATTAAAGTTCGTCAGGACATAAGTAGGTAAGTTGTTGAATTCCCTCTAAAAATATAAAAGATATATATATATATATATATATATATATATAGTAATTTATAAAATATATATGGCGATTAAGCTACACTGAATATTCTGCGTTTCATCCAACTATAGGATTCGTCAGGCTTATGCGCGAATTCTGTGGTTGCTTCTTGTTTTTATATATGTTGAGGATTACTAGTTGGCCAATCAGCTTTCTAGTATCCACCGCGCCCCTTCCTATCAGCCAATGGGCATGCATTTTATCGAACAAAGGATCTGTTTTAGAACTAGGTTAGTTGTTTAAGGTAGACGTTTTCCTTCCTTTTTATATATATATATATATAAATATACCTATGTGTACACACACATGCACATATATATACATATATATACATGTATATATATATATATACATATATGTGTGATCGTTTATGTATATTCATGTTTATTTAATTTATTTATTTGTTCGTTTTCTATTGCTATTGTTAGTTTTAAAGCTATTTTGTATCGCTATCCTAGAGTAAGTTTTATTTTGTGAACACAGTTGTTTGCTATTTCTCGTCTACATTTTAATAGATTTTGAGGTTCTTTAAAGTACATGATAGCAAATTTTTCATGGAGGCATAATTTACATGGGTCGTCTAAATGTCTGCACGTGGTAGCTTGTCTCATTATTTTCCATTCGACTACCGGCGAATGTCCGCTTTCTTTGAGTTCCCAGTATTTATTCGCTAGTGTTGTTTTTATACGGTGTTTTTTTATTGTTGAATGTACTTTTGTAGTCATAGTATCGGGTTTTGAAATCTAAGGAAGTCATGCTTATGTAATATTTCTTGTTATTCGGGTTTTCTTTCGCAAATATTGTTGCTTGATAAACTACACTTTTTGTTAGACATTTATTTTGGACTGGGCAAAGTGTGCGGTGTCTACAATTGCATTTATCTTGTTCGTTATTAGTATTTTTATTTATGGTATGGTTGTTCTTGTCCGGGGTTGGCTTGTTATTATTATTATTATTATTATTATTATTATTATTATTATTATTATTATTATTATTTCTGCTAGTGTTGGTTTTATTTCTGTCATGGTGTCTACTTTTTTTATTGTTCTTTTTTTGTTGTTGTTTACATTGTTTTCATTTAGTATTTTGTTATTATGTGCTTTAATTATCATCTCTAAATTACTAAACTAGCTCTACCTACGTATTGAGCACTTTTGAAATAAATACTTAAAGTTTACGCATAAATCTATACTTTCGTATATTAAATTTATGTGAATAAATGAAGTAGTTATATATATGTATATATCTGTATACATGTGATTGTTTGTGTATGTATACATATAGATGTGTATTCGTGTGTGCGTGCGTATATTCTTGTATGTATATATGTGAGTGTGTATGTGTGTTCACGCGTATGTATGTGTATCTGTTGTGCGTATGTATGTATATGGATGTATGTCTCGGTATGAATATGACTGCATAAGTCTATTAATGTTTCATTCTCCATCATAGAGACAACTCTCTCTTTCTTCTCTCACTTTTACGTTTTATTCATCTCCCTATCCCTACCTAACTTCAACCTTCTCCTGACATGCGACTGATTATGTCAACGAACACATTTGCGAACTTTTTCCCCCGACACGTGAAATTCAGTTTATAAACAGAACCCCCCCACCATACCCACCCTCCTATACAATCCACAGTTCCAGTAAAATTATGATCCACTTTTAATCATATTTTTATCCAGCTATAAACTGTTTTAGAATAATTTTCCAAAAGGTTTAAATGCAGTTTCTCCATTTTTTATCCTTCCTTTTTAGAGAGCTCACAATTTTCTATGTTTCTTTGAAGAACTCCCCTTTTCCCTTTTTTTTTCTATCCCGTTTTCTTTGTGGCGTCGATGGGTTCAGGGTCGAGTGATAAAGTATCATTGACTGAAACAGATGGCTATTTGTAGCGACCATATGTAACTGTTTACCCTCAAATAATATATATATATATATATATATATATATATATATATATATATATATATATATATATTAGCCCCTTTAAGTGTATGTGTATCTGTTGTGCTTTTTTTGAAACTGAATTACTTAAAGTTTGTTTGTGTGTCAACAGACCGTAATATAGACTGAGACAGCATAAAACAAATTCGCTTAACCTGGAATATAGTCATAATAGTTTTATGTTTTGACTTGTGTTATTAAAAGAAAAAAAAATAGCAGTTACGATGTCAAAAGAATGTGGAGAAAAAAACTGGTAAAAAATTTTTTTTTATTATTGTTTTTTTATTATTGTTTTCTTGTTTTAAATAAAGAATCATAGTTGAATTGGATTATTTGTTTATTTTAAAATAAAACTCCACATGGTCACAACGTTAATTGCGAAATCACGGAAATTATTTTATTTAAATTAATTCCAAAAATAATGCTTGAAATTTTTTAGTTTTAATATCCGCCGAAAAAGAAAACAAAAAGAACAAAGTTCGCGCCAAGGGAAAATAACTCAAACCTGTTTATAAAAAAAATCGATGTCGGTAAAAAATAAATTAAATTAAATATCTTATCAAGATAAATAAAAAAATTAAATAATAAACTTAAATAAAACAATTTCCGCACTATAAACACTAACAAACCGCTATTTAATAAAATAGATTTTCCTTAATGTAATATGCAAATGGCGTCACCTCTTAATCCTATATTTTGCTAGAATAATAGTATATATACGAATTAATGAAAGATTAAGGTAATAGACCTTTTCTATATATTATTATTTATTATAAATTGTGAACAAACAAACAAATAAACAAACAACCAGACAGGAATAAGAATTTATGTATATATATATATATATAATTATTAAACTCAAATGACCTTGTAACGAGTGATGTAACCCACTTTCGGGTTTACGACATCCGGTTGCGCATGCGTGCATTAACATTAACACATAACAACGTAAAGAAATAAACACAAATCTCTTCTTTTGCAGATTTTGACCTACGCACTGAAATATTAACGTTATTATTACGAAATTATTATTTAACACGGGAAGAGTGGGAGTGTTTTGCAACTATTCTTTATTTTAACAATACTATCGTTATTTTTAAACAACCAAACAACTTTAACCCGTTGGCAAACATAAGAACAATTGTAGTAAAGCCAAGACTACTACTACTACTACTACTACTACTACTACCCTCCATCCGTCCCTTTTCCTTCCTTTCTTCCTTTTTTATTTTTTGTTTACATTTCTTGAGACAAAATAGTTGTTTGAGAACGGTGAATTTTTTTGACACATTTACTAATCTGTTTCAATATTAGTTTTATTTTATTTTATTTATTTAGGATTTTTTTTTCTTTTGCTTGAGGTGTTATTAATTTTTTTATTTTTTTTTTTTTTTAGATTTTAAGTTTCTATAACTTGGTTGAAGGATTGGAATATGGGCTTTTCATTCTTATATTTCTCATCGGTAGGTTCATGTGCGTTTTTGATGTTAAATGACTTTCGTCAGCGTCCGATTCGTAGAAAAATCATGTTTAATTTTCGATTTGGGGAGGATTATTCGAAAAAATAGGTAACTTTACATGATTAGGGAGGATTTTTATTCATGTTTGAGTGATCCGTCCGTGATTTTTCATTTTAATATACTTTCGTAGAAATGTTTCTGTACTGTAAAAAAAAAAATTATTTACTTTACGTCACAAGTGTCACGCTCATACATAAATACCATAGCTAATATAACATACTGACCCAACGGGTCACGAGTCGTCTAGTAATTGATGCAGAACTTAATTAATTTGGTTAATATAATATCAAAATATATCTGGTTATTACAGTATATCTCCAATATCCTTATAGGGGTCTGTGATATATTTTCATTACATGGACGCTCGGTGCGAACGGAAACTCTACAATATCATTATACCATCTTTCGCTAGAACAGATACTACTCTTGGATCCTAGCCTGAAGGTGTCTTAGTTTTACATACAGCCAAAAAGCGAGACTATTTTCTCATTTTCATATTGTTTCTTCGGTGATTGGGAAATCTTATCCGAACGAAAGGAGGATAGAAATGGAAACCCGACTACGAACATTAAATTAATGTATCTACAGTAGCGTCCAAAACTAAGGGACAAAATTGTGTTAATGTGTTAAAACAGCCTGTTTTTAGACGACTGCAAGAAACAGGGCTGTTAAATTGAACCCCAGGGAAGAAACCGCTAGTTAGTTCGAAGAATATTACTAAGAGATTAGAGTTTGCAAACAGGTATGTAATTTGGACATAAAATTTGGCAAAAGTATTTTTCAGTGATGAAAGCAAGTTTAATTTATTTGGAAATGATGGGAAAAATAAAGTAACGTATTGGTGAAAGATTAAATGCAAATTGTACTAAGAAAACTCTCAAGTTTGGGGGCGGAAGCGTCATGGTATTTGGAATGTTTTCTAGCCAGGGTACAACGCCTCTTGTCCGGTTAAAAACTCGTGTAAACGCGCAGATCTATAAAAACATCGTTCAAGATCATGGTCCAATCATACAGAATTCAGGTTTCGATAGGGCTACCTTTATGCAAGATAATGCCCCATATCACAAGGCAAAGGTGGTAATGAGTTACCTTAGCGAGCAAGATTTCGAAATTATGGATTGGCCACCGCAAAATCCAATAGAAAATCTTTGGAATACCTTAGGAATGAAAGTTATGGAAAGAAATCCCACTAACACGGAGGATTTGTGGGTGAAGCTGCAAGAAGAATGGTCTAAAATTAGTATCGAGGATTGTCAAGAACTGATTCGTTCTTGTAGTCGAAGATGTGCAGCTGTCATTAAGAGCAAGAACTCATTTACTAAATATTGATTGTACATGTATTTTTATTGTTTTTTTTTTTGGTTGTTTACATCGTTTTTCTCAATTTTGTCCTTTACTTTTGGGCGTTCCTATTTTGAAAATAAATAATTGTTATAATTCTTTTTCTATCTTTTGCAAATGATTCAAATTTTAGTATGTTATTATGGATGATAACGACTACCAGTTGTCAAAATTTCAGCTTTTGACAGTTGTTATTTCTAACAAATATTTGGTTTTAAAATGTTGTCCTTTAGTTTTCGACGCTACTGTATAGTAATGGACGCCCGGCGTTGCCCAATCATAAAATACTTTTAAATATGCAGAGTTCATATTATTGTTATAGAACCAATACTGTATTGATTATTATTGTATTGTACCCAATATATAGTAGTGATTTCAAAAACAAAAAAAAAATGACTTGTGTGTGATCAGCTAGAACTGAAACCAAATCACGTAGCTGTCCAGCCTTATTGGCTACTAGCTGGACACACGGATATTTCTGTTACGAGACGGCTATTATACAATGCGACACAATGGAGTATGCAAATATCTCCACTGGAAAAACTGTAAAAACCTGAATATCCCACATAGTAGCAAATCCTGAGAACATGTTTACCAGAAAAAAACAGTTGGAAATAAGTTCTTCACCATCCACTACGACCACGAAATTCCTACAGCTACATACCTAAAAAAAATGGGGTTATTAAGCCTGACATAGAGATATGGGATAAGAAGGAGGAAGTGGCAACCCTAGTTGAAGTAAGCATCCCTAATGATGCTGGCCTTAACAGGGCAGAGAGGAAGTCACAAATATTAGGTCTTAAAATTTTGTCCCTTAGTTTTGGACGCTGCTGTATATACTACTGATTTAATTTTCAAACTATATTACCACCTTTTCAGTAGCTAGGATCTTCTGATCAAATAATTTATAATCTGGAAACCGTGACACACGTACGTACGAACGTTAAAGTTACTGTGATGTTTATATAAAGATGAATATGTTTAAAGGCCGTTTTATTATTTTTCCAGACGAGATCGTAGCTTATAAAAGTGTCTGATCGAACCATTTCTATGAATGTATAGCTTTGGTATTGTTTTATAAATAAAAATCTGATATATAAACGTCTGTCTGTCGGTCTGTCAGTCCGTCTCTATATTTTATAAAATTTATCTCCCCCGAAACTAAAAGTCACAGAGAGGCGTTGGGGGGGGGGGCTCAAGTGATTGGATTTTTTACGGACCGTACTTTTATGGGTCCTTGGCCGGTTAAAATAGTTTTAAGGGGTTAAAAATGTGTCAAAATTTAAAAAATCGCTATATATATTTGTATATTCATCTTAGTTTATTTTTAATTTTTTATTTTTCATCAGTTTATGTGTGTGCTACGTTCGTACAGTGGTAACGTTACCATTTGTGAATGCTACAATTCCGGTTTCGATTCTAGCTAATGGCACCTAAATACATTTTTTTTACTTTTGAAATCACGACTCCATAATAATATATACGAAATCTGGACAAAATAATATATCATATTTAAGCACATTTTACGACCGGGCAAAGCCCCCCTCTCCTGCTAGTATAAACATAAAGTTTAATTATATGCTTGTTTATATTAAAATTTGCGTTGAATTGTAAACTTACATCTTTAATTTGAACTTAAACAACGCTTTTATCACGGAGTAAAAAAAAAACTATGTATTATATTTTACGTGACCCTCGCGTATCTCCTGGATCGGACATTTAAAAATCACCGTTAAATAACGCCGTACGCATCTATTTTTTTTTCTTAGTGGCATCATTTCATGAGAAAAAAAGGAAGAAAAAAATGTCTATCCTGACGAAGACGTGATGATGTCGAAAAGTTTGATTTACAATAAAATGCATATTATTTTCCCCGCTAAGACGCAATTTTCGTTATCCTCATCATCATAATTGTTGTTGTTTCACCACGTTTCGGCCAACTTATCCTTTGGCCTTCTTCAGGTCATTAAGCACGACGAGATAGGAATGCTGAGTTCCGTAACTGTATCCTCAATAATTACTGCCTTCCACGGTTTTTGTTGTCAAAACAAAACCTAATGCGTTCTTTGAAAGAAAGTGCCGTTAATAAATGCATTTTATTTCAAGAGAAAAAAAGCAGAGTCAAATTTCTTTCCTTTGTTCCTTTGTGACTGTCAACTCGTTCGTACAAAAAAATATTTCAAACTTAAGCGAAATATACCAAAGATGCCATTTAAAACCGGACAATGCCGGGTTGCCTGCTAGTATCTGTATATATAAAAGACAAAATGTGTGTATTTGTGTGTATGTGTGTATGTTTGTATGTCTCGCAACAACCTCGATACGCGCAACGGATCTTGACCAGATTAGCATCATTTTGAAGCTCGGTGTCTTGGACGACAAATATCGATAAATTTGTCAAAAACATTCATCACTTCACCCTCAACTGGGCAGTTTTGTACAAGGAGGGGTCACTTTCTCGCCAACATTTTTGCAAAGTCATCATTAATTTGAACGGCAGCAAAGTCGTATGTAATGGTGGCTACGGGAGTTAAGCGGTTTTCTTTTTTTTTTCATCTTCTTTTCCTCCTTCGCGTTACACGTTCGAGCCTGCCTGCCTGCCTGCCTGCCTGCTTCTCCCCTTTTTCTCCTTACTTCGTGGCTTACGTAATGGGATTTTCTTCCTTCTAAAACAAAAACTGAATTATTGTTTTCGCACCTCTCCCCATCCAGGCTGCGTCTATTTTTTTATTGTATTGACTCCTTACTAGACCACCTCTCCACACCCAAGAAACGCCGGGTACCCTCCTCTAGTATTTATATAAAATTAGAAATGCACATGTATCTATGTCTCTTTGTACACAACAATGATAGAACAATGGGCCGTAAAAATTCTACTGTTGGTAAGTTGATAGTGTGTTTGTTTGTTTGCTTGTTTTTTCGAATGACGTGGTCTGTAGGTTTTTTTTTTTTACACAGTGGTCACCACTTATCAAGGCCCGGAAGCCACTCAGGAATAAGGGTTATTGCAAGTACATTACGTTAGTGTCGAGATATAATTAAGTGTTTTCTTAAAGGGGCGGTTCAATTAGGAATTTGTTAACGTTGGACTAGAAGACACCCAAGTTGTAGTAACATGGGAAGCAGGCAGGTTCAAATCCCGCAGGTAAATTTCTTATTTTTTTTCGTTAACTGGAAAATAGGTTATATAAAATAAATAAGAAACAGTAGGTTCTCTACAGTGCAATGTAGAATAACATATTTTGGGCGTGGAGGCATATGAAGCTTCCTTGCGGGCGATTTAACGGATTTCGATGACAATAAAAATATAGGAATGTGAAATATTCGTTGATCATCATTTAATCCCGGGTAACGTCGGGTCTCTCTACTAGTATTTATATAAAAGTAGAAATGTACATGTATCTATGTCTCTTTGTACACAACGGGAGAAGAATATCGGGAAATAAGTTATTAGCACATTTCATATAACAAGTGTTGTTTTCAGCGATTATATATATTTATGCAATCAAAGAAATTTTGAGGCAATCATTCATGAATTTCAAGCGTCGTTCCTCTTTTTTAGAGTCGATCATTATGAATCGATAGACTATTAGATATCGATCGATTATTATATATCAGTAGATATTTTATGTTCAAAGCGATGCTGTCATAGATATTCCTTTTTCGTGTGATGTAAAGTCGCGGCGTGACAGACAGACAGACATAACCGTTAACAGATATGAAAGAATAAAACTTCAAACAGCCTTAGTACAAACATACGGCGACTGGAGTGGAGCAGACACGTCGACATTGGAGGAGAAAAACAAGGCAGAGTTAATTAAGTGAAGAACAAAGAGATTTTTAAAAACAAGATGCAGTGCATTCTTATACAATACATTACGACCATGTAATCCCTACAGCCAGCTACCTTGACAATGCTGCTGTCAAACCTGACATAGTTATCTATATATATAAAAGCGACAATGTATGTATGTATGTATGTATGTACGCTTCATGTCATATGCTACTGGTACCATGTAACCCAGTACTACCTGCCTCATGGTCGGGTCACTGGCGACTAAACTGGTTCCCCTACCAGACTTGTTTGGTGAGGAGGGCGGCTAGTCTCCCTGAAGGATTAAAACAAGACCTTCCAAAGGGCGAATGAACCCTTTTTCTGGGTCAACGGCCAACTAGCACCGTGTATATGTGTGTGTGTGTGCGTGCGTGTGTGTGTGTGTGTGTGTGTGTGTGTGTGTGTGTGTGTGTGTGTGTGTGTGTGTGTGTGTGTGTGTGTGTATTGGGGTGGAGAGGGCTCCTGTAAGCCGTGGTGAAGGCAAACTTTCTAGGAGAAGCAAATCTCTGATTTAAAAAACCATAAAGCGGGAGACCAGTACCCGCATTTAGCTGGTCCGCAGTTTAATTTGTTTCTGGCTATCTTGCTCTTGCTTGTTGCTGGATCTCAACATTTTGAACCGAGAGAGAGACTTAGCTGTCGTACAAGGCTAAGATCATCTTTGTATAGATACTCATTCAGGCATTTAGGCTCATGGATTTTAAATGTCTGAGGGAGTGGCACACGTCTGACAAGACGTTGCAATCATCATGTATGCTTTTCCTCGATGTCCACAAAAGGCTTCTTTCAGAGAAGAGCTCGCTCGCTTCACAACTTCTTAACACTTTTATATCATCTATAAATTGTAATATCTCACACTTAACCACGGAGCTCGCCTGTCTATTTAATTTTATTGACTTTCAAACGTTAATTATTCGACATTTCCCGCATCGGCACGCGTTACATTCGGTTTTCGGTATAAACAAAAAGCGAAACTCGACTCTAATCACTGGCCGAAGGCCAGACTGGCCCGCGCGCCCTCCGGGGCCCGGGCGACAAGATCAAAGTGTAGTATCTGTTCCGACAGATACTGCAAGCAAAGAGCAGATTTGGGGGCAACCCCACATACCTGACCTTTAAGCAGCTCCCATTTCCCACCTCTCGGGAGCTGGTCCCCTTTTTCCCTTCCCCCTCCCTTCATTCCTCACATTAAAAATCGGCCTTGTGCCTAATTTGCTCGGTGGGGGAGCAAATAAATACCCACTGGCCAAAAGCCAGTGGTCTCTAGAGAGCTAAGTAACGATTGGTCAATGTCGACTTCGTCATATCAGACGGTAGCTTTCATTTCGAGACGAGACGCTCCCCCTAATAAACAGAGAGCGGGTTTTTAAAAACAAACAAACTGATTTTTTGACCTCATTAAAAACTGTCCCGCACAAAATGCTAACTGCTGAATACCTATCGCCGTCACGTCAATCAAAAACGCGCACCTGGTTTTTTTTTTTTTTTACACTTTTCTATTTTCCAACTGCGCGTTGTCAAGGCTTCATTATTTTTCACGGGCACCTGTTTTTCTTCGGGTTTTTTTTCACACACACCTACAAACACCCGGGCAACGCCGGGTACCCCTCGCTAGTATGGAATAAATCAGAAAGAATAGCAACCTTGGCCCTTAATGATGGAAGTCTGAACAGAGCTGAAAGGGAGAAACAAACCAAATATCAAGGTCTTATGTATGATATAGAAAGAAACTGGAATCTTTGGGAGACATCAATCATAACAGTTATTATAGGTGGCACAGGGCTTATGAAGAAGAACCTGAAGTCCTACCTAACTAATATTCCTGATGAACCAAGTGCAAAAGAGATCCAGATAATAGCACTTAAGGGGACAACGAGGATACTAAAAAGAGCTCTCGGTTGGTTTCAATAAAAAGCAGGGCAATGTTGGCAGTTGGTTTAACTGCCCCATACCCAGCGTTACAATCTTAAAAAGAAGAAAATTTTCTAAAAAAATCGTTTTCTTGTGTTAGTGGCATCATTCCATGGGAAAACATACATGGTCCCCCGTGAGTGCACAGTGAACGAGGTATAAAAAAAATGACTAAGTTCAGCATTTGCCCCCCTCCCCACAATTAAGCCCCAAAAGTCCCCAGGGGACGTCAAATCCTGGTGAAAATGAACAAACGGTGCAGTTCTAAGCCTTACCATATGTAAATTTGAGTTCTGCACCTTGCAAAAAAATGAAATGACTAAGTCCATCATTTGCCCCCCTCCCACTTAGCCCCAAAAGTCCCCAAGGCCTTAACATATTTAAATTTGAGTTCAGCACCATGCAAAACTGCTAAATAGACATAAACAGAAAATTTGGGGCAAATATGGTAAAATAGTCCCAAAAATGGAGTGTTTTTATTAGCCCTAAAAGAACCCCTGGGGCAAACGTAAGAGTTATCACGAAGTATAAACAAACAAAATTATATAGAAATCAGTTAGTTTCAACTTCTCAGAAAGTTTTATTAAAATCCAAGTCATCAATTTTTTAATAATCACAAAAGTGTAAATTTTTGCCATTTTAACCCGAAAGGCACCTCTAGGGGTCAACCGAAGTTTTCCCGGAAAATCCGTTTTGTTACTTTTTTACACATATCATGTTTAATGTTTGTGCAAAATTTCAAAAAATTCTAAACGTAGTTATTGAGAAAAGTGGGGACAGATGAACGGACAAAAGGACAAAAGTGAATTTACAGGGCCAACCTCCTTTTGTCGTGGGACCATAAAAAGGGGAAAAAACTGTGTTTATCCTGACGAAGACGCGATTACGTCAGAAAAGTTTAACATATAAACAAATACATGTTTGTTTGTTTGTTTGTTGTCTTTTTTAGTTGAATTGGCTTACTAAACTCAAATTTTTAATTTAAACGTAACACTTTTATCACGGAGAAAACCCCTACACATACACGCATATACGTACATCTATTAATATATAAATATAAATAAAAAAGAAACATGAGTTGGAACAATTACATCGAGGGCATTGCCAGGGCCGCTGCATGGAAGGTGGGCTCTCTCTACCATGCTAGAAAACTACTAACACCCGAAAGTATCCTGTACCTCTATAAGGCAACCATTCGCCCATGTATGGAGTATTGCTGTCACATTTGGACTGGTGCATCTGCTACTAGTCTCTCGCTCCTTGACAAGGTTCAAAAGAAAGTCGCAAATCTGATAGGCCCTGAACTGGCATCTAAGCTTCAGCCTCTGTCCCATCGACAAAACGTTGCATCCCTCTGCCTGTTCTACAAGTATTTTAATGGTGAATGCTCTAACGAACTGCAAGCACTTGTGCCCCCACGACGTGAACACCCTCGACAGACCCGACAGCCTTCAAAATCCCACCCTCACACTGTAGAGATCCCTAGATGTAAAAGATCTTTCTACTCCAGTAGTTTCTTCCCCAGAACCGCTAGACTTTAGAATTCCATTCCAGGTCCCTGCTTCCCCAACTGTACTGACGTGCAGAAGTTCAAGTACAACGTGAACAGACACTTTGCTGCCCAAATCCCTACATAGTGCCCCAGTAGTTGTTGCCCCTGATAGTAGCCCCCTACACCAAAGTGGCAATGTGCTTGTTTGGGGTGAAAATGTAATAAAAAAATAAATAAATAAATAATATTAAAAGTTTAAAAATAAATAAATAAATAATAATTATTATCATTATAAATATGTCAGCACTTGAAGAATTCGGTTCTTATTGTTAAGCACTCTAAGTTGAAATTAAAGTCGCTCACATACATAGACCATGATGTAATAATACTTAGACCACTCTCGCCGTCTTTATATTAATGTTGATTTTAACTGTATTTCTTGCGGTTAACGTTGGTCGTGTGGTTTATTCCTTGTAAACAGAGTCAGAGATAGCTTCGTTGCTGGGTTAGAATCTCCTGACTGGTTGTAATGGTAACTCTCTGGGCTGATGTTTGAAAGAAAGAAACACTAATATCAAAGAATAATTATATATATATATATATATATATATATATATATATATATATATATATATATATATATATATATAGCCAGTAGAGTTTAGTTCCCTAGAAGTACATCCAATGAAACAACATGTGTCTACCAAAATAATGCTCAATGAGTGAACAGAGCAGGTATATTAATTTTATTTATACAAACATTATGCTATTATTTGTTTCTGTATGTCTGTAATGTGTGTATGTATATATGCGCGTGTGTAGCAAAGTGTAGGCATTTATAAGTATATTGATATATGTATATAGGTACATGTGGGATTTAGATAACTTTCGTGTTTTATATTTATTCATATTTTGTTTGTTTATTTGTTTTAATTTTATTTTACTTTTATTTTATTTTTATTTTTTGTTTTGTTTTATTTACCTTAATGTAATTTTAACTTTATTCCTGCGTAGTTTTAGAGTTATTGTCTAGTTTCAGTACGTGTATTGTGAATAAAATAAAAGCGTACAGCATGGATTCGCTTTTGAATATATGTATTAATGTGAGTGTGTGTGTGTGTGTGTGTGTGTGTGTGTGTGTGTGTGTGTGTGTGTGTGTGTGTGTGTGTGTGTGTGGCGGTGTCTGTGTATGTGTGTGTTTTATGTGTGTTGCATGTATGTGTGGGTGGATGTAGATTAAAAGGCACCGGTCAGTGCTTAGTTGACCATAGCTAAGGTTCTTAACTTACAGACTCCAAGACAAGAAAACTTAATTCTCAATGACCTTATGCCATAAAAACCAAAAGTTAGGTTGGATGGGGGGAAAGGGAAATGAAAAAGATGTTTATTATCTTCAAAGACCTCACTCATCCATTTACCGTTTTTTATGACTCACACCCAGGTTGCATTCTAACTTGATAAATGAAATAGGAAAATGTATTTGGTGGAAATATCACTTTCGACGGTAATTCTTGGCCTGAAGACGTAATCCCCCAACGTGGGTGATTACAGAAACATGTATGCACATATGTAGCCATTAATGTTTGTATAAATAAAATTAATATATATATATATATATATATATATATATATACATATATATAGTTTTTTATTATTCTTTATGTAAATACAGGCATAAAGAATAATAAAAACTATAATTTGCTCTCATTGATTGAGCACTATCAACGACCATTGTTGGAATTCAATTATTCTTAGTTTTTAGATATCTTTCTACCTGGTATATATATGTGTGTGTGTGTGTGTGTGTGTGTGTGTGTGTGTGTGTGTTATTTTTATTACCGTTTCACCTGTTTGGTTACATATGATATGATAACACGTTAATAAAAAAATAAAACACATATTTACTCTGCAATAGTATTGAGCACTCTCTTCAGGTTTTTACTAATTACCAGTTTTACCATATATATATATATATATATATATATATATATATATATATATATATATATATGTATGTGTGTGTGTGTGTGTAAAAGTGAAAGTGTCTGTGTGTGTGTCTGTGTACATTTCCATACGCAATAACTCTGTCAATTTTTCGTCTACAGACTCGAAATTTGATATACCGAGTACTGAGATTTGGGGAAATCGATGTGACCGGATTTCGGCCAGAAATTTGGCGATTAAGTGATCAAAGTTCAACGATTTGACTTTTGAGAACTCTACCAATCCGACAATTTTTAGTCTTAACACTCGAAATTTTAGATATAGGTTCCTTGGAAATGGATCTAACTTAATAACTTAAGTTGAGCCCAAAACAATAAATTTTAAGGGGTCATAATAGGAGTCATGGTTTTAAAAAATTGACCGTTGTTTTTTTTTTTCGTTTTTTTTTTTTGTTTTTTTTTTTGCTCAACATACACCTCGAAATACCCGGGCAACGCCGGGTTGAAATGCTATTATATATACATAAGTAAAAGTAAAGGGGGTAGAGTTACATAAGACTTTATATTATTAGGTCTATAAGTAGAATAGAGACACATAAATAAATAAATTTATGAATAGAAAAGCAACACAGATATTAAGTAAAAAAGAAAGAAAAAAGGCTAAAAACAACAAAGTTCAAAGCTTTATATGTAGTCCAACTATGGAATCTCCGGAGTTAATCTTCTTTCCAAGGCAATGCTGGGACACAGGCAGCTAGTGAACAATAAAATATTCTTTCCAGCTTTATATGTAGTCCAACTTCAGAAAGTAACCCAACTGGAATTAAAAAAAAACAGTCAATTTTTTTTCTTTGTTCCTTTGCACGCAAAAATGTTACGGCAACGTTATATTTATTCGTACATAACAATTCTCAAACGTAAGCGAGACGAAACAAAGATGCTATTTCAAACCAATGCGTGACAGAGACAGACAGACAGAGAGTTAGTCTGTTACAAGAAGTATAAGAGACAAGTTTGTAGTTAGCTAGCGACTAGGTTAGTTAGCGGACATGAGCACCTACTGACCAACTAAGGAAAATGTAAGGGGGAAAACGTGGAACATTATGAAATAAGGATCTAAAAATGATAACTAGGCGTTTTGGGTATCGCATTCGTAATATTTTAAACGTGCCAGTCCTTCATTTTAAGATGCCTACTGCCAAAGTGTTACATAAAAGGGGTGTCTCCTTCTCATGTAAGAAGGCAGTCTAGATAAGTGAAAATAATATTAGGAAAAGGTTAGAATCGAACCCTGTAGGCAAGTGTTAAAAGATAATGGATAGTCGATTGTTAATTCTTTTAGAAATAAATATTATTTATGTTGGAGATATATGTCGGAGATAGAGCGATTGTCCATTCTTTTAGAAATGACTGGATATTTAATATGTCAGTTAAAAGAATGGACAATAACAAAGTTGAAAATGTTATGCAGCAAATAGATTAAAGGGTACAATTTAATTTACGGACTCCTTTTGTTTATCAGAGATGCATGTGCAAAGGGCAACTTGAAACTTGATAAAGTCACGTTGGTTAACAGCACCTCTGACGTCAATATATTGAAACAGGGTTCGAGGTTAGAGATAATCAAAATAACAGACGGTGATAGAGTCAGTTAGAGGCGGGAATTAGTGGAGCTGAGGCGAACGGGGTAAGCAGAGGAGGGTAACCATGTAGCCTTACAAGCTTGAATTCCTGTCATCAATCGGCCGGCTGATGAATAAATATCACCATCTATATTTTGTAACTGTTTGTCTTCGTGCTGTCATTACAACTAATAGGTAAATGGCTTTTGTATATAATCATCTTGTAAACTAACTTTGTATAACCATCTTGAAGTATAAATTGTCTGTCCCCTCCTCCATCATAGGTGAAGTATCTCCTCTCTTATGTAAAAGAACTGTATTATTATAGTTCTGAGTACCCGTTATATGCCTCTCTCAATATTGATAATTGAAATCCTAGGAATGCAGTCGATTGTCAATATTATTTATGTAAAAAAAAATCGATTGTCCATTCTTTTAGAATAACTAGATATTAAATATGTCAGTTAAAAGAATGAACAATGCAAGTTTAAAAAATTAGTATTTAAAAATACGTTAGATATTAATCAATTAGAATTGAGTATTCTTTGTTTGCCAAAAGTTTGTTTGGACAGATATATGTAAATCCACGTTAAAATAGTCGCATTAGGAACCACACTTCTGACGTCATAAATAAAGGATATTTCTCAATATATTGATTCTATGGGTTTGAAGTCAGGGAGGTGATGAGTTGATAAGGATCAGATAATAAGATCAGTGAGAGCCCCTTAGAAGCGAAGGGAGAAGAGTAGACCATCGTCATCTGGTATATGTCCCGATAATATGTCTCGGATATGAACTCGTCATCTCTTTCAATATGAACCCCTATGCAACCAAAGGACAATGAATAAATTATGTGACCTATCGGGTGTCAAGCAGACAAGGGTGTTATTTGTCATTATTAAAGATTATCCGGTTTATTGCCCCGTTCGTTACTGTCGTGAATATGTAAAAAGAACACACACATACACGTAGAAATACTATCAAATACACACATAACAGATAGACACGTGCAGACAACCCCATATTCAAAGAAAAGTAATTGTCATTATAATTCAAACCACTAGACGATACATGAGCATCGATTACAAAAACACGTATATCTTATATACACACTACGCGCAAGGTATAAAGATGCTATTTCAAATGAAGGCGTGACAGACAGAAAGACATAACTGTTACTAGATATGAAATAACACAACTTCGAACAGTCTAAGTAGCGTTTGTTTTTTGTTTTTTTGTTTTTTGTTTTTTTGTTTGTTTGTTTTTTGTTTTTGTTTTTTTGTTTTTTGTTTTTTTTTTGTTTTTTTGTTTGTCTGTTTTTGTTTTTTTTTTTGTTTTTTTTTGTTTTTTTTTGTTTTTTTTTTGTTTTTTTTGTTTTATTAATGGATGTTTCTTTAAAATGCAAGAATTATCACTAATGATGTTACATTTCATACCGCCGCTTTGCATCACACAAAAAAAGGAATCTCATGACAGCATCGCTTTGAACATAAAATATCTACTGATATATAATAATCGATCGATATCTAATAATCTATCGATACATAATGATCGACTCTAAAAAAGAGGAGCGACGCTTGAAATTCATGAATGATTGCCTCAAAATTTCTTTGATTGCATAAATATATATAATCGCTGAAAAAAACACTTGTTATATGAAATGTGCTAATAACTTATTGCCCGATATTCTTCCCCCATTGTGTACAAAGAGACATAGATACATGTACGTTTCTACTTTTACATAAATACTAGCAGAGAGACCCGACGTTAACCGGGATTAAATGATGATCAACGAATATTTCACACTCCTATATTTTTATTTTCATCGAAATCCGTGAAATCGCCCGCGAGGAAGCTTCACATGCCTCCATGCAGTAATTTACTCTAAAATATGTTATTCTACATTGCACTGTAGAGAACCTACTGTTTCTTATTTATTTTATATAACCTACTTTCCAGTTAACGAAAAAGAATAAGAAATTTACGTGCGGGATTTGAACCTACAGACCAAGTCATGCGAAAAAACAAAAAAAAAACACACTATCAACTTACCACCAATAGAATTTTAACGGCTCATTGTTCTATCATTGTTACTAAATGATGAAATGGAAAAATGTTGTTTTTTTTACCGATGATAGATAAATTAAAATAACAGTTTTGATTATCGATTATCAGTAATCATCGGGGATAGTCTGAGACAAAACTTAACTAAGATCACTCCCAGACTTATACACTAAAGTTCTGTAAATTTTAAAGAAAATCTGTGTAGCCGTTTTGGAGTCTATAAGGACGAACTTACACACACACACCGACAAAGTTGAATTTATATAAATGTAGAGATACTAGCAGGCCGCCTGGCATTGCCCGGTCGTAAAATTAACTTAAATATGATATTTTGATTAATGCAGATGTCGGATTTATTATTAGACTAGCGGGGGTACCCGGCGTTGCCCGAGTGTTTGTTTCCGGGACGGGGGGGGTTAAAAAATGTTATGGTAGGTAAGTAGGAAGGATCAAACCCGGAGTCATGAGTAAAAGTAGGAAAATAAAGTGTGAAAAAAAAACAAAAAAAAACATCTGCAACGTTAACAGTTCGGCCACCAAGAAAAGTCCATTCCAGTTGTTTAGGAAAAAAAAAAAAAAAACGACTACGGTAGGTCGGCGCGAACGTGAAAATATAATGTGAATTGTCCAGCACGCTAACCACTACGCCACAGAGCACTGCAGCTTAGTTTAGTGATTTTAAATAACTTCACATGAAAGAACTACGAAGCCAAACCGGTGTTCTCTTCTCAACTATTCCTTGTGAACGATCCCCAAACGGTGTTAAGTGGTGGCAGGGGGAGGAGTAATTTATTAGAGAGAAAATATTTTACCACTTCCATTGATCTTAACCGATTTTGGCCGTGACTTCTCAGCAGAAAAAGTATAGAAATCTAAGATTATCGAGGAATTTGAGAAATAATAAACCTATAACACAGCTCAAATATTGTTCTGCCGTTTGTGCATATTATATTTGCATGAAACATCTTGATTTTTAATCCTATTAAGGTCAAAATCAGACGGGAAAAAATGAGTTCATTTTATTTATATAGATTATATTGAACTCAACACATAATAATGATTCAAAAAGTTTTTTTAATAAATGACTTGTGCGCCACCACTGAGAATCGAAACCAAAACGTTTACCTCACGATTTACTTTTTCCTTTGACGTTAATACCTGAGCTGTCAAGACATGTTTGCTGCAAGGCTAAAAATATAAACATGAACCAATAGCTATTACGTCACGCATGCCTATTCGTAATGTCGTCGTTCGACCTTCACCTGCCAAGTTCTATTTTTGCAATTTTCATACTTTGTACCGACTTTCCCCGGCTTAAACCCAAATATAAAGTTTCGCATTGGCTCGAATACCCTATATATAAAGTTTCTTGTCTCTAGTCCAAAAACTGATTAAGGAATTTGGTAGGCAACATTTTTAAAACAAATATATATATATATATATATATATATATATATATATATATATATACGCATACATATGTACTGTTCATAACTTTATGTGCACATAGATATATATATATATATATTGAAAAGTTTGACTCATGCCCAGGTACCTATATCTAAAATTTCAAGTGCTTCGACCCAATATTGGCGGATGAGTTTGGTAGAGTCTGCAAAGTTCAACTTTGGAAACTTTAACATATTGGCACCTAGATTTACGGCTAAAAACTGATTAAAAAACTTGTTGCATGTCTGAATACCCTTTATGTCAAATTTTAAATATTTAGACCCAAAAGTGGCTGAATAGTTTACTACGAACCGCCATGGTCCCATCTTTTGAACTTTGAGCCCTTGGTAGTCTAATTTTTCGCCAAAAAAAAACGATTAAGAACAATATTCTATGTCTGAATACGCTTTATGTATATTTCAAATGTTTAGAACAAAAAATGGCTGAGTAATTTTGTAGAGCCCGCAGAAGTCAATTTCTTTTTTTAATTTTGACTCCAATTTTAATCCCTTAACTCAAATAAAGTTAAAAATTTGAACCATGTCCAAGTAAGTTAGCTCTAAAATTTCAAGTTTTTAGGCCCAAAATTGGCGAAGGAGTTTGATAGAGTTTTCAAATGTCAAATCGTTGAACTTTGAGCTCTTGAAAACCAAATTCCTGGCCGAATTAAAAAACTATTAAAATGATTTCCCCAAATCTCAATACCAGTTATGTCAAATCTCGAGCTTGTAGACTGGAAATTGGCAGAGTAGTTTGGTAGAGAAATGTACACACACAGACACACGCACACAATTTCACTTTTAATGCTATATAGATTATCTATATTGCTCATTAAAGTTTGGGTCTTTATTTTTATTAATGCAGATCTGGTGCATGGAATTAGAATAACAAATTTCAAATATGAAGTCGCTTTTATTTAAAATCACTTTTAAATGAATATTTTTTATTGGATTCAAGCATAGAATGTTTCACTGTTTACCACGGATAAGAGATTCTATTTTTAATCGATTTGCAAATTGCTTTGGTTGTAACGAAAGTGATCGTTCTGATTTTGTAAAGCATTAAAGTTGATATTAAAGCTAATTTTTTTTTAGTCGCGTGCAAGCGACTCTATAAGTCACTCGGTCGGCCCGTCGGTCGGTCTGTCGGTCTGTCCGTAACACATTTGTGCTTGGCCTTTTTGGTTAAGATCAAAAGTCTGTTGTTAATACACGCTGTTCTTAGCCTTTAAAGCTTTTCTTGGCCTTTTGGCCAAGATCAAAGTGTAGTATCTGTTCCGGCAGATACTGCACTTAAGATAATTTATACCAGTCAATGGAGGGGAAACCCTCTATACTGGGACAATTAATATTTTTGGTAACCAGAGTGACCCTTTTAGGGGGGCTGGTTTTTACCTCACATTAAAAACGGCCTTGTGCCTAATTTGCTCAGTGGGGGAGCAAATAAATACCATCTGTTCCGGCAGATACTGCACTTAAGATAATTTGTACCAGTAAATGGAGGGGAAACCCTCTATACTGGGAACCGCCTGGGTAATACCTAGGAGGTCCACCCTCCCAGGCCTTGCCACCGGGCTTTCCGGTGGGGCAAGTTTATTGCTTGCTGCCTGAGGCGCCCCGACCGGGGAATGCCGACGGGGTTACTCAGGCAATTTTTAAAATTGCAGGAGTGCCCCTCCTTTAGGGGAGCCTGCGGGGTTCCCACTTTCCGGCCTTGTGCCACATAATGCTGATGTGGGCAGCATTTAAATAAAAACCCTCTATACTGGGACAATTATTATTTTTGGTAACCAGAGTGCCCCCTTTTTGCCTGCTTTTAGGGGAGCTTGTTTTTACCTCACATTAAAAACGGCCTTGTGCCTAATTTGCTCAGTGGCGGAGCAAATAAATACCATCTGTTCCGGCAGATACTGCAAGCAAAGACCAGCACGGACCATATGTGGGGGTAACCCCACATATCTGACCTTGGTTAATGTACGGGCGACCCTTCATACCATCAGTGACTATCCAGCTCCCATTTCCCACCTCTCAGGAGCTGGTCCCCCTTTTCCCTCCCCCTCCCTCTCTCTCTCCACATTAAAAATCGGCCTTGTGCCTAATTTGCTCGGTGGGGGAGCAAATAAATACCATCTGTTCCGGCAGATACTGCAAGCAAAGACCATATGTGGGAGCAACCCCACATATAAGACATTGGTAAATGTAGGAGCAACCCTTCATACCAATTGTCACTATCCAGCTCCCCTACACCCAGGGGAGTTGGCCCCCATTTCCCCTTCACTCCTCACATCAAAAATCGGCCTTGTGCCTAATTTGCTCGGTGGGGGAGCAAATAAATACCCTTTTCTTGGCCTTTTGGCCAAAATCAAAGTATAGTATCTGTTCCGGCAGATACTGCAAGCAAAGACCATATGATTTTGTTGTTGTTGTTCTTGTTGGCATTTTCTTTTGAACTATACTTGTTTCCTTCCCAAATGTAATTCTTACAGGCAAAGAAATGAAATGTGAGAAGTAGATGGATTTGTTTAATTCCGTTATGAGTTCTGATTTAAATGTCCCTTTTTTTACACAGGAATAACCACTTACCAAGGCCCGGAGGCCACTCGAGGAAAAGGGTTAATGGGTATAGATTAGCCAATGTGATTATAGCGTAGTAAACATAAGTAGTGAGAATTTTGAAGATTGGATTACTTAGGGGGACGGTTTATCAAGAACTTGTTTACATTGGACTTGAAGACAATCAGATTGTAGCCAGCTAGAAAGCAGGCTAAAGGAAGAGAGTCCCACAGGTGAGCAGTTCTAAGAAAGAAGCTTTGTTCATGGAATCTACGTTTAGGTGTAGGCACATATAAAGAGTGTGGGAAATTGTTGATAGTGGTTCTGGCTAGACGAGTGCTTTTCGTGAAAGTTTGGCGAGGGGGGGGGCATAGATTTGAACTCAGACGAGCACTTGCCATGAAAATAACGATAAAGCAGAGACAGGCTTGCAACGTCTCTTCTGTGGGAAATAGGTTGCAGGGAATAGAAAAGGGCATTCCCATTAAGCTACGAAGTCTATTTTGAACTTTTTCAAGGCAGGACAAGCTGCTTCTAGCAGCTCCTGCCCAGATATGACAACAGTACTCCATCGTTGGCCGTATCTGGCTTTTGCATCAGGAGTAAGATATCTACCAACATGTTTATATGAATTTAAATTTATGTAATCATGCTCTAAAATATGAGGGAATTTGAAGAATTATTACTTTTTTCTATTTCTTTTATGTTCATCAACACTTTCCCTTGGGTTACGGTAAGTTTCACCAACATGACAATTATTAAATACGCATAAATGTTCTATTTTAATTCATACAGAAACTGGGACTTGCGAATACAAGTATTCTGTTTTTTTCTAAACAGTTCACTTCTTGTAAGTAAAAAAAATACTCGAACTAAGATCGAAACTAAAACCCAAAGACAGTGAGTCAACTACGATAACCATTAGGCCAGTTTGACAAGACCATTAAAAAGGTTTTCAAACCTCCTTATTCTTAACATAATTAATTGGATGACACTGATTTTTCAATTTTTACCCTTTAGCAGTTTTTACATGTCTGAATACCCTATATACCAAATTTCAAGTCAGTAGATCAAAAAATCTTTGAGTATATATGCTTGAGAATTGTAATCACACACACGCATTCTCACTTTCATAGATATACTAGACTACTCGTGACCCGTTGGGTCAGTATGTTATATTAGCTATCGAATTCATGTGTGAGCGTGACACTTGTGACGTAAAGAAAATAGTTTTTTTTTTTTTACATAACAGAAATATTTCTATGAAGTATATTAAAATGAAAAAAGAATATAGATAGATTTTTATGTGTCGTTCTGTTTATTATAATTGATTATTTAAAAAAAAATTACGGTTACTGAATTATAAGTGGTTGGCCATACTTATAGGTAAATATGCACTGAACAGATACCATAATACTTATTATAGTTAAATTCAAATTTTGATATATCTGCTTTTTTTTACATCGTTCATATCTGTATTAGGTTTAAGTTATTTTAACCCCACTCTTCCCATGTTAAATAATAATTTCGAAATAATAACGTTAATATTTCAGCGTCCCAATTGTTCTTTTGTTTTTGTTTTTTTTTGTTTATTTTAAACCCCACTCTTCCCATGTTAAAAAAAATATATATATATATATATATATATATATATATATATATATATATATATATATATATTCTCTACAATTATATAAATGCAACCTTGTCTGTGTGTGGGTGAGTTCGTTCCTTATAAACTCCGAAACAGATTTTCCTTAAAATTTACAGAACTTTAGTGTATAGGTCCGGGAGTTATCTTAGTTTAGTTTGGTTTCAGAATACCCCTATAATGACATTTGTGACGTAAAGAAAATAGTTGTTTTTTTTTTTACATAACAGAAACATTTCTATGAAAGTATATTAAAAGGAAAAAAGAATATAGATTTCTATGAGTCGTTCTGTTTATTATAATTGTTTTGTTTTTTTAAATTACAGTTAAAGTGACATACGTTTCAATTAAGGCTAGACAATCGAAAGGAGAAGATGGCTTTCGAAAATATCGGCGAAAAAAGCGACCTTTTTTAAATTACAGTTACTGAATTATAAGTGGTTGGCCATACTTATAGGTAAATGTGCACTGAACAGATACCATAATACTTATTATAGTTAAATTCAAATTTTGATATATCTGCTTTTTTACATCGTTCATTTCTGTATTACGTTTAAGTTATTTTAAACCCCACTCTTCTCATGTTGAATAATAATTTCGAAATAATAATGTTAATACTTCAGTGCGCAGGTCATGTGCGCATCCACGCCCGGATGTCGTAAACCGGAAAGTGGGTTACATACATCGTTACAAGGTCATTTGAGTTTTAAAATTATATAGATAGGTTTGCGTGGATAGGTAAAACATGTCTGCTCATATGAATTTGGGAAATGTTTTAGGATATTTTTCATTTAATATGATATATAGTCAAGGTTGTTAATTCCGTGATAGAAGCGTCGATTAAATTTTAAAATAAAATACGTATGAGATACGTTTGAAAGCCAAATTACAACGCAATATTATAAAGAGTAAACAAATAGTTATCCTTCCTCAGAATTCTATACATGTTTTTTCTTGCTATGATGTAAACTTGAAGAAAAAATCAGTTAGTAAAAATTCCGCGTGTTGTCTGCCTGTTTGAATTGCCGGAAGGATGCGTTGGCTAAGTCAGATCATGGGAAGAAAGAAAAGAATTGAAAAGAAATGTATATAATTCTCAGGAAGGAATATAACTCAGAATTATTCATTTTAAACAAATGTTTATTTTTCATAACATTGCGTTGGAATTTGGCTTTTAAACGTATCTCATACGTATCTTATTTGAAAATAGAATGTTTTCAATAGATTTGTGATGAGCAAGGGTCGTTTCTAACTTGCAGTTTTCTATGTTGTTAATAAAAAACGTAGAAGAGCTAGGCAGATGAGAGTAGTGCCATTAAAACGAGCAATCTTTAGTTATTTTTCGACACGGCCACCACCTCTCCATATATATATATATATATATATATATATATATATATATATATATATATATATATAATGATATTCAGATTAAAACCCCTTTTTTATTGATTTTAAAAGGAAATACAACTTTCTTATGTATGGGTTGTGGGATTGCATTCATCTGCAAAAAAATCTAACTAATTTGCATATTTTTTTAAATATTCATTTTAATTAATTCCCTATGTGTTTTTTCGGTTTTCTTATAGGATGATGATCATCGGTTAACTATTACGTGTAATTATATCCATGGGGATATTCTACATTATATATTCATGCAGATATTCTACACACACACAAACACACACACACACACATACATATATATATATATATATATATATATATATATATATATATATATATATATATATATATATTTAGGGTGGCCCAAAAGTAGGTTTACAGTTATTAAACTACCTTTTATATGGTTGACGTTACTTGCTAAAATATAAAATACTCCACAGAGTATGGATCTTATTTACATAAACAGCTTGGGCCCGTTCTTTTAATGGACCTGTAAATTGGGAGAACTACCTGGACATGCTTCGTGAAGTAGCAGTACCACAACTCAGAACTAAACCTGACTTTGACGAACATTTCTTTCAGCAGGATGAGGCACCACCACATTATGCGTCTAGAGTAAGAGACAACCAAGTTTTTCCACAGCGTTGGTTCGGAAGAAGGGGCAGCATCGAATGGCCACCACGTTCACCTGACCTAACCCCAATGGATTTCTTTTTTGGTGGTGTTGTTAAGAACAAGGTTTATGAGAAGAAACCCAAAACAATAAATGATTTAAAAGATCACATGTCGCATTCACAGAAATTGATGAAGATCAGAATTTGTGTCGCACTAGGTGTCAGAGTGTCTTGGAGAGATTTGAAGAGTGTTGCAATGTTGAAGGAGGACATTTTGAGCATCTGAGAGATTAAATTAGTTGTTTTTATGTGAACACGTATAATGAATTTCCCGCTGTTCTGGTGTCGAATTTCAAATAAATATTTAAACTATTTGAAATTTAAGGATTTTAAATATTAAATAACTGTAAACCTACTTTTGGGCCATCATGTATATATATATATATATATATATATATATATATATATATATATATGTGTGTGTGTGTGTGTGTGTGTGTCTGTGTGTGTGTGTGTGTGTGTGTGTGTGTGTGTGTGTGTGTGTGTGTGTGTGTGTGTGTGTGTGTGTGTGTGTGTGGCATCCGTCAGTCGAAACGACTATGGATCAGCGCCGTATTAAGATGTTGCCTGTTTGCATCCTTTTGTGAGACTGTAGAGACCAATTCTTGATTTGCATAGTCTGCCACAGCCTTGACATACGAAGGTTGTTATGCAATTTGCCGCTTCGTCCGGCTGTTCCGCCTATACACTCGCTCTTCTCCTAGCTGTCTTTGCGGCGTTTTCAACATGGAGGGTCCTCTCGCTGATGATAATCCCCTGGCGTATCATTTTCCTCCAGGCAGTTCTGTCAGCTGCAGAGGCTTCCGATGTATTCCTGTCCACCGAGAGAGCCTTCATGTCACGCTTGCAGACATCCCTGTAGCGAAGATGGGGGATATATATATATATGAACAAATGATTAATAAAACATGTTAAAAACATCTTGAAAAAGAGTTAAAAACATATTTAATTTTTAAAAAAGAAAGCACAAGTGGATAGTCCTTAATCCGCGGAGTTTCGAAGAAATACTCTTCCCTTCACCTAACTATCCATTCATGTGAAATCCTTTTATCATTTTTCTTTTACCTCCTATTCCCCTTACCTCAACCTTTTTTTTAACCAAGTAAGATCTGTGATTTACTTGTCGTTTCATTAAATACTTTTACATGCAAAATTCGATCCCGCATTTTGCTAATTCCTGCCCTCTGATGAGAAGGAGAGTATTTCTTCGAAACTCCGCGGATTAAGGACTATCCGCTTATCTTGTGCTTCCTTTTTAAAATTAAATATGTTTTTAACTCTTTTTCAAGATGTTTTTTAACATGTTTTATTAATCATTTGTTCATATTATAAGCTCTATTTCCTTTTCGGTTTTATTGAGTTTTTACATCTGGTTGAGATTACTTTACTTGTAAATATTAACTCTTTAATATTTATAATATATTTTAAGTTTACCATTTTGATTACCTTGGTAAACTTATTGTAATTTTTATTTATATATATATGGCAATTAAGCTACACTGAATATTCCGCGTTTCATCGACTCTAGGACTCTTTAGGCTTATGCGCATAAGCCTCAAGAGTCCTAGAGTGGATGAAACGCGGAATATTCAGTGTAGCTTAATCGCCATATATATTTTATAAATTACTAACTAGCTCTACCTACGTACTGAGCACTTTTGAAGTAAATATTTAAAGTTTACGCATAAATTTATACTTTCGTATATTAATTTTATGTGAGTAAATTAAGTAGTTATATATATATGTATATATATACATATATATATATATATATATATATATATTCATAAAATACTATCTAGCTCTACCTATGTATTGAGTACTGTTGGAGTAAATACTGAAAATTTACGCATAAAATTATATCTTCGTATATTAAATTTATGTGATTAAATGTACTAGCCATATATATATATATATATATATATGTGTGCGTGTGTGTGCGTGTGTGTGCGTGTGTGTGTGTTGAATACGAAAACTAGTGGCTACACATATGCAAATATGTTTCAGTGACCACCCTGCTAGGGAAAATCACATCATCAGGCCAAGAATATCTCCGAAAGTATCAGTCAAAAACCTGATGTAATTTTCCCAAGCAGGGTGGTCACTGAAACATATTTGCATATGTGTAGCCACTAGTTTTCATATTCAACATATTCATATTGCTCTGTTTAAACATTGAGCACTCCTTGGTAGACACATTTGGTTTTGTTGAAATAACTAAACAATACTACCAATAATACATATATATATAAATATATATATATATATATATATATATATATATATATATATATATATATATATATATATATATATATAACCATTTGGACCATTTGGAACTTACCTGTTGGATTGGAATTTTTTAATTCGACCGTGTTTGGATTTTAACATTCTTGGATTTTTTACCCTTCACCGGACTATCCATTCATGTGAAATCTTTTTATCATTTTTTCTTTTACCTCCTATTCTCCTTACCTCACCCTTTTTTAACCTAGTAAGATCTGTGACATACTTGTGGTTTCATTAAATACTTTTACATGCAAAATCCGATCCCGCATTTTGCTAATTCCTGCCCTCTGATGAGAAGGAGAGTATTTCTTCGAAACTCCGCGGATTAAGGACTATCCACTTATCTTGTGCTTCCTTTTTAAAATTAAATATGTTTTTAACTCTTTTTCAAGATGTCTTTTAACATGTTTTATTAATCATTTATTCATATATATATATATATATATATATATATATATATATATGTGTGTGTGTGTGTGTGTGTGTATTCGTGTGTATATATGTGTGTGTATATTCGTATGTCTGAAAGTAGGTGAAAATCGATATCGATTGAATTTCCGGTTGATTTATATAGAATAACAAGTGATATGCAAACTAATTAAATATGGCCGATATATTTCTCAATTGTGCAAATTATTCATCGTGTTAGCTTTTATGTAAAATCTTCAATCAATCTCACATTCGCAGACAACAAAAAAATGTATCGCTCCCATCTCATGGGCGTCTCCTCTCACCACCCTTCTATAAATATGAAACAATTCACCCGAAAATCTATTTTTTATTATTCGGATAATTCGATCAGTTACGTTATTTCATCAGATTGTAAGTGATGATTGGCGCTAATGCAATCTGATAGGACGGGCATTAACACACTGTTTTTATCATTCGTACTGTTCCCATGAGATACGGAAATCAATATTATCACATGATACCAAAACATGTAAGTGGTCAAAAATGAAAATGAGATCCGCCGACTGTCAATGCGACGGTTATAGGTTCAATCCACGACTGGGGAAAGGTGTTTGTCTAGCCGCACTGATGAGTTGTGATACAACGAAACAGTACTGTATGTGGATGACAATTAAATCCCCCCTCTTTGGGTTGAGCACTTCGTAAATATATTTTCAACCGACGCGTATTTAAAAAGCGATTAAGCGAAGCCCACTATTAATTTGTTTGTAAACAAGTTGATGATTCGAGCACTGTGTGACGGGAGGGTGTGAGTTTAATACACGCTCTATGAGAAATATTTACGGCACTGATTTCGTAGCCGAATGGTGAGAGCCGCCGACTGTCAATGCGACGGTCGTAGGTTCAATCCACGGCTGGGGAAAGGTGTTTGTCTAGCCGCACTGATGAGTTGTGATACAACGAAACAGTACTGTATGTGGATGACAATATGTGTGTATATATACAAGTCAATACACTATTTATTACTAATTATTATCACTACATGTTAGGTTGGTGCAAAAATAATATCGTTTATATATAGTTGAACGCTAAAAAAACGACATTATTTTTGCGCCAACCTTATATTACGTTTATATATAACTAGCGAGGGGTACCCGGCGTTGCCCAGGTGTTTGGAGGTGTGTGTGGAAACTCCGGGAGTGGGGGGCTTAAAAAAAAGTAAGTATGAGGATCGAACCCGAACCGTTGAGGCAAAATTGTAAATTAAAGTGTGAAAAAACAAAAACGTGCGACATTACCCATTACCCCACCGCGAGACGCTAACAGAAACACGTTTGAATTTATTTAATTACTTGGAATTGGCAGGTGCCCGTTTTAATGAGTTAATGAGGTCAAGTTCGACTGCGGGATAGTATTTCATTTACTGCGGAACGCTTTTTCCCCCCCAAGATGTTATAGGAAAAAGACTAACCCATATGCGGCGAGCGACAAATGTTGAATATTTATCTTCCTGAAATAGAGCAAATTAAATAGACATGCGAGCTTCGTTGTTAACTGTGAGATATTACGATTTATATGTGATAGAAAAAGTTTTTAAAAGTTGTGAAGCGACCGACCGCTTCTCTGAAAAGAAAACGCAAACACACATACATACATACATACATACATACATACATACATACATACATACATACATTTTTGCTTTTATATAAATAGATTACTATTAATCTTTATAATTATAAAACTCAAATGACCTTGTAACGGGTATTGTAACCCAACATCTGGTTTATGACTTCCGGTTGGGCATGCATACCCAAACATAAACCCATAACAGCGTGAATATTCACATCGACAATAAAACGTATTGTTTTACTGTGTACGTTTTCAGCGTCCCACTTGTTTTTTTTTTCACGTTTAAATTATCCAAATGAACAATTGTTAATATTTTTTGCTTTTTTTTTACATCGTTCATTTCCGCGTTGTCTTAATTAGGTTTATTGACCTTATTATTAACATATAAATTAAATATGTGACCCAATGGATCATAAATATTTTTTTAAATAAATGAAAAATTTTACATTTTATTTTAAAAAGCCATTCGTAACATGGGGAGAGTGTTTTTAACTATTCTGTACTTTCAACTAACAATTTCATTTAAAAAAGATATATCAAAATTTGAATTTAACTTTATGTATTATGGTATCTGTTCTGTGCACACTTACCTACAAGTATGGCAAACCACTTATAACTCAATGACTTTCACTTTTTTTTTCAAAAATAAACAATTATAAACAAAATGACTCATAGAAATCTATCTATATTCTTTTTTATTTTGATATACTTTCATAGAAATGTTTCTATTATGTCACAAAAAGCTATTTTCTTTACGTCACAAGTGTCACGATCATATATTAATTCCATAGCTATTATGACATACTGATCCAACGGATCACGGGTAGTCTAGTCTATAGTAATAATAACCTATAATATAAATCTCACCTGTCTGTTTAAATGTATGTATGTATGTATGTATGTATGTATGTATACCCGAACATTTCGATGAAGGGGACAGATTTTCACGAGATTGGTAGCGATTCGAACAACAAATATTTTAAAAATTGGCTAAAAACATTAATTCCTTCAGCTCTAACTGGGCACTTTTCTACAGGGAGGAGTCTCTATTTTCGCCAGTATTTTCGAAAGTCATCCCCTCTTTTCTACTGAATAGCCTTAATTCAAACCTTCGCCACTTCCGGTTTGGCGATGGACACAACGGCAAAGACGTTACATTTTTTTTCACGTTCTTTTCCTCCTTTGTGGTACAGGTTCGAACTTGCCTGCCTACTACCACTTTTTTTTTTTTTTTTTGCTCAACACACATACCAAACATCCGGGTAACACCAGGCAACACCGGGCAACACAGGGCACCAAGGCGAGTTAGTAATAAATAGTGATATTTACTACTAGAAATAAAAAAAAAATAGGTTCTAAAATTTCGTACTATGAATTTTCTGCAAAGACTCGTAGCGCAATGGTAAGAGTACTTGGAAAAATCAATTGTAAAAGTGATATTCTCCTGAAGGTTGAAGGTTCAATCGTCAGTGTGGGCGACCGAAATATACAATTGCGAATGACTTACTATTTAGTCATGGCTGACGGAACAAGAACATGCTACCCTCGGGAAGTAGACAAAGGGTTCTGTTCGAAATGAAAATATATAACAAATAAATGTTACCAAAGGCAAGATAAGTTACTCTTCTACCTACCTGGAAAATGTTTTAATAGTTTTACTCACCTTTAAACGTTTAATCTGTTCGAAAATCATACACGGGTTTACAATACAAGACAAAAGAACATGACAACGTGAAGTTTGTAAAAATGAGTTCAAAGTAAAAACATATACAAAATATTGTTAGAAACCCACCCAACTATGTGTTCCCGTGACATATATTCGATAAAAAATGCTGTTTTTTATTAAATTGTTATTATTCAATTTTCACCCCAAACAAGACACAGTGCCACTTTGAAGAAGGTGGCTAATATACGGAACATTGTAATGTTATGACCCTTTAGGCTGTGATCATAGCGTAGTATCTGTTAACTGTGGCAAGCGAGGTCAAGGGTCAAAACATTATTTTTATTATTGTTATTGTATTATTATTAATTGATTTGAGCGACAGATGGTCGCTGGATCAGTTATTATGATTAGAAGAATAAACAATTAAATGGGAGAATAAATAAAAGGAATGCGAAAATGGAAAATAGATGTAAACATTCCTTTGGATTTGGATAAACAAATAACTAGGTGGAAACATTAGGTTGGTCTGAGACACGTAATTAGGTGACGTAAGAGAACACATGATGTAGTTAGTTTTGAAGAGATTCAGAGAGTTGAGAATTGACCACCAGAGCGGACAAACGTCTAGACAGCGGTGGACAGACAACTAGGGAGCGAGCTGTAAAAATAGAACATGTAGACGAACTGCAGATCCTGCGAAAACCATATTTTTTTTTATTACATTATCACCCCAAACAAGGCACATTGCCACTTTGGTGTAGGGGGCTACTATCAGGGGAAACATCTACTGGGGTACTATGTAGGGATTAGGGCAGCGAGATGTTGGTTCACGTTGCACTTGAACTTATGCATGTCAGTACAGTTGGGGAAGCAGTGACCTGGAATGGAATTCCAAAGTCTAGCTGTTCTGGGGAAGAAACTACTGGAGTAGAAAGATCTTTTACATCTAGGGATCTCTACAGTGTGGGGTGGGATTTTGCAGCTTGTCGGGTCTGTCGAGGGTGTTCACGTCGTGGGGGCACAAGTGCTTGCAGTTCTTCAGAGCATTCACCATTATAATACTTGTAGAACAGGCAGAGGGATGCAACTTTTCGACGATGGGACAGAGGCTGAAGTTTAGATGCCAGTTTAGGGCCTAGAACAGATTTGCGACTATCTTTTGAACCCTGTCAAGGAGTGGGAGACTAGTAGCCGATGCACCGGCCCAAATATGACAGCAATACTCCATACATGGGCGAATAGTAGCCTTATAGAGGTACAGGATACTTTCGGGTGTTAGAAGTTTTCTAGCACGGTAGAGAGGGCCCACCTTCCTTGCAGCGGCCCTGGCAATGCCCTCGATGTAATTGTTCCAACTCATGTTTCCTGTGAACGTTAGGCCAAGGAGCTTGAGAGACGTACTCTCAGATAAAGAGTCGTTGGCCATTGCTATAGGTGTTAGAGAAGGTTTCTTGTAATTATTGAATGAAATCAGTTTTGTCTTGGTGGCATTGAACGTTACCATCCATTTTTGTCCCCATTCCACTACTGATTGGAGGTCATCCTCTAGTGTTTCAGCCATTACTTTAGATATATGTTCATTTGTTTTCCTATCGTGCCTGCTATAGAGTGTGGTGTCATCAGCATATATACCCATCTCAGAGGCAATTTTGTCGGGGAGGTCATTTATGAATATCAGGAACAGCAGAGGTCCAAGGATAGATCCCTGGGGCACTCCCGCATTTATATCATATTGTTTAGATGTACGACCGTCGAGGACAACCTGGATTTTTCTCTTATCTAAGAAGGATTTAATTATGTTAAGTATTCTACCAGTGATACCGTAAGATCTAATCTTCCTGAGGAGACCCTCATGCCATACCCTGACAAAAGCCTTAGATATATCTAGAGCTACCGCTCTGCCCTCTCCCGCTTTGTCCAGTGAATGGTATATGCGTTCAGAGATTACAGTGAGGATGTCTGCCGTGGAACGGGCTTGTCTAAATCCATATTCATGGTCGGTCAGAAGTTTAGCATCTGTAAGGTGCTGGACTAGAGCATGGTTAATTAAGGTCTCAAATATTTTGGCAAAAAGTGGGAGGAGGCTAATAGGGCGATAATTTAATGGGTCAGTTCTTTCGCCAGAATTCTTGAATACTGGTACTACAGAAGCAGTTTTCCAACAGCTCGGAAAGCAAGATTCATTAAGGCATTTGTTGTAGAGTTTGGAGAGAACTGGAGCTACTTCGGCTGAGCACTTTTTTAATAGCACAGCTGGGATGAGGTCGGGTCCACATGCTTTGGAAGTGTAAAGGTTTTTTATGATAGCATGCACCTGAGCAGGGGTGATTTTCAGATCGTCTAGCGTGGCGTCTGTCCGCATAGGAAATTGAGGTAGGGGGTGGTTTAGAGGGTCCAGTGTGGAGTTTGAGGCAAATCGACTGGCAAGCATGTTAGCCTTCTCGGTTGCTGAGCAAAGAACCTCGTGATTGTTAGTTAGTGGGGGAATTGTTGATTGCCCCTTATTTACTACACTGTTGTCGATTTTCCAGAAGTCACGAGTTCCTAGTTCTTGTGCTTCGATGCGTTTTTTAGTGGTTTCCGTAAATTCCCTCTTAGCTGTCGCTATTTCTTTCTTTACGTTACTTCTAGCTTCTATATACTTCTGTCTGTTTTAACTGGATTTATGTCGGTTAAACCTGCGGAATGCATGCTGCCTTTGAGCAATGGCAGTTGCGCAAGTCGAAGTAAACCATTGGGGAGAGTGGGGCTTGCTATAGAATTTCCGCATGGGAACATGCGCTTCGATTGCAGTTTTGAACCATTCAGTGGTCTCGGTTGCACACTGTTCAGCAGGAAGAGAAAAAATATTTCCTCATGGGGCGTCTCTGATAAGATCTCTGATAGCTTCCCAGTCAGCCTTTTTATAATATCTCGCTGTTTTGAGCACTGGCTCTTCAGTTTTGGGTCTAGAGTTTAGGGCGATTTCAACCATTATCACCGCATGATCAGCGTTCCCAAGTGGGCTGTCGGCTTTCGTTACACAATCATCAGGAACTGTGATCAAAAACAGATCTAATAGTGATGCGTGTTGTTCTTCCTGATCAGGGAAGCGGGTTGAAAAAGTAACAAAAGGTATGAAGCATATATTATTCTTCTTATATATGAACTGTAAAAATATCCCGTGTGATAAGTCTGATACAACATGATTCAGTTTACACGTCAATATTATGTCCTCCTGGCTAAACAATATACATACGATTTATACGTTTATTATATGTCTGTTAAAAGAACAATATCTCACATCCACTAGATAACACATGACACGTCTTCATTTATCATCTTAAATATAATCCCAATCTATAACAACATAAGTTTCAGGGTTATTATGAAAGGAAATTGTATGATTTTTCAAGTACTCTAACCACTGCGCCACGAATTTTAGAACCTATTTTAATTTCTTGTTGTAAATATCACTATTTATAACTACCTAGTCTGGGTGCCCGGTGTTGCCCGGTGTTGTCCGGTGTTACCTGGCGTTGCCCGGCGTTACCCGGCGTTACCCGGCGTTACCCGGCGTTGCCTGGCGTTGCCTAGGTGTGTGTAGGTGTGTGTTGAGCAAAAAATATTTTTTTAAAAAATGTAGTAGGCAGGCAGACAGGCTCTAACCCGTGACGCGAAGGCGGGAAAGAAAGTGAAGGTGTGTTTAAGGGTGTTTATTGTGCAAAAAAAAATTATGAGCGCAAAAACAAAAAAAGTGGTAGTGGACAGGCAGGCTAAGTCCCGTATCGTGAAGGAGGAAAAGACAGTGAAAAAAGAAATTAACGTCTTTGCTGTTGCGTCCATTCGCCAATCCGGAAGTGACATAAGTTTCAATTAAGGCAAGACAATCGAAAGGTGAGGATGTCTTTCGAAAATATCGGCGAAAAAAGCGACTTCTCCCAGTAGAATAGTGGCCAGTGGAGGATGAAGGAATTAATGCTTTGAGCCAATTTTTCAAAATTTGTCGTCCGAAGGGTCGAGCTTCAAAATGATACCGATCTCGTGAAAATTCGTCGCCTCTGCCGAAATTTTTGCGAAACATACAAACATACATACATATATTTAAACAGACAGGTGAAATTTGTATTATAGGTTATTATTACTATAATAGTAATAATATATATATATATATATATATATATATATAAAAAGTATATATATATTATAATTATTATATATATATATTATATATATAATATATATATATATATATTATTATTATTATTATTATTATTATTATTATTATTATTATTATTATTATTATAGTAATAATAACCTATAATACAAATCTCACCTGTCTGTTTAAATGTATGTATGTATGTTTGTATGTTTCGAAAAAATTTCGGCAGAGGCGACGAATTTTCACGAGATCGGTATTATTTTGAAGCTCGACCATTCGGACGACACATATTGAAAAATTGGCTCAAAGCAACATAATTACTTCAAGTGGCATTTATTACTAATTATTATTAATATATATCAGGTTGGTGCAAAAATAATATCGTTTTTATATAGTTTAACGTCAATACGACATTATTTTTGCACCAACCCAATACTACGTGTATATATATATATATATATATATATATATATATATATATATATATATATATATATATATATATATATACACGTAATATTGGGTTGGTGCAAAAATAATGTCGTATTGACGTTAAACTATATAAAAACGATATTATTTTTGCACCAACTTGATATATATTAATAATAATTAGTAATGAATAGTGAATTAACAATTATGCATATATATGTGTGTGAGTGTGTGTGTTTGTGTGTGTATGACGGAACAAGAGTATACTACCCTCGTGAAGTAAATAAAGGGTTCCGTTCGAAATTACGTTCAAATTCCCGAGTTCGACAAGATACACCTGAAGTAGGTTGAAGGTTACATCGACCGCCACGTTCTGAAAATAGCACTCAAGATGAGAACAGGAAAAGAAAACACAATGAAATCAATATTCGATGCATTTAAAGCCAGTATCTTCAGACAGCCTGGTCCGGTAACACCAGCTATTAGAGTGTTGCATGATTGTCGTCTGAAAATATGAGAATTCAGAGTAAAATATGGAATTACTTTACCAATCTTGCCAAGAAGAAAGAAGGCCGCATCATTTTTCATTAACGAGTATGTATATATGTGATATCGTGGCTTTATGTGGGCTGATAGGCGCTAGGGTAGAAAAGAAACGGAATTGAATGTCTTCGAGTGTCTGCAGAAATACCTGCTGGGAATGACAGGAAAAGGCCAACATAATTACTTCAAGTGGCAAATTGACGTACAAAGTACGATAACTCTATCTGCGGTTAAATCCTGGTCAAAGGGACACACACACACACAATATATATATATATATATATATATATATATATATATATATATATATATATATATATATATATAACTACTTCATTTACTCACATAAAATTAATATACGAAAGTATAGATTTTTGCGTAAACTTTAAGTATTTACTTCAAAAGTGCTCAATACGTAGGTAGAGCTAGTTAGTAAGTTATAAAATATATATGGCGATTAGGCTACACTGAATATTCGGCGTTTCGTCCACTCTAGGATTCGTAAGCCTGACGAATCCTAGAGTGGATGAAACGCCGAATATTCAGTGTAGCCTAATTGCCATATATATTTTATATATATATATATATATATATATATATATATATATATATATATCTGTGTGTGTGTTCAGAATGTATTAGGTTGGTGCAAAAATAATGTCGTTTCTAGATATTCAACTATACATATAAAAACGACATTATTTTTCAACCAACCTATTCTTTTATATGACCTGAACATCACAAGTTCCATGGATGCACATAATAGCAATGGGCCAGACTTTACCAAGTTTCAACCAACTTTACTGACTTAATGTTGTTACTGTTTAAATACAGCTTCATACACGGACTGCAATGTGTGTATTCGATTTTCAATCCGTATATATATATATATATATATATATATATATATATATATATATATATATATATAAGAGTAGGTAGTAGTTTCCTTGAAGCATTGTTGGTAAAGGAATATATGGAAGTTTTGAAACTAAAAACAATGTGAAGAAAGACCGGAATCATGAGAGTAAAGAAAAGAAAAACAAACAAACGAGTAGACGGGTATGTTTGAGTAGAGAAATGTCGAACTGTTTATTCGTCTAACATTCCTCACCTCAATGTATAATTATTTTATAACCAAGTTGCTGGCATGTCCGGTGTATATAAAGTCCGTTGGTGGTATGGAACTTTGATTAATTTCGGGAGAGAAAGGACCCCCCCCCCCCTTTTCAAAATTGAAAACAAAAGTATATTCAAGATGGCGGAAAAGAATGAACAGGACTGCAGAAAAATGTCAGGATCGCAGAAAGGTGTGATTAGTTTAGCCGTAAGGAGCTGGGGGTAATTTTATTTTACTTATTATATTATTATTATTTTTTTATATTTCTGTTATAAGCATGTATATTTTTTTATCTAATATTATATATATATACATGAACCCGTTATAAGTCCCGGCTACACAACAAGTTAAGATGACATGTAGTATCAGAACAGATACTACAATTTGTTCTTAGCTAAAAGTGTCTTATGGTTTCACGTTTCTACTCATGAAACATTCTAGATTTTCTGACTACTCTCAGGAGATACTGCCACAAAACCAATCTAATCTGTGAGACGTTCAGATACATATTCGTTAGCACGATTTTTTGGCCTCGCGTGTTCCAACAGACAACAGCGATCAAGATGACGTGTTTTCTATTTGATTTGTAATTCGATTGACTAGCTCTTGTTTTTAGACGGTTGCGTTACTGTAAATTGAGATTGGTGGAACTTGACATTGCCACCATATTTTTTTAACTTTATTTTTCGTTCATCATTTCCTCATGCGTTTAGGTATCGTTTAGGTATCTCTGTTAGAGGCTCCGGCTGTCGAACATCCACACTCAGTCTGTGTATCTGTCAGGTTTTTGTATAAAAATCGCAGTATTAAAATAGTTGCAACGACCGAGCATCTAAAAATTATTTTAACTTTATTCTATTATTGTTGCTAAGCGACGAAATGGAAAAATGGCTTTACCGATGATAGATAAATTTAAAAAAATGGTTCCGATTATCGATTATCGGTAATTATCGGGGGTATTCCGAGATAAAACTTAACTAAGACCCCCCCTAGACTTATACTCTAAAGTTCTGTAAATTTTAAAGAAAATCTGTCCAGCTGTTTCGGAGTCTATAAGGAACGAATTCACACACACACACACACACGGACAAAGTCGCATTTATATAATTGTAGAGAAGATATTTTTATTTATTACTAGCGCGGGTGCCTGGCGCTGCCCGGGTGAAAAGAAAAAAGTTTGGGGGGGAAGGTAGGCTCGAAATTGAAACAGTGAGATGAATAGCCTGATGACTTACCACGACGCTACGACTGCTGAAAATAAACGTTTTAAAAAAGCAGGCGGTTGGACGTCAGTGTGAGAATAAACGTTTAAAAAAACGGGTGTTTAAACGAACGTGAACGTGTGGTTTTCTAGGTCAAGCATCACGCCATAGTAGTAGAAGAAATAGAGAAATGAAATCACATCGCGAATTTTGTAAGACAAAAGTCGCTAAAATAAAAGATATTTACGACGTCGTTTCGTAAACAGGACATGTTATAATCGAGACAGTATATAAAAAGTTCTAAGAAACGGTGACCCCCCCACGAGCGACCCCCACCCCAAAAAAAGCCTTTGGCGTACATACATACGCACACACATTTTCGCTTTTGTATTATAGATTGAATTTAATATGCATTAAGTTAAAATATTAAAACTAACAAAAAAAGATGTTGCAACTGTTTTTACCTAATTTGATGAAGAAAAACAACATTTTATTATGCGTTTAGTTATCTCTGTTAGAGGCTCTGGCTGTCAGGCATAGTCAGTCTGCGTATCTGTCACGTATTTGCATTAAAATCGCAGTATTAAAATAGTTGCAACTGTCAAATAATAATTAAAACGGATCGAGCCCCTAAAAATTATTTTCAAATATAGAAAACTATTAGTTTTGACCAAAAGGGTCTTGCAGAATGTTTAATTTTGATTTTTCGTGATGTATTTTCAAATAATTTTCGTTATAACATAATAGTAACTTTATATATCATTTTTAAGGTTGTTTTTCGCTCTAACGTTGTTTTTTGTTTATATTACAATCGTTTTTAAACAATTATGTCTTCTTTCTAGAGCCCTGAATTTAAGATTCAAAAAGAAAAAGCAAATTCACATAATTCTCTTATTTCAATTCAACCTGCTGAAACAGCCCGTGATATGAACGAACCGTTTGGCCTAGAAACACTAATGAAAGCACAGCACAATTATTGTTTAAGAAAATCTTGGAGATAGTGAGCGTAGTTGCGGATCATCGGATGTTAACATAGATCAATTAAGAGCCTCAGTCGAAGCCAATCCACGCACAACTGTTCGAGGAGTTGTTTCTGAATTAGACGTAACGTATACGCCAGTTTCCAAGCACTTGTCAGAGATTGGATATCATATTAAATTCTATACTAGGTCTACTTAGTAATTGGTTATTGCCCAGCATGTGTGCTATTTCTTTCAGTCGTCTTACTCTCCACCGTTCCTCTCTGTCTATAATTTTTACTTCATCCCATAATGGTAGATGGTTTCCCTTTCCTTCTTTTTTTCCAACAATTATCATAGATTACAGACGTAAATATCATATTAATAGAAAAAAAAAGTTGTAACAAAAATGTTTATGACTTTTAAGGAGGGGTTCACTTTATCGTAGTAGCGTTCGACTTTATTGTTACCTACTTACTTGCCGTCTGACTTTACCGACGTGTCACGTGACTAGTGAGATTTTCTGTGTGTACGTAGTTCTCGTATCTATGTAACTTTGATTCTTAATTAAAAAAAATATAAAATTAAAAAAAAGACTGCTTACTGGTCCCGTATTAAAATACACAAAAAATATGTTTCAGAATCAGTAGGGGACATCTTTATTTATTTGTTATTTTTATTTTATTTCTATTTTTTTTTTACCGTTTGTTGTAAGGGAATTTAAGGAAATCTCACCGGGGGGACCATTGATTGAAGTTCAGATGAGCACCTGCAATGAAAATAGCGATAAAGCAGGGACAGGCTCGCTACCTCTCTTCTGTTGGAAAGAGGTTGCAGGGAAAAGAAAAGGGCGTCTCCCACTAAGCTACGAAGTCTATTTTGAACTCTGTCAAGACAGGATAGATAGGCTGCTTTTAGCAGCTCCTGACCAGATGTGGAAACAGTACTCCATCATTGGCCGAACCTGACTTTTATATAGGTAGAGAATTGCATCAGGAGTGAGATATCTTCTGGAGCGGTAGAAGAATCCCACCATTTTTCCAATGACTTTGGCGACTGATATATACTCGAGAGTCAACATAATGAAACGAATATTCTCTTGTCACAGCCCTAGTGATAACATACTACGAATATTAAATTATTAGTTTCGCTAATTTAATGTTTGTAGTACGTTATAACCGTCCATTCTCTTTTTTAATAAATAGGATGTACTGATAACCGAAGCAGCAACTTTATGGTAACCTACCTGCCAAATCTACTGCCATCAGGGAACGCCGTCTACAATTTTGTCTACGTCACTGCAAGAGGAATGAGCAAGACCTAGTGAGGAATGTATTGCTGCATACTCAACGGAATAGGCGCATGAGGATAGCTGCACCTATATCCAGTAAATTGCATATGACGCCAACTGTGATTCTGAAGATTTGAGGCAGCAGAAAGAAGACAGGGAAATCTAGAGTATGAGAGTCGCATTGGTCCTGGCAAAGAGCCTTACTAGATAGATAGATAGATAGATAGATAGATAGATAGATAGATAGATAGATAGATAGATAGAAATCACCAAAGACGAAGTGTAATTATTTTTTAATTATGTTGCTTTTGAGCCGCATGTGAAACTAAAATATACTTTTTGGGCTAGGATCCAAGAGTAGTATCTGTTCTCTTCAACGACGGTATAATGATATCGTCCGGTTTCCATTCGCGTCAGGCGTCCATATAATGAAAATATTATCACAGACTCCTATTAGATATTAGAGAAAATCATAATAACCTGACACTACATTAAATACTTTTATAGTTTTAACAAAAGGGCTCCAATAATATCACGGGGTCTGCATTCGCGCCGAATGACCACAGAATTCCCAGCAGCAATATATTACACATGTAAGAGGCCGCTGTGGAATTTCAACATATCCCACTAGTAACTCCGAAATACATTATCGATGGTCTTTCATGCTTAAGTTTCAAATAGCGTTTAGCTGCTCTATTGCGATTATATTTTTAAATAACAATTTTCTTTTTTCTCTGTCACGTTCGAATTTGAAATAGCATTTTCCTTGGTTTATCACATGTAAGTTTGTAATAGTATGTTTTGGTCTGTCATGTCTAACTTTGAAACAGCATTTTCGTTGGTATGTCAGCTTTAAGTTTAAAAATATGATTTCTATCGATAAACGCGATAACTATGTGAAAGTGTCTTGATCAGAAATGTGTTTTCACTTTGTTTTTTTTTGTTTTTTTTTTTGTTTTTTTTTCTTTGATTCTTCAATTTATCGAGCGATATTTCCAGAAATTTACTAAATTAAATAATATTAGCAGTTCAACCCGGCTTTGCCCGGGCCCTATATACTGTTCATAACTTGCCCTACGTGTGAATACACTTTGTGTAAGATTTCAAATGTAAAGACCAAAAATTGTCTTAGTAATTTCGTAGAGATCGAATAGACAATTTTTTAAACTTTTATCCCAATTTTTACCTCTTAACATTCGTCATTTTTGTCTCAAATCAAAATAAAATGTTTTACCCATGTCCAAGTTACCTACATCTAAAATTTAAATTGTTTGGACCCAAAATTGGCGGAGAAATTTGATAGAATCTGCAAAGATCAACTCTTTCAACTTTGACCTTTTGGCAGCCAAATTTTCGCCCCAAAACTGATTAAAATGCTTGCCGGATGTCTGAATACCCGTTATGTATAAATATAAAATGTTTGGACCCCAATGGTAAAATCTTTTGAACCTTGACCTCTTTGTAGCTAAAAATTTCGACCCAAACCGATTAAAATGTTAGCCTTATCTCTGAATACCCTTTATGTAAAATCATAAATGTTTAGACCAGAAATTGGCTGAGTAAATTAGTAGAGACCGCAGAGGTCAATTCTTTTTAACTTTGACCCCAACTTTGACCCCCTTAACATTTATTGTTTTGGGCTCAAATCAAATTAAAAAGTTAGATCCATGTCCAAGAAACCTACATTTAAAATTTTAAGTGTTTAGACCTAAAATTGTCAGAGGAGTTTGGTAGGGTCAAATCAGGGTCAAATCGTCGACAGTTTGACAGCCAAATTTCTGGTCGAAATCTGATTAAAAAAATTTCCCAAATGGCAATACCCCTTATGTCAAACCTCGAGTCTGTAAACTGAAAATTGACAGAGTTATTTGGTAGGGAAATGTACACACACACACACACACACATAGACAGACATTTTCACTTTTCTAGAACTATACCGAGTGTGTGCTTCTCGGCTGACTATAACATGGTTCTCTTCACGTCTAATGTATTGGGTTGACAACTAAGTTCTTGCCGTTTTTAACTATATTGTGTTAAATTAAAATGATTTCTACCGAAAAGGTATTGAAAATCTTGTTGAACGTTGGAAAAAAGTTGTAAACACGAATGGAGATAACATCAATGATTAAATAGTTGTTAGTTCTTACTGTACTTTTAAATAAATGTAGATTTAAAAAACGGCAAGAACTTAGTTGCCAACGTAATGGAATACATTCTTATTGCGCTGTCTTCTTACATTATGCATATTCTACCCCAGTTCCGCCATAACTGATCATGCTGTCTCACTATGTGCCCAGTACTTAACCTTTATAATCTAGAGTTTCCTTCACGCCTTTATAAATGGTGACCTCCCAAGTAAAAAAAAAAAAAAAAGAAAATGGCGATCTCCCAAGTAAAAAAAATAATTAAAAAATAAAAATAAACGCGCTTATTGAAAGGGCGTATTTTGAACGTTTGTTTTAACTTTGTTTGGGGGGGGGGATTTGGGGGGGATTTTATTTCTTTTGTTTTTTCGTTTGTTGAATGATGCTTCTGGGAATTTACTAGATTGGATAATATTTGGACAATTCCTTTCGTGATGGAATCAGAAACCAGAATTATTCATTGTTTTCCGTATAAAAGTTATTGATCGAAGTTAGGATCCCATTACGATGCCATCTTGGTTTTTGTTTTTGTTTTTTGTTTTCTTTTTGTTTTTGTTTTCTTTTTGTTTTTTGTTTTTTGTTTTTTTTTTATATATATAATACAAAGTAGTGTTGGGACGATTAATTAGAATTTGAATCAGGCATCGGAAAAATCGTAACTTTTTCAGGTATCAGAATCGAAAAACCTGTGTTTATTTTCAGATACCAAAAACGATTCTTTTTTAAAGTTTAATTTTGCTTTTTCTTTAACTTAATTTACCATACCTGGTGCTAATGTTGAAATGGTAACTATTTAGTGATTTTTAAACTACGGCATGACTCTACCTATACTTGTATGCATTTTGCGAAAATATATACACATATTTAGCTGATTGTTACGACAATCTGAAACCTCTATAGCTAAGTAATTAGATATTATAAAATTATTTAAATCGTAATCGGTAATTGTATCGGAATCGGGAAAATATTGGAATCGTTCTACCATTTATTATATAAAAAAGAATTTTGTCTGTGAGTTTGTTCCCTACGGACTCGATAACGGCTGGGCTGATTTTTTATGAAATTTCATACGAATGTACTTTATGCGCCGGTCAGTGTTCTTCGATAGGTTTTGTATCGGAATGTCTTCGATAAGTATTGATAATTGATAATCGAAATAATCCGATGAAAGAAGGAACAGGGGGTGACCAAAGTTAACACCTTACACAGCCTAACATCAAAAGTGCATTTGTAGAAGTTTTATTACCACACAAGTTGAAAGACCTAACATATAAAATCGACAGTAGGTTTTTTTTATATATGACAGGGGAACATTCGAAATGAATGTTTATGTTTAAAGCACAATTACACTATGATACTTGACTTTTGCATTTTAAACTTATATTCAAGCCATTATCACCGCACATGCAGTAAGGCCAAGGATATAAAATCAACAGGATTTGATTGAAAAATGGGAGATTCACTGACTTCGATGGCAATATGGGGGGTGCGAAACATTTGTTGATCATTATTCCATCGCAGGCAACGTCGGGTCTTCCTGCTAGTCAATTATAAAGACAAATTGTCAGTAACCTGAAAAGCTGGAAAGTTCAATATATAAGTATATGAGTGAATTAATAGGTTTTTCTTTGTTAAATAGTCCTCCTACAAGGGAGTTCCTTTAAGACTTGCATACTTCGAAGTTGTATTGGAGAAAAAATAAGCAAATTTCACGACGATTTGAACAGCGGCTACACACCGGTTAATTCTGAAAACATGAACGGTGTATACAAAGACGAGACACGAATTCTTTTAAACCATGAAAAATCCGTGATTTCATATATTCATCTCTCCTTGAGGGCGAATAAACTGTGACGCAACATTCATTGATTTTTCAAATCCAAAAATTGGCCCTAAAAATATGTGAATAAACCCTTCATTCAATAGTAAATACCAATGAGTATTTATATATACAGATATATATGTATAGATTATTATTATTATTATTATTATTATTATTATTATTATTATTATTATTATTATTTACTTTGCGACCAAGGCCGCCAAACTACAATATCTTCCCCTGTATCAGAAAACACGCTTTGCAGTCTCTACCAAATTACTCAGCCAATTTTTAGTCTAAACATTTGAAATTTTACATAAAGTATATTCAGACATAGGGTAAGCTTTTTAATCCTGTTTTTGCTGATAATTTGGCTTCCAAGGCATCAAAGTTCAAAAGATTCAACCTTTGCGGTCTCTAGCAAACTATTACACCAATTTTTGGTCTAAAAATTTGGATTTTTACATAAACGATAGTCAGACATGCAGTAAGCGTTTTAATTAGTTTTTGAGCGAAAATTTGGCTGGCAAGAGGTCAAAGTTTACAGAGTTGACCTTTGCAGACTCTACAAAACTCCTCCGCCAATTTTTGGTCTAAACACTTGAAATTTTAGATGTATATTATTTGGACATGGGTCAAACATTTAAATTTTATTTGAGCTTAAAACAATAAAAGGTAAGGGGTCAAAATTGGGGTCAAAGTTTTAAAAAATTTGACGTTTGCGGTCTCTACCAACTTTTCTCTGTGGTAGTTAAGGAAGCCTATTATATAGAAAGGCATTACCGTACATATTCACACTTTTTAATATATACATATGCACATAAAGTTATGAACAGTACATAGGGCCCGAGCAAAGTCGGGCGTAACTGCTAGTATAGATCTATATATATAAATTCGTATTCCTGTCTGTGTGTTTGTTGGTTGGTTCACGATTTGATTAATATATACAAAACGTGCCTTACTTTAATCTTTCATTTATTTCTATATATAGTATGAGACTTGCAAAAATATACAATTAAGAGATTATCTTATTTGCATATGACATTAAGAAAAATCGATTTTACTAAATAGCGGTATCTTAGCTAATGCTTTTAGCGAGAGAATTATTTTAAGTATTCTATTTAAAATTGTTATTTAGTAAATTTTAAACGACAATTATATTGATAATATATTTAATTTAATTTATTTTGGAATTAATATTTCCAACAGAGCGACCTTTTTTAACTTTTTTAGAGTTATTTCCCTTAGATGCTCTCCATAAAAAAACAAGCGTTCACCAAATATCATTTGTTAATTTCATTAAGTTTCTAGATGGAAAAATAATAAATGTTTGGCTTTTATTGTTTGTTTTTTTTAATATTCAAAAAAGAAAAAACACTTACAAAAAAAAATTGAAAAGATTTCATTTTTTATTTTATTTTATTCCATAAACGGAGCGTCGTTTAATACCTAAAAAAATGAAGATCTACTGCCCCTCCTCTAAATTTCACAATTTACACTTTTTTCGCGTCAATTTCATCGATTACAAACTTAATTCATTTTTTTGGGTGGGGGTTACATTAAAAAAATAAAACAACAAATAAAAAGCAAATCGAAAAGTCCCCACCCCCTAAAAAAAGCAAATCGAAAATTTCCTTTATTTACAAAAAAAGCCAGTAAAAAAGTAGCCTTACAAAAAATAAAGGTAAATGTGTAGTTTATCAGTGTAAATTATTTGACAGACAAAAAAAATTATAAAAACTATTTATTTTTATTAAAAAAAAAACATTATTAGACCCAAAGGCTGAAATGAAACAAAAAAAAATCATTTTTATGGGTTTTTTTATTAGACTTAATGTCCACGCCTTACACGTTTAAAATTTGGCCTTTTTTAGGTTTGGCAGATTGGCTATTTGAAGGCCAAATTTGGCCCTTTTATGTTCTTTCATTACAAAAGAAAATATGGCGACCAAAACATTGTTCATGAAAGAGTTTAAAAAGCTTAAATCTGCAAAACCTTAGAAAGGCCAAATTTTAAAAGCAATATAGCGGCCTCGAATAATAAATATAAATGATAAAACTAATAAAAATTTTAAAAATTTCTGGTTTTATTTCACCCTTTGAATCTAACAATGTATTTAATATAAAAAAATAAATAGTTTTTATATTTTTTTTTGTCTGGCAAATAATTTACGCCGCTAAACTACACATTTACCAAAATAAAAATAAATGCACGCATTAATATTTATAAACGTTATTTTTTAGGTTCACAAAATCGTTATATGTCTTATGACAGTGATCCCTTCTGCCGAAATATCTGGTGGAGAGGGTATCAGATACTTCTTTTTGGGGGCGATTACATTTACATGTTTTTATCCGTTCTTTTATTTTTGAAATTGTTGTGAGGGTATCCACGTCACCCATGATGAAAATGATTAGTATAGCAGACGTGTTTCAAATGGAACTTCATGTAAACCCAGGCAACGCCGTGTACCCATGCTAGTATATATATATATATATATATATATATATATATATATATATATATATATATATATATATACTAGCAATTCATCTGGTGTTGCTTGTTGTTTATATTAGATTGTTGTTGGTGTCGTAAAATACGCATATTTTAATTAATGCAGATATCTTTTTACTTATTATAAACAGAGATACCGTAGGTATTAAACGTAATGTTAAATTCTTTTAAAAAATTAATTTAAAAAAAAACGGAAACAAACTTAGACATGTGCATGCAAGTACTGCGTTTTCTAAACAATTCACTTCTTGTAAGAAAAAAAAAATACTCGAGCTCAGATCGAAACCAAAACTTAAAGACAGTAAGTCGAGTACGATAGCCATTATGCCAGCTTGCCAAAGATTTCCACATGTCTGAATGCCCTATATACCAAGTTTCACGTCTGTAGATAACAAATTCGTTGAGCATATAGGTTGAGAGTATTTTTCACACACACACACACGCACACACACACACATATATATATATAAAAAAAGGAAAACGTCTACCTTAAACCACTAACATAGTTCTAAAACAGATCCTTTGTTCGATAAAATGCATGCCCATTGGCTGAAAGGAAGGGGCGCGGTGGATACTAGAAAGCTGATTGGCTAACTAAAAATCCTCAACATATATAAAAACAAGAAACAACCACAGAATTCGCGCATAAGCCTGACGAATCCTATAGTGGATGAAACGCAGAATATTCAATGTAGCTTAATCGCCATATATATTCTATAAATTACTAACTAGCTCTACCTACGTATTGAGCACTTTTGAAATAAATACTAAAAGTTTACGCATAAATCTATACTTTCGCATATTAATTTTATGTGAGTAAATGAAGTAGTTATATATATATATATATAGTTATATATATATATATATATATAGTTATATATATATATATATATATATATATATATATATATATATATATATATATATATATATATATATACAGGCTCCATTCAGTCTTTGACAGATTCTCGATATCCACGTAGGATTGCCTAAGCGTGAAATTTTTGTTGTAGCAGAAAGTGCGCAATTTCTAACCACACCTCTCCTGAGTCAACATTGTTAAATACATTTCCACAAACAACGTCGCAGCTCACAATCACGCAGACCAGGCAAACCTTGACAGAATCTGACTATGGAATAAACCTTCTCCGTCTCGAACAAGGCATGTGGTTATTCAATCAGCTATAACCAAAGCCGATTCCTCACAAGTAGGAATGTTAGACGACATCATCATCATTCAAATCAGTAAAATAACGTCGCAGCTCACAAGAGTCAAGACAACCAACAAACTAGAAGTCCAAGACTCGAGTTTCGCTGTAATTTGGGATCATCAGTTAGACATATCCGAACTCGAGAGTCAAAACCCGAGCCTTTTGCATGCAAGGCGGACATCCTGCCACATGAACAACGCGCCACACGCAAGAAAGGCCATTAACTAACAGTCGGATTTCGCCGCGGATTGCTTGATTTTGTGTGTGTGTGTGTGTGTGTGTGTGGGGGGGGGGGGGGTTTGCTTATGTGACAGAGTGTTCGCCTCGCATGTAAGAGGCTCGGGTGTTCGAATCCCGTGTTCGGATATATCTAACTGATGAGCCCAAATGAGAGCGAGACTTGAATCTAAGACTCCCGGTTTGTTGGCTGTCTTGGCGCTTCTGAGCTGCGATGTTTTTTGACTGTGAAATTAATTATATAATCTACCTATAATAATTCTGAAAATTATATATATATATATATATATATATATATATATATATATATATAAAAGTGAACGTGTCTGTCTGTCTGTCTGTCTGTGTATCGGTGTGTGTGTCTGTCTGTGTACATTTCCCTACGCAATAACTCTGTCACTTTTTAGTCTATGGACTCGAAATTTGAAATACCGGGTACTGAGATTTGGGAAAATCGATGTGACGGGTGTCAGCCAGACATTTGGCTGTTAAGGGGTCAAATTTCAACGATTTGACCTTTAAGAACTCTACCAAACTCCTCCGACAATGTGGGGGTCTAGACACTTGAAATTTTAGATGTAGGTTCCTTGAACCTGGATCTAACTTAATAAAGTGATTTGAGCCCGAAAAAAATTATTTTTTGGGGTCATAATAGGGGTCAAATTTTAAAAAATTAACCATTTTTTTTTTTTTTTTTTTGCTTTTTTTGCACAGCATACACCTCCAAACACCCGAGCAACGCCGGGCACCCCTGCTAGTATATATATATATATATATATATATATATATATATATATATATATATATATATATATATATCAATGCTTTTTTGTGTAAACGAATAGAGATTTTACTTTTGGACGTTGTTTAAATATTGTAATTTCGCATACCCATCCTAATAGCAACCAAATACCGTAACTGATTGAAGCGTTGACCATTGCCTAGGTTGTCAAGTTCCAATATTGGCTTAAGGTAGTTGCTGATCTGGCCACAGTGAAGAGCTGTGATACAGCCAAACACTGACTGTGGATTACTATATATATATATATATATATATATATATATATATATATATATATATACTAGCATTTCAGCCCGGCTTTGCCCGGGTGTTTTGAGGTGTACGCTTAGCAAAACAAAAAAAAGTCAATTTTTTTTTAATTTGACCCCTATTATGACCCCTTAAAATTTATTGTTTCGGGCTCAAATCACTTTATTAAGTTAGATCCAGGTTCAAGGAACCTATATCTAAAATTTCAAGCGTCTAGACCCCACATTGTCGGAGGAGTTTGGTAGAGTTATTAAAGGTCAAATCGTTGAAATTTGACCCCTTAACAGCCAAATTTCTGGCTGACACCCGTCACATCGATTTTCCCAAATCTCAGTACCCGGTATTTCAAATTTCGAGTCTATAGACTAAAAATTGACAGAGTTATTGCGTAGGGAAATGTACACAGACACACAGACAGACAGACAGACACGTTCACTTTTATATTTATATATATATATATATATATATATATATATATATATATATATATATATATATATATATCCGTCCCGTATTGCATAAATTATTAAAAATCTGTTGGACGAAACTATTTATGCGTTTAAAAGTGTGAAAAAGGGGAAGGTAACCTCCACCAGCAAAAAAAGTATCCCATCATTCTCTTTCCATAATGCTGTTTTTTCTTAAAACAAAAACAAACAAAAAAAAACTTTCCTCCTCCTACTGAAACATTTTTGTTTATTTTATTCTTTTTCAACTTTCCAGTTTGAGACATTTTTTTTTTAGTTTGTCTAACTTAAACGATGTTATCTAATGTAAATCGAAGAATAATTTTTGACACAGGGTGTACATTTGCCTGTTACAAATTTATGTTCGCAAAATATTGAATTTGCCGTCGGCTGAATCGAATTGGTAAGCGAATTTGTTTAGAACTAATTAACTAATAAATAAACTTACTAAAAATATTCGAACGATAATAATTCATAGACAGCTTCTACTTTAGGATCTTTTTTTTTTTTTTTACGTTACTGATCGCGGTCTTGCTGAGTTTATTTACTAATGGTGCTACAAAATTGAAACTAACGGCAAATATTAGTTTCACATTCCATATATTATGAAGTATTAGGAAAATATTATTACAAAATTAAATATTACTATATTATGTTAGTTTATATTACTATATATTACATATATATTATATTACTATATATATTATATTATTATATATATTATATTACTATATATATTATATTACTATATATATATATTATATTATTATATATATTATATTACTATATATATTATATTATTATGTATATTATATTACTATATATTACTGTATATATTATATTACTATATATATTATATGACTATATATATTATATGACTATATATATTATATTATTATATATATTATATTATTATATAAATTATATTACTATATATATTATATTATTATATATATTATATTATTATATAAATTATATTACTATATATATTATATTATTATATATATTATATTACTATATATATTATATTACTATATATATTACTATATATATTATATTGCTATATATGTATTATATTACTATATACTAGCAGGGCCCGTGGAAATTCCACGGTAGTTAAAATCTTTTAAAACACATCAGTAAGAAATTCCTTATAAAAATGAACGTATGGAAGCAAGTAGAACAAACAAAGAACTTTAGTTTAAACTTTTATTGAAGGTCAGTGCGATCGTAACTTATGCTGTTGATATTGTCAGGAAGTGTTGGTGATGATTGAGGCGGTGACAGGGACGTCGATCAGCTGCTTGGAGTGAGAATAGTGGTCAGTCAGCAGGTTCTTGGGAGTCAGATTGTGAATTTAAAAAACTGTGTGACATTGCTGACATCGATTTTGTGCAAGTTCTGATGACCCCAAGTTATTTAATATTTCAGGACATTTTGGATTACATGTGTGAGTAATGAATAGGTCACAGAAAACTGCCATTGCATCTTGATAAAGCTGTTGTAGATTCCTAGGACTTCCTGTAAATGTAGATGGTAGAATAACTGGTACACCAGAATAACCATCTTTATTCCTTGCTAAATGATCCATTAAGCCAGAATATTGAGCAGCTCTTAGTTGACTTTGATGGCTTTTAATGAAGTTAAATAAGCAACTGTCAACTTTTACATATGCGATAGACTTTTCTATTCATTTTGAATTTTATTCAATGAAGATTTGGAAATTCACAAATATTTTTAAGTCGAATTATTGATATAGATTTCAATTAATGCATCACAACTTCCTGATAATATAAATAGAACACTTTGAATTTTCTGTACAAAAGTTTTTTTCCATAAAAACATTGTAATCTGTTATAATATTCAGATTCTGGTGTATTTCATGCATAGAAAATGAAGTGTTTCTGTAAATCTTACGAAGTACAGTTACATTTTGATTTTTCGATAATCAAAATGATGTGAGGTAGGTTATACCTATCAAATTTATTGTCAATGTTATATAGTTAAGTAAGCTGGCTAATTGGCTATAAAGTAAGTTATTCCGAACTTTGATCTAACATTTTAATTTAAAAAAAAAAGCTTAACATTTTCTTGTATCTTTTTTTTTTTATATATTAAGAAAAATGTAAGCATCATGCTGAAATAATAAAATGCCATTCTTAATAAGGGGAGAGGGTTTGACTATTCTAAACCTTCACCTAAATAACGATTTAACGAAAAAAATGTTTAAAATGTTCTTGTATCTTTTTTATAATTTTTGTTAAATAAGAAAAATCAATAAACTTTGATAGCACTATTGTAAGAATCATGCTGAAAGCCATTCTTAATATGAGGAGGGGGGTTAACTATTCTGAAACTTCACCTAACAATGTAAAAAAAGAATAAGGGAAAAATATATGTATCAACAATAAATATTTCTTCAGTAAAATAAAATATACTGTAAATCTTTAAATAAGGAATGAATATTTATTTAAACCATAATTATTGAAACAAAGTATTTTACTGCATAAAAACGCGGTTATGGGGAGAAGGGTTAACTATTTTGAACCTTCACCTAAATAGCGATTTAATGAAGAAAAATTTAATGGTCTTGTATCTTTTTTTTTTATAATTTGTTTTAAAATAAGAAAAAAAACGGTAAATATCCAGATACGCTACTACAGAACACCGACCACTCTAATTTCTTTTTTTTATAGGTAATTGAGGTTGCTGGCAACGAATCTGATAGTAAAACCTGGGGCAAATTTACCGTTTGCATGGTATTTACCCCTGAACCCACGAACTACTTTCCACCATTTTGCAGCTTCCGTTTATGCTACGCGCATGCACGTTGTAGCATAAATGACGGCTTCACCAAATAAACTACGTTGGGGGGAGGGGATTTTTTTTTCCAGGACATAGAATTTTCTAATTTTCAAAAATACATTATAGCACTTTTTGGGTGGAAAATTTAAAATTAGCTGAAAAAGAAATAAAACCAGAAAAGGAAAGCACTCTAAGTTGGAGTAGTGGGGGGTTGATTTATCTGTTGTTTTTTTTACCTAGAACATAGAATTTTCAAATTTTCAAAAAGTAACGCACCGACATTTACCAATTAGAACACCATTTAACATTTTCCGAAGATTTTACTGTGTACATTGGGGGCGCGAGCGGGGGGGCGAATGTGATGTTGGGGCATGCGCGCCCCAACATCATATCCGCCCCCCCCCCGCTCGCGCCCCCAATGTACACAGTAAAATCTTCGGAAAATGTTAAATGGTGTTCTAATTGGTAAATGTCGGTGCGTTACTTACGAAAAAACGTTTAACTAAACTGCAAAAGCACCTATTAAGCCACATAAGTTCTATAATTGAATCCCCCCCGCAAAAAAAGAATGAAAAACATAAAGATGTTTGGTGCTTATGTTCTTGTAAACCACATTAAAAACTACGCGAGACAAAAAAAAGTCCCCCAATTTGTTGTACTTTTCTTTAACTGTAAGTCATTAAAAAATGTCAGTCCGTAATTTTTTTATTGGTACGCCATGTGAGAAGGCAGTTTGCTAGGTGAAACAAGCCGTCGTCCATGCTGCAGCGCACGCGCGTAGCGTAAACGGAAGCTGCAAAATGGTGGAAAGTTATTCGTGGGTTCGGGGGTTAATACCATGCAAACGGTAAATTTGCCCCAAGTTTGACTATCAGATTCGTTGTCAGCGACCTAAATTACCTGTAGTAAATGTTCTGTAGTAGCGTATCTGGATATTTACCGAAACTTCACCTAACAATGTAATAAAAATAATGGAAAAATTCTTCAGTTAAATAAAATATACTGAAAATCTTTAAATAGGAAATAAATATTTCTTTAAATAAATTAAATCGTAAGTAATGAAACACTGTTTTATTTCATATTAAAAAAAATTGTTGTATCCATTTTTTATAGTATTTAAATATGTATGCCCTGTCGGTGGGCATTAGAAGATGAATGCCTGTAAAAGAAGCAAAATAAAACGAACAAAACATAAGTAATAACTATGTAAACAACGTGAAGCTGTATAAATGTTACAAAATTACTCGATTCGGCATTAAATAACACGAAAAAGGATTGATATGCCGTAAAACAAAAACAAAACAGAACAAGACGTAAAATATGTTTTGACTCTGTATTTGCGAATGGTGACTTTGGTGATTTATTTAATAAAGTCATTCTTGACTTTTGTAACATGTATTTCTAAACATATTTTTTGTTGTGTAAGGCTCACTCAAAAGTTAAAAAAAACACATAAAGTGGCACAGTAAAAAAAAAACGTACTCGTAGCGTTAAATGTAAAAAATATATTTATTACTGAATGAAATAGAATAAGCGTTCCTACAATAATAAACAGAAGACATCGTTAAAAATGTAAGTAAAATACTATACTATTTAAACTGTGGAACGATACCTTCTATGCATAACTGTCTTTAAAATAATCCGGAACCATAAATAGACAGTTATTATTATTATTTTTTTTTTTTGTTCGGGAACTTTTGGGAAATAAAAGGGTTAATGATTTTTAACTGATAAAGATTGAACAATAAAGGGAGATAATTCACATTAATTAATGTCTGCGATGATGATGACGCGTTTCATTAATTAATGTTTGCGATGATGATGACGTGACATCGTACGGACAAGCAAATTAATATATAGATATTATATTACTATATAGATTATATTACTATATATATTATATTATATATATATTATATTACTATATATATTATATTACTATATATATTATATTATATATATATTATATTACTATATATATTATATTACTATATATATTATATTACTATATATATATTATATTATTATATATTATTATATTACTATATATATTATATTATTATATATTATATTATTATATATATTATATTACTATATATATTATATAACTATATATATTATATTACGATATATATATTATATTATTATATATTATATTATTATATATATTATATTACTATATATATTATATGACTATATATATTATATTACTATGTATTACTATGTATATTATATTACTATATATTTCTATATTACTATATTAATATATTATGAAGCATTATGCATATATATCATATTTAAGTGTTTTTTACGACCAGGCAAAATCAAGCCCCACCCCCACCCCCGCTACTATTGGATATTTTGCTCAGAAAATCTTTCTTTTTTTTTTAAGATGCAACCACGATTCAAAAGTAAAAATCGAAGTTGAAATGGAATATTAGTATTAGTTCATATTACGACCCAGATTTCTATAAATGCCGGCTGGAATATACAGACCAAACCTTAAAAACGCTACGACTTGCTTCGGCGTTTGTACTAGCATGTCCAGCTTAGTTAGATTAATTGCCATGTGCTGCTCCATAATTTAAAATTAATACCTAATTTTTTTCCTTTTCTTGAAATTAATTTAAAATCCTCTGCTCCGCTTCTATTGGCTAATCGCGTTTGTTGTCACATTCTAATTGGCTGATCAACTTGACCAGCGCTCGGCATATTCAGGCGGTGTGCGTAAGTTAACCGGCCAGCTTAACCTGACATTAACCGGAATCCGGTTTGCAATATGAATTAGTACCATGAACTCATGATAAGTGCTCGTATGCCCCCCTTTGCCAAACTTTCACGGAAACACTCGTCTAACTGAAACCACTATCAATAATTTCCCCCACTCTGTATCTGTGCTTAAACCTAAACATAGATTCCATGAACAACGTTTCTTTCTTAGAACTGCACCCCTGTGGAACTCCCTTCCATTTCCCTGCTTTCCAGCTGACTACAATATGGTTGTCTTCAAGTCCAATGTAAACAAGTTCTTGTTGAGTTGTCTCCTTAAGTAACCAATTTATAAATTTTACACTACTAACGATTACTATGAGAATGTCCAATTGACTACCTTATACTCATTAACCCTTATCCTCGAGTAGACTCCAGACCTTGATAATTGGTGACAACTTTGTAAAAAAAATCTCCTGGTTGACAACGAAGGCATGTCCAAATCAGCGTAAACATTTCGTGAGGATGACTGATCGGAAAAAAAATTAATTCTAACACCGAACACGTGCTATGTTGTTTGAGAGCAAATTCTGCTATTTTGACACCAAGTGTGCGAGGCCGGAAGTGATATTCGGAAGTTTCTAATCGGCTAAGGTCTTCTATTTTCATTGGTCTGAACTCGCTGACATAAAAGATGAAAAAAAAAGTTTTTTTTGTTGTTGTTTTTTTACTTCAAACTCACCACTTATCAAGGCCCGAATGCAACTCAAGGATGAGTGTTTATGAATGTAAAGTGGCAGTGTATTAATCGTTAATGGTGTAAATTGGGTAAATTCTCACAGATTCCCTGTTTTCCTTGAATCTCTTATGCCACTCAGAAACTGATGCTCGGGTGATGCAAGATGGTCCAAAAGCAGTCTGAAGCATTCCATACGTTTCTGTGACATTTCTTTCGAGTTTAAAACAGAATTTTATTACATATCATTCTTCTAACCGGTCCTCACATCCAGATTGCATTTTTGAAATTCACCAGCTCTGAGAATCGGGCTTTAGTAGGATGTATTCCAATTCCTGCTGTAATAGATTTTTTACTCGCCATCACTTTAAACAAGGCATATTGCCACTTGGACGTAAGGAACTACTAATTAGGGCCATGCCTATGAAAGATTAAGATATTAGTTTACGTTACATTTGAACTTCTGCATATCAGTACAGATAGGGTAATAGGAAGGGAATTCCAAAATTCATGCGAAAATTTATATTTGGGTTTTAGCCGGGGAAAATCAGTGAAAAATGTGCAAATAAAAAAAAATGAGATTTGCCAGGTGAAGGTCGAACGACGGCATTACAAATAAGCATGCGTAACGTAATAGCTATATGTTCATATTTTAATTTTTAACCTTGCAGCAAACATGTTTTCATAGCTCAGGCATTAACGTAAAAGGAAAAAGTACAAAAGTAAGCTAAACGTTTTTTGTTTCGATTCTCGGTGGTGGCGCAAGAGTCATTTATTTTTTTTTTAACTTTTTAAATCATTCCTATACATTGTGTCGAATATAATATAATAAGAAATAAGAAATCTGCATTAATCAAAATATTTTACGACCGGGCAATGCTGGATGGCCTACTAGTTTTAATACAAATGTAATAATCTTTCAGAATGAACTTCTTTTTTTGTTACATGATATTAGGACGCTGGAGACACGATCCCCGCGTTTATTTGTTGAAAATATTTTAAGTAATGAAAGAAAACATGACTCATATTAAAAAATAAATATTTAATATAAATCTCCTTTTCTTTAAACAAATAATTCCTTATATTAAAAACTGACCTTGCGCCGAAAAAATAAAGGCCTTCTGAGATCTTTGAAACCTAATTGATTTGTCAAACTTGCTGAAAAAAAAATTATGTACTTTCTGAACGGCGATAAAATGTTGCCTATTCACTATAATTTATGTATAAAACTAGATATTCACTATCATTTATGTGTACAACTGGATATAGATTGTCGGACTGACTTCCTCATCTTGGTTGCTATAGTAAAAACGTTTCCCCCGTTTAGCACTCCGGCCTTCATCAGGTGTTTTGTATCGAACTGGATAACTGTTTGTTCGAAGTCTCGAATCAAAACCCTTTATCATTATTACAGGGGTACGGTGTTCGGACTCAAGCTAGGCTTTGGGAAATAGTTGCTGATCTCTGTTTTGACGGTTACTTTTCACTGTCTTCGTTCAGGATTGAACTCAGAACCTTTGGGTAACTGTAAACTTTGATACAACGTCTACGACCACTCGGCCATATGTCATTAGCAAAATTCTTAGATATTTTTGTTAATGTTAAACCTATGTTATTCAAGGTTTTCTCTCTCTATCAGAGATGTCTGAATTGCATTCAGCTCTATGCTTGGTTTGCTTAAAAGATTGTTATGTCCGAGCATGTGAGCTATAATTTATGTGTAAAACTAGATATACACTATAATTAATGTGTAAAACTAATTATAAACTATAATTTATGTGTAAAACTAGATATACACTATAATTAATGTGTAAAACTAATTATAAACTATAATTTATGTGTAAAACTAGATATACACTATAATTAATGTGTAAAACTAATTATAAACTATAATTTATGTGTAAAACTAGATATACACTATAATTTATGTGTAAAACAAGATATACAATATAATTTATATGTAAAACTAGATATACACTATAATTTATATGTAAAACTAGATATACAATATAATTTATATGTAAAACTAGATATACAATATAATTTATGTGAAAAACTAGATATCTATATTTTTATAACGTAATAGGGTTCGTGTGTTTCTGTCTGTGTGTACAGCTCTCCATCATCAACGAAATATAAAGGAGGTAAGAGGGTAGATCTCTCCTGGTAGAGAAACATTAGAACCCATTTTAGGATGTTTCTGTTATAGGAGACATAAGAACCTATGCCTAATTTCTTTATATACTAGTCTACAGACCACCCCCATATCGAATGACTTATGCTCATTTGCATATCACATTATATTAAATCTCTTTAACTAATTACCTCGACCTTATTACATATTGGAAATATTCTAATCATTTCAACTGTACTATTTACAAACTCTATTTAACATTTAATTATTTAATATATTTTCATTTAATTTTATATTCGATTTATTTCACTTTACGTATATTATCAAAACAATTCATTGGCGAGGAAAGCTTTATGTTTTGGGATTGTATTGAAAATGTAATGGAAATTTCAATTTCGTTCCGTTTTAATCGTTTATATTTTACTTGCCAATATAATTGAAAGAATACAATTCAACTATCGTAATTTTAAAAAAGAAATAATTTTATTTTTAAATGAAAAAAATCAATTTAGTAAAATAATTGTATTAAACACCCCCAGCCTTGTCAGCAAACCTGTAAACCTATAAAAGTTAACATTTCGAATGTAAACAGTGATTTTTCGATTTTGTTAGCGCTTGCCGCAATTAAAGACAATTAAAACGGAACTAACTTTATTTCCATTCTATTTTTTAAACAACCCCCAAAACATAACGCTCTCTTCCAGTTATAGCCAATTTTTTTTTAATTAAATAAAACAGGTCAAAATAAACAGATAAGCGCATTTTCTTTTACATTTTTCTTACAACCATTGTCATTTAACCAACTGCAGGATACCGTTACTTTTGTGGGGTTGTTTTGAAAATGGCACGGAGATTATAATTTCGTTCCAATTTAATCTTTCTGGTCGAGCCTATTTCGAAAGCCTGTCTTATCATAGATTTGAACTACAAATAATTTATTACATTTTGATTATTACTATCTTAAGACTTAAAGCTTATATTTATTTCATTTTTCTATTTATATATTGAATTAGTTATTTCCAGTCTTATTTAAACTTAGTGCTTTCTTTAAACCGGATGAACCTTTTATAAAAATATGAGTTTAACGTAAAGAACACGAACAAGGTTTTATTCAACTGAATTTCTTCCAGTTTACTAACAAAATATATAAATTTAAAAGAGATATAAATAATAAAATAAAAAGGTTATGTAATTTAAAAGAAATACACGTACTCACAAAAGCAGAACTTTTTTTACACATTTTTTTCTTTAAAACCATAACAATGAGACTAACAATTACCTAGATCTTAGTAATTATTTGTTTTAATAGAACTGTTTTAATTGTACTGTTTACTTAGTTAACCTAAGTTGGTATCACATTTATTTTACATTTACTTTTTTTTTTTAATTATTACTTTTAGACTGTGACGTTTACACCCGGAAGTAATGAGTCACACGTAGGTCGCTTTTATTCATTCCTTTTGGTCAAGATCAAAGTGTAGTATCTGTTCCGGCAGATACTGCAGGCTATGACTAGCTAGGACTAGCTATGACTAGCAAAGACCAGATGTGGGGGCAACCCCACATGCCTGACCAGCTCCCATTTCCCACCTCTCGTGAGCTGGTCCCCTTTTCCCCTTCCCCCTCCCTTCACTCCTCACATTAAAAATCGGCCTTGTGCCTAATTTGCTCGGTGGGGGAGCAAATAAATACCATCTGTTCCGGCAGATACTGCACTTAAGATAATTTGTACCAGTCAATGGAGGGGAAATCCTCTATACTGGGACAATTATTATTTTTGGTAACCAGAGTGCCCCCTTTTTGCCTACTTTTAGGGGAGCTGGTTTTTACCTCACATTAAAAACGGCCTTGTGCCTAATTTGCTCAGTGGGGGAGCAAATAAATACCATCTGTTCCTCAGATGCTGCACTTCATTTTCTTGTTCTCTTTCGGTGGAGGAGAAATCCTTCACGACTGAGACAATTTTTATTTTTGTACCTTTTCTCCACGTTAAAAAACGACCCTGGTGTCTAACTCTGTCCCGTGGGGAGGCATAGTATATAGGTACAATATAATTGTTTATAATTGTACTATTCAGAAATATTATTTATAGTTCGTCCATTTCAGTTAGTATACATTTCCTTTACGCTTAATTAATTTACAATCATTAATATCGTTAAACAATTCCGTTTAAAACCGAAATTATGCCACCCAAACGAAGTAGAAACGAGAGTGAGGAAGAAAGAATGGAAAGATTGGAAGCTAATAGACTAAGAGTTGCTGCAATTCGCTCCAATGAAAACAATTCAGATAGAGAAAGACGTCTAGAACTTAACAGGATACGTCAAAGAGAAAGGAGAGCAAGACTGTCAGATTTGGAAAGAGAAACCCAACGTGAAGCTAACAGAACTAGACATGCTGTAAGGCGGTTAAATTCATCACAAGATGAAATTCAAGAAAGGCAAAGATATGCACTGGAAAGAGAAGCAATATTACGATCGAATGAATTATATGAGGTAAGTAGACGTACACAAGGTCAGTTGAGAGTGGCTCAACGACATCAGAATGAATCGGAAACCCAACGAAGCTTTCGCCTATACCAAGGGCAACAACGAGAGGCTGCATGGAGAGAGAGTATGACTTTGCCCCAGCAATTGACAGAAAACGAGGCAGCTAGACAACGAATGACTGCTTTGAGACACCATGAAATAGAACACTGCAATAGAAAAGGATTGCTCTACAACAAAAATGACTCTCTCACTACAGCTGATATAGGAAAAATGGACAAAGTATGTCAACATTGCTCAGCTGTAAAATTTAAAGGAGAAACCCCTGGTTGTTGTTGTTCTTCTGGCAAAGTTGTGCTTGATAGCTTTCCACCACTGCCTCAGTTGCTTCAAGATTTGCTCTCCAGCAATGGTCCCATCTCTAAAGATTTTCTGCAAAATCTACGCAGTTATAATAATTGTTTTGCAATGACATCATTTGGTCACAAAATTGCGGCAGTACATGGGTGGAATTCTTCTTTTAGAATTCGAGGCCAGGTTTGCCACCAGATTGGGAGTCTTTTACCACCTGAAGATGAAACAGCAAAGTTTATTCAAGTCTACTTCTTGGATAGTCTGGAAGAGGAACTACATAATCGGGGACGTGACAGTAGACTCAATAGAGACATTCTCCAAAGTCTGACTGAATTTTTACATGAGAACAACAGCTTTATTTGTCAGCTGAAAACAACAAAGGAGAGGATTGAAGAAGAACACTTGGTAGAACATAAAGTTGTCATAAGGGAAGACCGAAGGCCGCAAGAAGAGCATCCACGGCGATTCAATGCTCCAACAACAACGTATGAGATTGGAATATTAATGGAGAATGAACCAACAGCTAACCGGGATATTGTCTTGCGTTTTAGAAATGATACATTAAAATGGATCTCCGAACTACATCCCCTCTACGATACTTTAATGTACCCGTTAATGTACCCCTATAGTTCTCCATCTTACAACATCTACATGAAGGCATCCAATGGGCGAAAAGTTACCCAACAGCAATTTTATTCGTACCATTTAATGACTCGGCCTGGAAACTATTTTCTCTGGTACCGAAGGCTATTTCAACAATGGCTGGTGGATGTGTACTGCAAGATTGAAACAGAACGTTTACAGTTCCTGAGGCGTGAGCAACAGACCCTGAGAGCTGACAATTATAGCAACTTGAGAGATTCAATTCTTAGGGAGGATGGGAATCCAGAACAGTTTGGTCAACGAGTTGTACTTCCGGCAACTTATACACGAGGCCCTCGATACATGTTTGAGCGTCAAAGTGATGCCATGGCATATGTTCGGCGAATGGGCCGAGCCGACCTCTTCATCACGTTCACAACAAATCCAAAGTGGACAGAAATTACAGAAAATTGTCTTCAAGGGCAAGACCCTCAGGATCGTCCAGATATTGTTGCCAGGGTTTTCAGGCAGAAGCTAAAAAAGTTACTTGAATTTATCAAAAAGGGAGGATTTGGCAGGTTGAGGGCTTTCCTGTACAGTATTGAATATCAAAAAAGAGGACTGCCGCATGCACACATCCTCACCTGGCAGGCCCCAGAGGACAAACTTCTACCAGAAAAAAATGGATCTCTGCATATCTGATCTTCATGCTAAAGTGATGGCACATATGGTGCATGGACCTTGTGGACCATTTAATCCAAATTGTCCATGTATGATTGACAACAAATGTTCCAAAAAATACCCAAAAGAATTTCTTCAGTGTACCGAGCAAGGCCAAGACTCTTACCCCAAGTACAGGCGAAGAAAACCAGAAGATGGAGGCCAGACTGGTACAATAAGGATGAAGAGAAATGGTCGGTATGTTAATCAAGAAATAACAAACCAGTGGATTGTTCCGTACAACAAGGTCCTCCTTCAGCAGTTCAACGCTCACATTAACGTAGAAATTTGCAGCTCGATCCAAAGCATCAAATATGTCCTCAAATACGTGAATAAAGGATGTGATCAAGCAGTGTTTGAACTACAAAGAACTGATGGAGCAGCTAACCAACAAGGCCAAGTACAAAGTCACATTGTGGATGAGATCCAGCAGTTCCAGAATGCAAGGTATGTCGGCAGTTCAGAGGCGGCCTGGAGGATATTGGAACATCCCATCCATGAACATTTCCCCCCAATTGTACAACTTTCTGTTCATCTTGAAAATGGGCAGCGTGTCATGTTCTCAGCTGATACTGCTCTGGAACGAGCCCAAGGTCCACCGCCTGCCACAACTTTGACAGCATTTTTTCAACTCTGCCATGAGGATGACTTTGCAAGGGGTCTCAAATACGTAGAAGTCCCTGAGTTTTACACTTGGAACAAATCGACAAAGAAATGGATGAGAAGAATGCGTGGGGTACAAGTTGAAGGTACTGAAAATGATGATGTATGGAAGGCACCATGCATTGGGAGAATCTACACGATTAGTCCAAAAGCAGGGGAGTGTTATTTCTTACGCCTGTTGCTCAATGAGGTTGCTGGTCCAACTTCATTTCAAAATTTGCGAGCATACAATGGTCAGGTGTTTGAAACATACAGAGCAGCGTGCCTTGCTCGAGGCCTTCTAGAAAATGACCATCACTTGCATCAAGCAGTAGGAGAGGCAAGTGCCACTCAATCACCTTCAAATTTGCGAAGCCTATTTGTGATAATTTTAACAGCCTGTGAGCCAAGAAATCCTCTTGAGATCTGGATGGCTTTTCGTGATCTGAAGACATTCTTCACAGATACAGGCAAGAAGTTAACAATCCAGAAGCAGATTTTAATGAGGACATCTACAATAAAACTCTTTGTCTAATTGAAGAAAAAGTTCTCCTTATGTGCGGTCAACCATTGGCAAGCTATGGATTACCTGCACCAACGCAAGGGAGAGATGAAAGACTCGCGAGAGAGTATCAACGTGAAGTTACTTATAATCTTGAAGAACTTTCCCTACAAGCAGAAAATATGCAAGAAAAACTGACCGATTCTCAAAGAGAAGTTTACAATTCATTCATGACAATGTTGGAAGCACAAGGTGAAATGAACAAAAACATGATGTTTCTTGATGCTCCAGGTGGTACGGGCAAGACTTTTGTAATCAATTTGATCCTTGCAAAGATTAGATCCATGAGAAAGATTGTGCTTCCAACAGCATTCAGTGGCATTGCTGCTACTCTACTACAAGGTGGCCGCACTCTTCACAGCACTTTTAAAGTACCCTTGGATACTCATCGAATGGATCAGCCAGTTTGCAAAATTACTGGTAACTCAGCCTTGGCAAATGTAATTAGAGACACCTCTGCAATCATTGTAGACGAAGCCCCAATGACGCACAAGAGTGCTTATGAAGCAATTGACCGAACACTGCAAGACATCACAGGAAACAAGAATCCCATGGGTGGCATTCCAACCTTATTTTGCGGTGATTTCCGTCAAATCCTCCCAGTGGTTAAAAATGGCACAAGGGCTAACATTGTCAATGCAAGTTTGAAACAATCCTATCTCTGGAGGCACGTTATAGTGAAGAGACTGACTACTAATATGAGAGCCTATATCTCTGATAACACAGCTGCAGCAGACTTCTCAAAATTGCTTCTCCAAATCGGTAATGGTCAGTTTCCTATCACTTCTTCACCTGACACAATTAAGATTCCAACTGCGCTTGGTAAATGTGTCGGTAATCAGAAGCAACTGAAAGACAAAGTGTACCCAGACCTGCAAAACAATGGAAAATCACCGGATTGGCTTCCTGAGAGGGCTATTATTTCGCCATTAAACAGCAATGTGAATCATTTGAACAATTCAATAATGAATGAATTTCCAGGAGACACAAAGCAATACAAGTCAGTTGATTCGGCTACTAATGAATATGAAGCTGTTCACTACCCTGTGGAGTTTTTAAACTCTTTGGAGATATCTGGAATGCCTCCACACATTTTAAATCTCAAAATTGGATCGCCAATCATGATTCTTCGATCCTTGGAACCGCCAAAAACAACAAACGGAACCAGATGTGTTATCACCAGATTGCACACCAATGTACTTGAGGCCACCATTTCTTGTGGTCCCTACAAAGGCGAAACCGTTCTACTGCCAAGGATCCCCTTAGTTCCATCGGACTCAGAACTTCCATTTAAATTCCGGAGACTCCAATTTCCTGTGAAGGTGTGTTTTGCAATGAGCATAAACAAAAGTCAAGGTCAGACATTTAACACCATTGGCGTAGACTTGACATCAGACTGCTTCAGTCACGGTATGTTCTACGTCTCCATCAGCCGGACAGGAAGTTCAGAAATACACTACATTCTGGCTCCAAATCAAAGCAGCAGAAATGTAGTTTACCCTGAGGCTCTTCAGTGAAAAGTTCGAGAAATGGATATGAGGAAAAACTGACATGATCTGATTGTGGTAAGTTTTTAGTATTGAATGTGCAAGATAAAATTTAAGCAAGAGTTGAAAATTACTTCAATGAAAAATTTACTATGTAACATCAAGTAACCTTCCTTTTGATGAAAATGTTTTGTGAAGTTCCTGATTGAATTTCAGTCACTACAAGAGGTAGTTAAAATGTTAATCACCTTATGCAATCGTTGCTCTTACAACATCAACTTACTGGAAAGGTGCCCACAGATTTTGGTACCCGAGTGCGCAACAAAGCTCCGTGCGAAGCACGTGTATCTTTGCTAGTTCAATATAATTTATATGTAAAACTAGATATACACTAAAATTAATATGTAAAACTAGATATACACTAAAATTTATATGTAAACCAAGATATACACTAAGATTTATATGTAAAACTAGATATACACTAAACTTTATATGTAAAACAAGATATACAATATAATTTATATGAAAAACTAGATATACAATATAATTTATGTGAAAAACTAGATATACAATATAATTTATATGTAAAACTAGATATACACTAAAATTTATATGTAAAACAAGATATACAATATAATTTATGTGAAAAACTAGATATACAATATAATTTATGTGAAAAACTAGATATACAATATAATTTATGTGAAAAACTAGATATACAATATAATTTATGTGTTAAACAAGATATACACTAAAATTTATATGTAAAACTAGATATACACGTATTTATGTGTAAAACTAGATATACACGTATTTATGTGTAAAACTAGATATACAATATAATTTATGTGAAAAACTAGATATACAATATAATTTATGTGTAAAACTAGATATACACTAAAATTTATATGTAAAACTAGATATACACCAAAATTTATATGTAAAACTAGATATACACGTATTTATGTGTAAAACTAGATATACACGTATTTATATGTAAAACTAGATATACACTAAAATTTATATGTAAAACAAGATATACAATATAATTTATGTGAAAAACTAGATATACAATATAATTTATGTGAAAAACTAGATATACAATATAATTTATGTGAAAAACTAGATATACAATATAATTTATGTGTAAAACTAGATATACACTAAAATTTATATGTAAAACTAGATATACACGTATTTATGTGTAAAACTAGATATACACGTATTTATGTGTAAAACTAGATATACAATATAATTTATGTGAAAAACTAGATATACAATATAATTTATGTGTAAAACTAGATATACACTAAAATTTATATGTAAAACTAGATATACACTAAAATTTATATGTAAAACTAGATATACACTAAAATTTATATGTAAAACTAGATATACAATATAATTTATATGTAAAACTAGATATACACTATAATTTATATGTAAAACTAGATATACAATATAATTTATGTGAAAAACTAGATATACAATATAATTTATGTGAAAAACTAGATATACAATATAATTTATGTGAAAAACTAGATATACAATATAATTTATGTGAAAAACTAGATATAAAATATATTTATGTGTAAAACTAGATATACACTAAAATTTATATGTAAAACTAGACATACACTAAAAGTTATATGTAAAACTAGATATACACTATAATTTATATGTAAAACTAGATATACAATATAATTTATATGTAAAACTAGATATACACTAAAATTTATATGTAAAACTAGATATACAATATAATTTATGTGAAAAACTAGATATACAATGTAATTTATGTGTAAAATTAGATATACAATATAATTGATATGTAAAACTAGATATACACTATAGTTTATACGTAAAACGAGATATACATTATAATTTATATCTAAAACTGGATATACACTAACTTTTGTGTAAAACTATATATACATATGCACACTAATTTTTGTGTAAAACTAGATATACACTAATTTATGTGTAAGACTAGATATACACTATAATTTATGTGTAAAACTAGATATATACTATAATGTATGTGTAAAACTAGATATACAATATAATTTATATGTAAAACTATATATACACTATAATTTATGTGTAAAACTAGATATACACTAATTTATGTGTAAAACTACATATACAATATAATTTATGTGTAAAACTAGATATACACAACAATTTATGTGTAAAACTAGATATACACAATAATTTATGTGTAAAACTAGATATACATTAATTCATGTGTAAAACTAGATATACAATGTAATTTATGTGTAAAATTAGATATACAATGTAATTTATGTGTAAAATTAGATATAAACCATAATTTATATGTAAAATTAGATATACCATATAATTGATATGTAAAACTATATATATACTAAAATTTATATGTAAAACGAGATATACACTATAATTTAAATGTAAAACTAGATATACACAATAATTTATGTGTAAAACTAGATATACACTAATTAATGTGTAAAACTAGATATACAGTATAATTTATGTGTAAAACTAGATATACAATGTAATTTATGTGTAAAATTAGATATAAACCATAATTCATATGTAAAATTAGATATACATATAATTGATATGTAAAACTATATATATACTAAAATTTATATGTAAAACGAGATATACACTATAATTTAAATGTAAAACTAGATATACACTAATTTATGTGTAAAACAAGATATACTCTATAATTTATGTGTAAAACTAGATATACACTATAATTTATATGTAAAATTAGATATACCATATAATTGATATGTAAAACTATATATATACTAAAATGTATATGTAAAACGAGATATACACTATAATTTAGGTGTAAAACAAGATATACACTAATTTATGTGTAAAACAAGATATACTCTATAATTTATGTGTAAAACTAGATATACAATATAATTTATGTGTAAAGCTAGATATACAATGTAATTTATGTGTAAAATTAGATATAAACCATAATTTATATGTAAAATTAGATATACCATATAATTGATATGTAAAACTATATATATACTAAAATTTATATGTAAAACGAGATATACACTATAATTTAAATGTAAAACTAGATATACCATATAATTGATATGTAAAACTATATATATACTAAAATTTATATGTAAAACGAGATATACAATATAATTTATGTAAAGCTAGATATACAATATAATTTATATGTAAAAAGAGATATACACTATAATTTATATGTAAAATTAGATATACCATATAATTGATATGTAAAACTATATATATATATACTAAAATTTATATGTAAAACGAGATATACACTATAATTTAAATGTAAAACTAGATATACACTAATTTATGTGTAAAACAAGATATACTCTATAATTTATGTGTACAACTAGATATACACTATAATTTGTATGTAAAATTAGATATACCATATAATTGATATGTAAAACTATATATATACTAAAATTTATATGTAAAACGAGATATACACTATAATTTAAATGTAAAACTAGATATACACTATAATTTATATATAAAACTAGATATACACTATACTTTATGTGTAAAACTAGATATACACTATAATTTATGTGTGAAACTAGGTATAGTCTATTATTTATGTGTTAAACTGGATAAAAACTATAATTTATGTGTAAAACTAGATATACGCAATAATTTATGTGTAAAACTAGATATACACTATAATTTATGTGTAAAACTAGATACACACTATAATTTATGAGTAAAACAAGATATACAATATAATTTATCTCAAAAACTGGATATACACTATGATTTATGTGTAAAACTATAATTTATAAAATTTATGTGTACACTATAATTTATATGTAAAACTAGATATACAATATAATTTATATGTAAAACTAGATATACATTAATTTATGTGTAAAACTATATACACACTATAATTCATGTGTAAAACTAGGTATACACTATAATTTATGTGACAAACTAGATATACACTAATGTATATGTAAAACTTGATATACGCTATAATTTATGTGTAAAACTGGATATACACTATAATTTATATGTAAAACTAGAAATACAATATAATTTATATGTAAAACTGGATATACACTATAATTTATATGTAAAACTAGATATACAATATCATTTATGTGTAAAACTGGATATACAATATAATTTATGTGAAAAACTAGATACACAATATAATTTATGTGTAAAACTAGATATACACTATAATTTATATGTAAAACTAGATATAAAATATAATTTATATGTATAACTAGATATACAATATAATTTATGTGTAAAACTAGATATACAATATAATTAATATGTAAAACTAGATATACAATGTAATTTATATATAAAACTAGATATACAATATAATTTATATGTAAAACTAGATATACAATATAATTTATGTGTAAAACTAGATATACAATATAATATATATGTAAAACTAGATATACAATATAATTTATATGTAAAACTAGATATACAATATAATTTATATGTAAAACTAGATATACACTATAATTTATGTGTAAAACTAGATATACAATATAATGTATATGTATAACTAGATATACAATATAATTTATATGTAAAACTAGATATACAATATAATTTATGTGTAAAACTAGATATACAATATAATTTATATGTAAGACTAGATATACAATATAATTTATGTAAAACGTTATATACACTATAATTTATATGTTAAACGAGATATACAAAAAAATTTATATGTAAAACTTGATATACAATATAATTTATGTGTAAAACTAGATATACAATATAATTTATATGTAAAACTAGATATACAATATAATTTATATGTAAAACTAGATATACAATATAATTTATGTGTAAAACTAGATATACAATATAATTAATATGTAAGACTAGATATAGAATATAATTTATGTAAAACTAGATATACACTATAATTTATATGTTAAACGAGATATACCCTAATTTATATCTAAAACTAGATACACACTAATTTATGTGTAAAACTTGATATACACTATAATTTTTGCGACAAACTAGATATACACTATAATTTATGTGTAAAACTATATATAGACTATAATATATGTGTAAAACTAGTTATACACTATAATTTATATGTAAAACAAGATATACAATATAATTTTTGTGTAAAACTATATACACACTATAATTTATATGTAAAACTAGTTATACATTATAATTAATGTATAAAACTGGATATACACTATAATTTATATGTAAAACAAGATATACAATACAATTTATGTGTAAAAATATATACACACTATAATTTATATGTAAAACTAGATATACAATATAATTTATGTGTAAAACTGGATATACACTATCATTTATATGTAAAACTAGATATACACTATAATTTATATGTAAAACTGAATATACACTATAATTAATATGAAAAACTAGATATTCACTATAAATAATATGTAAAACTATATATACCATATAATTGATATGTAAAACTTTATCTACACTATAATTTATACGTAAAACGACATATAAATTAATTTATGTTTAAAACTAGATATACACTATAATTTATGTGTAAAACTAGATATACAATATAATTTATATGTAAAACTAGATACACAATATAATTTCTGTGTAAAACTAGATATACAATATAATTTATATGTAAAACTAGATATCCACTATAATTTATATGTAAAACTAGATATACAATATAATTTATGTGTAAAACTTGATATACACTATAATTTATGTGTAAAACTAGATATACAATATAATTTATATGTAAAACTAGATATACAATATAATTTATGTATAAAACTTGATATACACTATAATTTATGTGTAAAACTAGATATACAATATAATTTATATGTAAAACTAGATATACAATATAATTTATGTTTAAAACTATATATACACTATAATTTATGTAAAACTAGATATACACTATAATTTATATGTAAAACTAGATATACAATATAATTTATATGTAAAACTAGATATACAATATAATGTATGTGTAAAACTATATATACAATATAATTTATGTAAAGCTAGATATACACTAATTTATGTGTAAAACTATATATACCCTATAATTTATGTGTAAAACTAGATATACACTAATTAATGTGTAAAACTAGATACACACTAATTTATGTGTAAAACTATGGATACGCTATAATTTATATGTAAAACTAGATATACAATATAATTTATGTGTAAAACTATATATACACTATAATTTATGTGTAAAACTAGATATACACTAATTAATGTGTAAAACTAGATACACACTAATTTATATGTAAAACTATATATACGCTATAATTTATATGTAAAACGAGATATACACTAATTTATGTGTAAAACTAGATATACAATATAATTTATATGTTAAACTAGATATACAATATAATTTATGTGTTAAACTAGATATACAGTATAATTTATGTGTAAAACTAGATATACAATATAATTTATATGTAAAACTATATATACACTATAATTTATATGTAAAACGAGATATACACTAATTCATGTGTAAAACTAGATATACAATATAATTTATATGTAAAACTATATATACACTATAATTTATATGTAAAACTAGATATACACTAATTTATGTGTAAAACTAGATATACAATATAATTTATATGTAAAACTATATATACACTATAATTTATATGTAAAACAAGATATACACTAATTTATGTGTAAAACTAGATATACAATATAATTTATATGTAAAATTATATATACACTTTAATTTATAATGTAAAACTAGATATACACTAATTTATGTGTAAAACTTGATATACAATATAATTTATGTGTAAAACTAGATATACAATATAATTTATGTGTAAAACTAGATATACAATATAATTTATGTGTAAAACTAGATATACAATATAATTTATGTGTAAAACTAGATATACATTATAATTTATGTGTAAAACTAGATATACAATATAATTTATGTGTAAAACTAGATATACAATATAATTTATGGGTAAAACTAGATATACAATATAATTTATGTGTAAAACTAGATATACACTAATTTATATGTAAAACTATATATACGCTATAATTTATATGTAAAACGAGATATACACTAATTTATGTGTAAAACTAGATATACAATATAATTTATATGTTAAACTTGATATACAATATAATTTATGTGTTAAACTAGATATACACTATAATTTATGTGTAAAACTAGATATACAATATAATTTATATGTAAAACTATATATACACTGTAATTTATATGTAAAACGAGATATACACTAATTTATGTGTAAAACTAGATATACAATATAATTTATATGTAAAACTATATATACACTGTAATTTATATGTAAAACTAGTTATACACTAATTTATGTGTAAAACTTGATATACAATATAATTTATGTGTAAAACTAGATATACAATATAATTTATGTGTAAAACTAGATATACAATATAATTTATGTGTAAAAGTAGATATACAATATAATTTATGTGTAAAACTAGATATACAATATAATTTATGTGTAAAACTAGATATACAATATAATTTATGTGTAAAACTAGATATACAATATAATTTATGTGTAAAACTTGATATACAATATAATTTATGTGTAAAACTAGATATACAATATAATTTATGTGTAAAACTAGATACACACTAATTTATATGTAAAACTATATATACGCTATAATTTATATGTAAAACGAGATATACACTAATTTATGTGTAAAACTAGATATACAATATAATTTATATGTTAAACTAGATATACAATATAATTTATGTGTTAAACTAGATATACACTATAATTTATGTGTAAAACTAGATATACAATATAATTTATATGTAAAACTATATATACACTATAATTTATATGTAAAACGAGATATACACTCATTTATGTGTAAAACTAGATATACAATATAATTTATATGTAAAACTATATATACACTATAATTTATATGTAAAACTAGATATACACTACAATTTATATGTAAAACTAGATATACACTAATTTATGTGTAAAACTAGATATACAATATAATTTATATGTAAAACTATATATACACTACAATTTATATGTAAAACTAGATATACACTAATTTATGTGTAAAACTATATATACACTATAATTTATATGTAAAACTATATATACACTATAATTTATATGTAAAACGAGATATACACTAATTTATATGTAAAACTATATATACAATATAATTTATATGTAAAACTATATATACACTACAATTTATATGTAAAACTAGATATACACTAATTTATGTGTAAAACTAGATATACAATATAATTTATATGTAAAACTATATATACACTATGATTTATATGTAAAACTAGATATACACTAATTTATGTGTAAAACTTGATATACAATATAATTTATATGTAAAACTATATATACACTATAATTTATATGTAAAACTAGATATACACTAATTTATGTGTAAAACTTGATATACAATATAATTTATGTGTAAAACTAGATATACAATATAATTTATGTGTAAAACTAGATACACACTAATTTATATGCAAAACTATATATACGCTATAATTTATATGTAAAACGAGATATACACTAATTTATGTGTAAAACTAGATATACAATATAATTTATGTGTTAAACTTGATATACACTATAATTTATGTGTAAAACTAGATATACAATATAATTTATATGTAAAACTATATATACACTATAATTTATATGTAAAACGAGATATACACTAATTTATGTGTAAAACTAGATATACAATATAATTTATATGTAAAACTAGATATACAATATAATTTATGTGTAAAACTTGATATACACTATAATTTATGTGTAAAACTAGATATACAATATAATTTATATGTAAAACTAGATATACAATATAATTTATGTTTAAAACTATATATACACTATAATTTATGTAAAACTAGATATACACTATAATTTATATGTAAAACTAGATATACAATATAATTTATATGTAAAACTAGATATACAATATAATGTATGTGTAAAATAATATATACAATATAATTTATGTAAAGCTAGATATACACTAATTTATGTGTAAAACTATATATACCCTATAATTTATGTGTAAAACTAGATATACACTAATTAATGTGTAAAACTAGATACACACTAATTTATGTGTAAAACTATGGATACGCTATAATTTATATGTAAAACTAGATATACAATATAATTTATGTGTAAAACTATATATACACTATAATTTATGTGTAAAACTAGATATACACTAATTAATGTGTAAAACTAGATACACACTAATTTATATGTAAAACTATATATACGCTATAATTTATATGTAAAACGAGATATACACTAATTTATGTGTAAAACTAGATATACAATATAATTTATATGTTAAACTAGATATACAATATAATTTATGTGTTAAACTAGATATACAGTATAATTTATGTGTAAAACTAGATATACAATATAATTTATATGTAAAACTATATATACACTATAATTTATATGTAAAACGAGATATACACTAATTCATGTGTAAAACTAGATATACAATATAATTTATATGTAAAACTATATATACACTATAATTTATATGTAAAACTAGATATACACTAATTTATGTGTAAAACTAGATATACAATATAATTTATATGTAAAACTATATATACACTATAATTTATATGTAAAACAAGATATACACTAATTTATGTGTTAAACTAGATATACAATATAATTTATATGTAAAACTATATATACACTTTAATTTATAATGTAAAACTAGATATACACTAATTTATGTGTAAAACTTGATATACAATATAATTTATGTGTAAAACTAGATATACAATATAATTTATGTGTAAAACTAGATATACAATATAATTTATGTGTAAAACTAGATATACAATATAATTTATGTGTAAAACTAGATATACAATATAATTTATGTGTAAAACTAGATATACAATATAATTTATGTGTAAAACTAGATATACAATATAATTTATGGGTAAAACTAGATATACAATAAAATTTATGTGTAAAACTAGATATACACTAATTTATATGTAAAACTATATATACGCTATAATTTATATGTAAAACGAGATATACACTAATTTATCTGTAAAACTAGATATACAATATAATTTATAGATTAAACTTGATATACAATATAATTTATGTGTTAAACTAGATATACACTATAATTTATGTGTAAAACTAGATATACAATATAATTTATATGTAAAACTATATATACACTGTAATTTATATGTAAAACGAGATATACACTAATTTATGTGTAAAACTAGATATACAATATAATTTATATGTAAAACTATATATACACTGTAATTTATATGTAAAACTAGATATACACTAATTTATGTGTAAAACTTGATATACAATATAATTTATGTGTAAAACTAGATATACAATATAATTTATGTGTAAAACTAGATATACAATATAATTTATGTGTAAAAGTAGATATACAATATAATTTATGTGTAAAACTAGATATACAATATAATTTATGTGTAAAACTAGATATACAATATAATTTATGTGTAAAACTAGATATACAATATAATTTATGTGTAAAACTTGATATACAATATAATTTATGTGTAAAACTAGATATACAATATAATTTATGTGTAAAACTAGATACACACTAATTTATATGTAAAACTATATATACGCTATAATTTATATGTAAAACGAGATATACACTAATTTATGTGTAAAACTAGATATACAATATAATTTATATGTTACACTAGATATACAATATAATTTATGTGTTAAACTAGATATACACTATAATTTATGTGTAAAACTAGATATACAATATAATTTATATGTAAAACTATATATACACTATAATTTATATGTAAAACGAGATATACACTAATTTATGTGTAAAACTAGATATACAATATAATTTATATGTAAAACTATATATACACTATAATTTATATGTAAAACTAGATATACACTACAATTTATATGTAAAACTAGATATACACTAATTTATGTGTAAAACTAGATATACAATATAATTTATATGTAAAACTATATATACACTACAATTTATATGTAAAACTAGATATACACTAATTTATGTGTAAAACTATATATACACTATAATTTATATGTAAAACTATATATACACTATAATTTATATGTAAAACGAGATATACACTAATTTATATGTAAAACTATATATACAATATAATTTATATGTAAAACTATATATACACTACAATTTATATGTAAAACTAGATATACACTAATTTATGTGTAAAACTAGATATACAATATAATTTATATGTAAAACTATATATACACTATGATTTATATGTAAAACTAGATATACACTAATTTATGTGTAAAACTTGATATACAATATAATTTATATGTAAAACTAGATATACACTATAATTTATATGTAAAACTAGATATACACTAATTTATGTGTAAAACTTGATATACAATATAATTTATGTGTAAAACTAGATATACAATATAATTTATGTGTAAAACTAGATATACAATATAATTTATGTGTAAAACTAGATATACAATATCATTTATGTGTAAAACTAGATATACAATATTATTTATGTGTAAAACTAGATATACAATATAATGTATGTGTAAAACTAGATATATAATATAATTTATGTGTAAAACTAGATATACAATATAATTTATGTGTAAAACTAGATATACAATATAATTTATGTGTAAAACTAGATACACACTAATTTATATGCAAAACTATATATACGCTATAATTTATATGTAAAACGAGATATACACTAATTTATGTGTAAAACTAGATATGCAATATAATTTATGTGTTAAACTAGATATACACTATAATTTATGTGTAAAACTAGATATACAATATAATTTATATGTAAAACTATATATACACTATAATTTATATGTAAAACGAGATATACACTAATTTATGTGTAAAACTAGATATACAATATAATTTATATGTAAAACTATATATACACTATAATTTATATGTAAAACTAGATATACACTAATTTATGTGTAAAACGAGATATACAATATAATTTATGTGTAAAACTAGATATACAATATAATTTATATGTAAAACTATATATACACTATAATTTATATGTAAAACTAGATATACACTAATTTATGTGTAAAACTAGATATACAATATAATTTATATGTAAAACTATATATACACTATAATTTATATGTAAAACTAGATATACACTAATTTATGTGTAAAACTAGATATACAATATAATTTATATGTAAAACTATATATACACTATAATTTATATGTAAAACGAGATATACACTAAATTATGTGTAAAACTAGATATACAATATAATTTATATGTAAAACTATATATACACTATAATTTATATGTAAAACTAGATATACACTAATTTATGTGTAAAACGAGATATACAATATAATTTATGTGTAAAACTAGATATACAATATAATTTATATGTAAAACTATATATACACTATAATTTATATGTAAAACTAGATATACACTAATTTATGTGTAAAACTAGATATACAATATAATTTATATGTAAAACTATATATACACTATAATTTATATGTAAAACTAGATATACACTAATTTATGTGTAAAACTAGATATACAATATAATTTATATGTAAAACTATATATACACTATAATTTATATGTAAAACGAGATATACACTAAATTATGTGTAAAACTAGATATACAATATAATTTATATGTAAAACTATATATACACTATAATTTATATGTAAAACTAGATATACACTAATTTATGTGTAAAACGAGATATACAATATAATTTATGTGTAAAACTAGATATACAATATAATTTATATGTAAAACTATATATACACTATAATTTATATGTAAAACTAGATATACACTAATTTATGTGTAAAACTAGATATACAATATAATTTATATGTAAAACTATATATACACTATAATTTATATGTAAAACTAGATATACACTAATTTATGTGTAAAACTAGATATACAATATAATTTATATGTAAAACTATATATACACTATAATTTATATGTAAAACTAGATATACACTAATTTATGTGTAAAACTAGATATACAATATAATTTATATGTAAAACTATATATACACTATAATTTATATGTAAAACGAGATATACACTAAATTATGTGTAAAACTAGATATACAATATAATTTATATGTAAAACTATATATACACTATAATTTATATGTAAAACTAGATATACACTAATTTATGTGTAAAACGAGATATACAATATAATTTATGTGTAAAACTAGATATACAATATAATTTATATGTAAAACTATATATACACTATAATTTATATGTAAAACTAGATATACACTAATTTATGTGTAAAACTAGATATACAATATAATTTATATGTAAAACTATATATACACTATAATTTATATGTAAAACTAGATATACACTAATTTATGTGTAAAACTAGATATACAATATAATTTATATGTAAAACTATATATACACTATAATTTATATGTAAAACGAGATATACACTAAATTATGTGTAAAACTAGATATACAATATAATTTATATGTAAAACTATATATACACTATAATTTATATGTAAAACTAGATATACACTAATGTATGTGTAAAACGAGATATACAATATAATTTATGTGTAAAACTAGATATACAATATAATTTATATGTAAAACTATATATACACTATAATTTATATGTAAAACTAGATATACACTAATTTATGTGTAAAACTAGATATACAATATAATTTATATGTAAAACTATATATACACTATAATTTATATGTAAAACGAGATATACACTAAATTATGTGTAAAACTAGATATACAATATAATTTATATGTAAAACTATATATACACTATAATTTATATGTAAAACTAGATATACACTAATTTATGTGTAAAACGAGATATACAATATAATTTATGTGTAAAACTAGATATACAATATAATTTATATGTAAAACTATATATACACTATAATTTATATGTAAAACTAGATATACACTAATTTATGTGTAAAACTAGATATACAATATAATTTATATGTAAAACTATATATACACTATAATTTATATGTAAAACGAGATATACACTAAATTATGTGTAAAACTAGATATACAATATAATTTATATGTAAAACTATATATACACTATAATTTATATGTAAAACGAGATATACACTAATTTATGTGTAAAACTAGATATACAATATAATTTATATGTAAAACTATATATACACTAATGTATCTGTGCCCAATACTGTTGGTTTATTTATTTTCTCTCCCACGAAAGCAAATTAGACACAAGGTCATGTTTTTAATGTGGGTGTGGGGGCAGCTCTCTATAGATAATACACTGTGATCTGATGTGAGATGTGGTAGAAAATTAGGCATAAGGCCGTTTTTTTTATGTGGAGAGGGAGGGGAAAGTGGACCAGCTTCTGAGAGGTGGGAAATGGGAGCTGGATAGTGGGAGAGTCTGGGTATATTTGGTTGCTCCTACATGGGCCAAAAGCCCATTGCCACGAGGACAATTGTCTTTGATTGCGTCATCTGCCGGTACAGATGGTATTTATTTGCTCCCCCACCGAGCAAATTAGGCACAAGGCCGATTTTTAATGTGAGGAGTGAAGGGGGGGAAGGGAAAAAGGGGACCAGCTCCCGAGAGGTGGGAAATGGGAGCTGGTTAATGGTCAGGCATGTGGGGTTGCCCCCACATCTGGTCTTTGCTAGTCATAGCTAGTCATAGCTAGTCATAGCTTGCAGTATCTGCCGGAACAGATACTACACTGTTATCTTGGCCCGAAGCTTGATGCATTTCGGTATCAATTTTATTGCTATCGTTTGGGGATGGGCGGTATCACTCAGTGCAATAATTTTATGATTTTATTTGACTTGCTGATATGAAATATTGTTTTGATAAAAAAAAAAAAAAGTTACGTCCCGGGGAAAACAGTTAAATGAAGATATTTTTCATCTACCGCACTATATATACTTAGTGAACATATTTTGCGAATAGAGTCGTTTCACAATTACTTATCCAGATCAAAGTCAGCTTCCGAATTATTTATCATAAAAAGAGAAGAAATACGGTTACTGGATATAATTGAACCCAACGATTGTTGCGTTGCGTTTGAGAAAAAGAAATTCGCTAGGACGTTGTAGGACAAACGTTTAACGTAAGAAAAAGGAAACCTCGGCAATTTCCTTCAAAGTTGTAAGGAGCTTTCATAACAAAACAAGAAAGGTCTTTGTAATTTGCGTCCGTTTGACCTGCGCGTTTTAAGAGATGAGAATGTTACTTAAACGTTATACGTGACGGACAGATTTACCTACACTTGTATTTTCTTGAGATGTAAAAATCTAACTGTAACTGCGTCACTCTCTGGCCTTTTGGTCAAGATCAAAGTGTAGTATCTGTTCCGGCAGATACTGCACTTAAGATAATTTGTACCAGTCAATGGAGGGGAAACTATCTATACTGGGACAATTATTATTTTTGGTAACCAGAGTGACCCCTTTTAGGGGAGCTGGTTTTTACCTCACATTAAAAACGGCCTTGTGCCTAATTTGCTCAGTGGGGGAGCAAATAAACACCATCTAACTGTAACTGCGTCAGCACTAACCCTATTCGGGTTAAACCGGCTTCCCCCGAAGAAGGAAGTTTCATGGGAGTATGAAATTCACAAGCGGTCCCCAGTCGCGTGTATATCTCCGTTAGGGGAGATGACGACGTTAGGTTTTTGCAATTTTTTGCAGGAAGGTGTCGACGTCCTCCTGCATACAGCACCTGGTATTTCCAAATTGGTCACCCATTTTAGTAATGACCAGGCTCAACGTTGCTTAACTTCGGTGATCTGACGGGAACCGGTGTGTCACCGTGATGATGCCGTATTTCTTGAGATGTGTGGACGTGTGTAAAAGTGTTATTCGAAACTTAGACCTGACAGACTAGCGGAAATATCGCTTCAAATTTAAAACCAGGTAAAACGAGATTAAAAGTCTTAGCGTGACGAATCGACAGACTGACAGGTGGATGGAGAAAAGAAAAGAGAGAAATAAAAATAAGAGTAAAAGAAGAACAAAAAGAAAACAGACACTTGTGCCCCCACGACGTAGACACCCTCGACAAACCCAACAGGCAGCTAAATCCCGCCCCCACACAGTAGAGATCCCTAGATATAAAAGATCTTTCTACTCCAGTATTTTTCCCCCAGAATCGCTAGACTCTGGAATTCCATTCCAGGTCCCTGCTTTTCTGACTGTACTGACATGCAGAAGTTCAAGTGTAACGTGAACCGATATCTTGCTGCCCAAATCCCAACATAGTGCCCCAGTAGTTGTTGCCCCTGATAGTAGCCCCCTACACCAAAGTGGCAATGTGCCTTGTTTGGGGTGAAAATGTAAAAAAAAAGGAGAAGAAAAAAGAGAGCAAAGAGAAGTAAAAATAGGAAAAAAAAAAAAAAAGAAAAACCAGAAAAATAAAATGATGAAGAAAAACAAGAAGAAGGGGAATAAGAACGAGAGAAAAATGATACAAGATGAACAAACACTTGCTGCTCAACTCCCTACGTAGTACCTCTGCAAATTACGTCCCAGATAGTAGCCCCTACATTAAAGTAGCACCTGCCTTTTTTGGGTTGAAAATACAATAATAATAATAATAAAAATTAATATGACTTTCAATTTGATTTCCGTGAGCGACTGTATAATGGCTTAGACAAAGGATCAGCAACCTACAGTCCGCGGGACAAACCAGGCTCGCAAAGGCATTTTAACTGGCTCGTGGCTTTAATTACTAATGACTCTATTTTTAATTTTTTTTTGGGGGGGGGTTGAAAATACAATAATAATAATAAAAAAAATTAATATGACTTTCAATTTGATTTCCGTGAGCGACTGTATAATGGCTTAGACAAAGGATCAGCAACCTACAGTCCGCGGGACAAACCAGGCTCGCAAAGGCATTTTAACTGGCTCGTGGCTTTAATTACTAATGACTCTATTTTTAATTTTTTTTGGGGGGGTGGGTGAAAATACAATAATAATAATAAAAAAAATTAATATGACTTTCAATTTGATTTCCGTGAGCGACTGTATAATGACTTAGACAAAGGATCAGCAACCTACAGTCCGCGGGACAAACCAGGCTCGCAAAGGCATTTTAACTGGCTCGTGGCTTTAATTACTAATGACTCTATTTTTAATTTTTTTTTTGGGGGGGGTGAAAATACAATAATAATAATAATAAAAAAAATTAATATGACTTTCAATTTGATTTCCGTGAGCGACTGTATAATGACTTAGACAAAGGATCAGCAACCTACAGTCCGCGGGACAAACCAGGCTCGCAAAGGCATTTTAACTGGCTCGTGGCTTTAATTACTAATGACTCTATTTTTAACATGTTAAACAATGCTTTCTAATGCAACAAAAAGCCTTCTCTTATTTTTTTCTGATCCACCCAACCGAATTTGTAAAACAAAAACACGATCAAAACCCATTCATCTCCATTTTTTTTTTTTTTTTTTACACAGTGATCACCACTTATCAAGGCCCGGAAGCCACTCAGGGATAAGGGTTATTGAAAACAACAAATGAACATAAAACAAAAACTGCGAACGTTGCCCGGGATAAAATGTAACCTATTGCTACTAATACTAATTTTTATTATTGAATTTTCAAAACATGGCACAGTGTCACTTTGATGTCGAGGCTTCTATCTATTCCAAAGTGTAGCATTCTGTCATCTGTGTAGAAATGGGATTTTTCAATTCTCATAAATGTATAAATGTTGCTGCATGTATCGATCGATGTATCAGTCTCGAAAGACAAAGGATAAGCCCCTGTAGGGGCAGTTACGCATGTAATTCTGAGGCAAGGTTCGCGCAATCCCTAACCACACCTCCCCTGAATCGACACTGTTTGGGTCGGGTAGCAAGAAGACCAGGACGACTAGAAACAATGCCGAGATAAGCAGAGAGCACATACAGCACCTGAAAGTCCCAAATGGTCACCCATTTAGTACTGACCAGGCTCACCGTTGCTTAACTTCGGTGATCCAGCGGAAACCGGTGTGTCAACGTTATTATGCCGCATGTGTACGTATTTTTCCGTAACAATTTCAAACATACACGTCATAAATTCATCCTTTTATTTCCGTTGTTTTTGTTTTTTTTTTTTGTTTTTTTTTCACTTTGAAGTATTTCGATGATGATGATGATGATGATGATGATGATGATGATGATGATGATGATGAAGAAGAAGAAGAAGAAGTATTTCGACCTTGAAAAACAATTGTTTACTTTTAGATTTTTTTCTCATTTCTCAATATTAATTTTCCTTATGGTTTTAAGCATGGGTCTGTGTATGTAATTGTCTTTATTTTTTCATTAATGATTTTCGTCCGGATCGTAATCCGTAATAAAAATCGATCCAGCCTGCAGGGTCGAATAAGTTGCCTAAACCTATTAACCCTGCGTTAGTCGCATAGGGGTTCCAAACATGATTAATCCCTTGGGATGTTCATACATTCCAATTAAAAAAATATTTGTATTGTTATCATTCCGCTGTTCCAGGTTAATTCACTTGTAGCTTGGCCATATTAATATGATACAGCGCAATAAAATAAGTGTAAAAATTAAGGGAAAACTTTTAAAACCTTAGATTAAGATCATATTTATTGACAAATATCCACAGGATACACCAATTTGTGTTCTTGTTTAATATCCATGATAGACACAAAATTGAAATAGCAAGAAACATGAATATGTGTTCTCAAATGTAAACACAAAATGTTTCCACAAATTGAAATAGCAAGAAACATGAATATGTGTTCTCAAATGTAAACACAAAATGTTTCCACAAATTGAAATAGCAAGAAACATGAATATGTGTTCTCAAGTTAAAACACAAAATGTGTCCATGAATTGAAATAGCAAGAAAAATAAATGTGTTCTCAAATGCAAACACAAAATGTTTCCATAAATTGAAATAGCAAGAAACATGAATATGTGTTCTCAAATGAAAACACAAAATGTGTCCATGAATTGAAATAGCAAGAAAATGAATATGTGTTCTCAAATGCAAACACAAAATGTTTCCATGAATTGAAATAGCAAGAAAATGAATAGGTGTTCTCAAATTCAAACAAAATGTTTCCATGAATTGAAATAGCAAGAAAAAAGAATTTGTTCTCAGATGCAAACACCGAAATGTTTCCATAAATTGAAATAGCAAGCAAATGAATGCGTTCTCAAATGAAAACACAACATGTGTCCATGAATTGAAATAGCAAGAAAATGAATATGTGTTCTCAAATTCAAACAAAAAATGTTTCCATGAATTGAAATAGCAAGAAAATGAATGTGTGTTCTCAAATTCAAACACAAAATGTTTCCATAAATTGAAATAGCAAGAAAAATGAATATGTGTTCTGAAATACAAACACAAAATGTTTCCATGAATTGAAATAACAAGAAAAATGAATATATGTTTGCAAATGCCAACGCAAAATGTTTCCATAAACTGAAATAGCAAGAAAAATGAATATGTGTTCCTTTACCTTTCAAGTGTGTTATAACCTCACTGAACCAGAAAAATACTATGAGGGAGGAAAACAAATAAGTTTTCAACTAGTAATTACGAGCATTTGAGTAAAAAAATTTAAGAAAACAGACTAACGCAAGATTAAAATAGAAGAAAAACGTAAATTTTAAATGTGATTTTCGATTTGATTTCTGTTACCGACTGAATAACTTTGTAGAACGCGGTCTAACCAGATTTTGGCCGGCATTTGAATAATTAAACATCGCTTCCGGTGTAATGGAAGTGTCTAAAGTATTTTTTCTCGGGGGAAACGTTATTGATCGATCGGCAGCCATATTATCACAAGTGTTGCCCGCGGCAAATAGCAAGAAGTTTCTCCTGCAGCAACGGCACCCTCTTCGAATCTTCGCTACTTAATATGGACACCCTCCAGTAAAATATTATGGAAAAATTCAATCAGTCTAGAACCGAAAACATCCGAAATCATGGGTCTTCAAAAGATGAAGAACATTTTTATGGTAACTATTCAAACATTGCTTTTCTGTGTTATAGGCCTACCCATTGTGTCAGTAAGGTCCATAGTTTAATTCGTTTAAAAATATTTTAATCTACAATATAAACTTCACCTGTCTGCTTAAATGTATGTATGTATGTTTGTATGTCTGCCTAAAACTTTCGACAGAGGCGACGGATTTTCACGTGATTGGTATCATATTGGAGCTTGACACTTTGGACGACAAATATCGAAGAATTGACCAAAAACATTAATTCCTTAACCCTCAACTGGGCAGTATTCTACAGGGAGGGTCGATTTTTCCACTGACATATTTTGCAAGTCATTCAACCCTCGCGTTCACGACGCCCGTTAAAAGGCGTTATTTCGACAGTTCATTACGTCACAACCACGGTAGGAACATCGATAAGACTTTTTGCTCTTCTGCGGTACGGGTTCGAGCCTGCTTAATACTCCTATTTTTTTTTTTTGCGCTCGCAATTTTCCTCTTTTTTTTTTTTTTTTTTTTTTTTTTTTCAACCAACACCTTTACACGCACCTCAACTTTCTTTTCCGTCTTCGCGTCACGGGTTCGAGCCTGCCTGCCTACAGCAAGTTTTTTTTTTTTTTTGCTCAACACACATCTCCAAACACCTGGGCAACGCGGGGCAACGCGGGGCAAAGCTGGGCAACGTCGGGCACCCAGGCTAATTTTAAATATAATAGAAAATCATCCGTTGGACAAAATAATTGATACTGGTGTATTAATGCGTTTCTTTGTCGGAAAAATCACGTCAGTTGATGAATTTTATATATGTGTGTATTTCTTTTTTTCTTTTTTACTCGCGTTCACTCCCTAACAAGGCATATCGCCACTTGGACGTAACGCGCTTCTATTTCGGACCAAGCCTAGGAAAGATTAACAAGATGTTGATTTACATACATTTAAACTTCTGCATATCAGTAAAGTCAAGGAAGTAGGTAGCAGGAAGGGAATTCCAAAGTCTGGCTGTTCGAGGAAGAACTATTAGAATAGAAACTTTCTGGTATTTAGGGACCTCAACAGTAAAGGGGTGAGATTTTGTTGCTAAGCGGGTTTGTCGAAGATATGTACGTCGAGGGAGCACAAGTGCAACAAGTTCATCAGAGCACATTCCATTAAAATATTTGTAAAAAAGGCACAAAGATGAACCAATGCGGCGATGGGACAGGGGTTGGAGTTTAGTTGACAAAGTGATGCCTATTAGATTGGAAACTCTTTTTTGGAACCTATATAAGAAGGAGAAACTTGTGGTAGATGGACCGGCCCAGATTTGGCAACAATACTCCATGCTTAGGCAAATGATGGTCTTGTAGAGGTACAGGATATTCTCAGGTGTGAGTAGTCTTCTAGCTCGATAGAGGGAGCCCATCTTCTTTGCAGCAGCTTTCACAGTGTCCTCAACGTGTTTGTTCCAGTTTATATTGCCCGCAAATGTTAAACCGAGGAGTTTGAACGAAAATTTTCAGGTAGGGTGTTATTTGTCATAGATCATATGCTCAAAGGGGAAAACCGATGATAAAAGAGAAGAATTCCTTTCAAAAGAGAGTTTCGGTGTGAGGTTGAAGGACCTAACAGTTTTTAGGTACCAAATAATAATCATCCATATATATATATATATATATATATATATATATATATATATATATATATATATATATATAAGTAGATTGTAGTTTGCTTGAAGCATTGTTGAAGAAAATTATAAGGTAAAATTAAAAGCCAAGAACAATGCGAGATTTTTTTATATAGAGTAAAATTAAATGAAAACAAAAGAAATAAATTTCTTTTTTTTGTTGTTTGTTTTTTCTTTTTCACACAAATTTTAACTCTAAACAACAGTAATTTTTTTTCCCTGTTGTTTTCAATGGTGTTATAAATCTCAATATATTTCAGACCTATTAGTCCTTTTTCAAGAGAAGATAGCGGAAGAGTGTTCAAAATTGGAAAAGCAGCTAGCTTTTCTAATTTTGAACAAAAAATCTCGCATTGTTCTCGGCTTTTAATTTTATCTTATTATATATATATATATATATATATATATATATATATATATATATATATATATACAAAATAAAATAAAAATTACAATTGTTCTTCACTGATTTTTCTTAATTACACTTCGTCTCGGCAGCCGTGTCAAACGCATATCTTATTTTTCTTTTGTTAATATTATTGGAATTTAAAAAAATATTACTTGAGTGCTTCAGCTTGAACCGAAACCAAAACTTATGTAAAAAAGTGTATATATATATATATATATATATATATATATATATATATACACACACAAACATATATATAAAAAACACATAGACACACACACACACACACACAAATATATATATATATATATATATATATATATATTAAATTGTAATTCAATGGATTTCAAAAAACTATCATTGAAATGAAATGAAGTGGTTGAGTTTCATATCAAAGAATTTTTATTATTCTAAGCAAGACAAAGAATGTTTTAGAAAATTAATCTCCTTAACCTATAGGGTTTCGATGTCTACCATCTCATCAGAGGAGAGAAAATATGAGCAAATAGTTATAAAGGTATGCACCCTATTTGCTAAAGTCTTTGAATTTATTATCGCTGGACCCAAAACAAATGTAAACAAGCACTTGCCCGATTCGGATATATACACAGCTATGCGGATTACCCAGTATATAGCTTGGAAATTATTACCAAACGGATGTAAAGAACGTATAATATGGATTTTACCAAGCAAGTTGGATCAACAAAAACATTCATATCCTTTTTCTATAAATCCTCCTTCTACAGGACTTCTGATAAATGTATTATTTTCACTTTGACTTTCCATGTCTCACTGACTTTAGCAAATAGGGTGTATACCTTCATAACTATTTGCTAATATTTTCTCTCCTCTGATGAGATGGTAGACATCGAAACCCTATAGGTTAAGGAGATTAATTTTCTAAAGCATTCTTTGTCTTGCTTAGAATAATAAAAATTCTCTGATATGAAACTCAACCACTTCATTTCATTTCAATGAGAGCTTTTTGAAATTCATTGAATTACAATTTAATTTATTTGCTCTATCTTGCATATCGAGCAATTCTTGTTTAGATGGGATAACTTATAGAATATTACTGCCAGTAATATTTTGTAAACCTACAATCTCACGTTTACATAACCACTGATTGTTAAATAAAAACTATTCCGAAGTATATATATATATATATATATATATATATATATATATATATATATATATATATATATATATATATATATGAAATAAAATGTTCTCGGCAGCAGTGTTAAAAGCATATCTTATTTTTCTTTATTATTATTGGAATTTTTCCCCTTTTCCTTGTACCTATTTGTGAATTATTCCACGGATTTCGGCCTTTTGGATTATTTTGAACCATCTTCCAATTACGCGATTTCCTTGGATTTTACTTGTGTGAATGGAAAATTGAACTAACTTTCTTAGATTTACATTTTTGGATTTTACTGTCATTGGATACTTTACCTTTCACCTGACTATCCATCCACGTGTAATCACCTTTTTCTTCACCATATTCCCTCTGCTTAACTTTTTGTTATCAAGTAAGATCTTTGACTTACTTGCAGTTTCATCAAATACTTTTGCAAGCAAAAACCGATCCAGCATTTTGCTAAATCCTACCCTCTGATGAGAAGAAAAGTATTTCTTCGAAACTCCGGGGATTAAGGACTATCCACTTATCAAGTGTTTCCTTTTCAGATTGAATATGTTTTAACTTTTTTTCAAAGTTTTTGTAACATGTTTTATTAACTATTTGTCCTATGTGTGTGTGTGTGTGTGTGTGTGTGTGTGTGTGTGTGTGTGTGTGTGTGTGTGTGTGTGTGTGTGTGTGTGCGTGCGTGTGCGTGTGTCCCGCTTTTGTTCATAAATTACTGCTGAAATTTTGTATATACATTTGCTATGACTAGCAGGGAGACCAGACGTTGCCCTGGATTGAATAAGGATCAACGAATGTTTCACACTCCCATATTTTTATTGTCATCGAAATCGGTGGAATTGCTATTTTTCAATCAAATTGATTGATTGCTCTAGTTGGAAGGCCTATCGTGGTGCATCGTAAGGAAACATTATAGTCCACAATACATCACACTGTAGAGAACCTACTATTGATTTTATAAAATTATTTTTTACATATAATGGGTAAATTAAAGTTTAAAACACAAAAGTCAAGTATCATGGTTCAATTGTGCTCTTAACAAAAAAATTAATTTCGAACACACCCTTGTTATATCAAAAAACTTACTGTTTATTTAATATACCTGGCCTTTCTCCTTATGCGGTGATAATTGCTTAAATTGAAGTTTAAAATGAAAAAGTCAGTATAACGATGCAATTGTGCTGTAAACAGAAACATTCATTTCGAACGCGTCCCTGTCATACGAAAGAACCTACCGTTGATTTTATTTGCCAGGCCATTCTGCTTGTGTGGTAATAAAACTTCTCAAATGCACGCGAGGTTAGGCTGTATAAGGTGTTAACTTTGGTCAATATCGCTTGTTCATTCTTCCATCGGATTTTTTATTATCGATTATTACTTATCGATTATCGATTATTACTTATCGATTATCACATGCCCATCATCGTTATGTACGAAGTAAATTCCCATACAAAACCTATAGAAATCTGCGCCGCTTTTTCGGAGTCTATAGGGAACGAACACATACACGCACACCATAGACAAAATTCCTTTTAGATATATAGGTAGATAGATAGATAGATAGATAGATAGATAGATAGATAGATAGATAGATAGTGCATACATCTTTCTGTAATCACCCGTGCTGGGGAGATTACGTCTTCAGGCCAAGAATGTCTCTCAAAAACTGACATTTCAATTAGAATTCTTGTCATTTAATATAATAATAACCCCCACCCCACCCATATTAGGTGACAAGAATTCTAATTTTGCAAACGAAATAAGGAAATGTTTTTGTGTCTTGAAATGTCAGTTTTCGAGAGAAATTCTTGGCCTGAAGACGTAATCTCCCCAGCACGCATGATTACAGAAACATGTATGCACATATGTAGCCATCAATGTTTGTATAAATAAATTATATATATATATATATATATATATATATATATATATATATATATATATATATATATTATGTGTTCAAATTCGTTTAAAAAAGAATCACTTTTCAAAATAAAATTTATTATTTGAACCAAAGGAAACAATGTTAAAATCAATGTCCTTAACCCATGAATTTTCAAAGTAAGTAAATCTCCTCAAAGAAAAAATTCTAGCAAAATACTAATATTGGTTCGAAATTATTTTGCAAAATAGCAAATATAAAGAAAATATTAAAGATGAAATGATTTTAAGGGACACAGAGAAGGGGAATGATTGTTCAAAGTAAAAAAAAAAGATATGATAATTGGTATCCAAAGGCAGGATTAACCCTTGAAAAAAAATTAAGTTCATATTCTATGAAGATTTTGAATTTAAAAAATCTATTCAAAGGAACATACGTATGCTCTCGGAAACTGCAAATAATAAAACGGATTCATTTTCGGAAAGGATTTCTGCCTGTTTGCCTTGGATATATTACCAGAAACATTTGGTTTTTATCAACACTACACCAGTCGTCATATAATATGGATCTTAATTGTTTTCAGGGATTATTAATTTTATTTTGAAAAGTGATTATTTCTCAAAAAATTTAAACCTATAAACTCTAATTTTATTTGCTCTGTCTAGTATACTGAGCAATTTTATTTGGCTGGGATTGCTTCACATGAATATTTCCTTCTAGCATTTTTCAAACCACTAGATTCAATAACCTGTAACCTTATTCATTTCAATACCTCAATATATATATGTGTGTGAGTGTGTGTGTGTGTGTTTTATTTTTTTATTACCCTTTTATCTGTTTGGTTACATATGTTTCGGATGTTGGACCATGTTTATGATCCATCAGCCTCGTCAGACCTTACGATCCAACAGCCTCGTCAGACCTTACAGAAAAGATTTTCTGTAAGGTCGGACGACGCTGTTGGATCGTAAACACGGCCCAACATCCGAAAAATATGTGACCAAACAGATAACACGGTAATTAAAAAAATAAAACACATATTTGCTCTGCAATAGTATTGAGCACTCTCTTCAGGTTTTTACTAATTACCAGTTTTACTAAATATATATATTTATATATTACCGTTTTATCTATTTAGTTACACATGTTTCGGCTACCGAATCGTATCAACGTATCAGTAACTTCGTCAGACTTGGACAACGATCCAGTAACTTCGTCAGACTTGGACAGTCCACTAAACAGATAATAACCGTAATAAAATAAAAAAAAAATATATATATATATATGCTCTGCAATAGTATTGAGCACTTTCTTCAAGTTTTCACTATTTACCAGTTTTGCTATATATATATATATATATATATATGAGCAAACAGTTAATAAAATATGTTAAAAAACACCTTGAAATGAGTTAAAAACATATTTAATCTGAAAAGGAAACACTAGATAGTCCTTAATCCGCGGAGTTTCAAAGAAATACTTTCCTTCTCATCAGAGGGTAGGAATTAGCGAAATGCGGGATCGGATTTTGCATGCAGAAGTATTTGATGAAACAATAAATAAGTCAAAGATCTTACTTGAAAACAAAAAAAAGTGAAGCAGAGGGAATATGGTAAAGAAAAAGGTGATTACACATTAATGGATAGTCTGGTGGAAGATAAAACATCCAGTGACGGTAAAATCCAAATGTAAAACTTCAAGAAAGTTAAAAGAATTTCCATTTGTACAAGTAAAATCCAAGGAAATCCCGTAATTGTGTTACAGAGAGAGAGAGAGACAGACAGACAGACAGAGAGAGAGAGAGAGGGGGTGAGTGAACGTGGAGTGTAGATACGTTTACCAGAACCGAAGGTCAGCTGACCAGATTACGTATGAATGACGTGATCAGCAGATCGGGGAGATTTGATTTGGGCTTTGAAGAAGACGGACGGTTGTCTCCCCCTCTTAACTGGGGAGGGGGGAGACGAACGCTGACGTGTGTGAAGAAGAAACCACACAGGCCAATTTCACTTCCACCTGCTGCAGGACCTCTGGGGAAAGTGAAATAAAAACTATAAAACTCATTCATCGTCTTGGAGTGATAAATCTTCGTCAAACAGGTATCAAGTCTCCCTCCAGGATGAGAAATTTCCAGATGGTCCAACATCGAAGAAGCAGAGATAGGTTCTGAAAATGCATGTCACACACATTTCCCTTTATGATAATCAAACACACAACCATTTATATTAGAGACAATCATACGCACACGGAATCTTTGATGTTATACAGTGTATACACCCAAAAGTAAATGGTGCCCCTCGATGATAACCCCGATGAAGAACTCTATGTAACAATTGGAAGAGATGGTCCATAATAATCCAAAGGCAGAAATCCATGGAATAATTCACAAAAATGTGTACAAGGAAAAAATGATATTAATAAAATAAAAAATGTATATATATATATGTATATATATATGTATATATATATTTATATATATATGTGTATATATATATATATATTTAAAACGAATTAAACATTTATAATCTTTTATATTTTTCGTATTCTTTTTATACACTTTCATATATATATATATATATATATATATATATATATATATATATATGTGTGTGTGTGTGTGTGTGTGTGTGTGTGTGTGTGTGTGTGTAGAATAAATAAGAAAAAACTATATTCCAAAATTCATGATGTTGACCATCTTATAATTTATTTGGAATATAGTTTTTGTCATTTATTCTCTATATTGCTCTGTAATTACATTGAGCTATATATATATATTTATGTATATATATATATATATATATATATATATATATATATATATATATATTATAAGGTAAAATTAAAAGCCAAGAACAATGCGAGATTCTTTTATAGAGTGAAATTAAATGAAAACAAAAAAAAATTCTTTTTTTTGTTGTTTGTTTTTTCTTTTTCACACAAATTTTAACTCTAAACAACAGTAATTTTTTTATGTTGTATTCAATGGTGTTGTTTCAGTTTATAACACTATTGAATACAACATAAAAAAATACTGTTGTTTAGAGTTAAAATTTGTTTGAAAAAGAAAAAACAAACAACAAAAAAAAGAATTTTTTTTTTCATTTAATTTTACTCTATATAAAAAAAATCTCGCATTGTTCTTGGCTTTTAATTTTACCTTATAATATATATATATACATAAATATATATATATATATATATATATATATATATATATATATATATATATATAGCTCAATGTAATTACAGAGCAATATAGAGAATAAATGACAAAAAACTATATTCCAAATAAATTATAAGATTGTCAACATCATGAATTTTGGAATATATTTTACCTTATAATTTTCTTCAACAATGCTTCAAGCAAACTACAACCTACTTATATATATATATATATATATATATATATATATATATATATAGATAGATAGATAGATATAGATATATATATATATATATATATACACAACATCCACGACATACAAGACTTTAAAGATGACTACATTTATAAGCGATGTTTATTTTTTAGTATATGTTCTTATGATTTTATTTATTCAGTTCAAGAGTGTGAATATATGTTCTCTTTTTCGTACGGTTCCTTAAATTACACAAAACTTTTTTTTCTATTTTGTTTTTAATTTTTTTTTTCTTTTTCGTTTGACGCTTTCGACTCGGTTTTCCGTTTTATTTTCTGCCTCTTTTTTTTGTTTTTTTTTTTTTGTGATTGTTTTTTTTTTGTGGTTGTTTTTTTGTGGTTGTTTTTTTGTGGTTGTTTTTTTTTGTGGTGGGTTTTTTAGTGGTTGTTTTTTTTGTGGTTGTTTTTTTTGTGGTTGTTTTTTTGTGGTTGTTTTTTTTGTGGTTGTTTTTTTGTGGTTGTTTTTTTTGTGGTTGTTTTTTTGTGGTTGTTTTTTTTTGTGGTTGTTTTTTTGTGGTTGTTTTTTTGTGGTTGTTTTTTTTGTTGTTGTTTTTTTGTGGTTGTTTTTTTTTGTGGTTGTTTTTTTGTGGTTGTTTTTTGTGGTTGTTTTTTTTGTGGTTGTTTTTTTGTGGTTGTTTTTTATTTTCATTCACCCAAGACAAAACCTTGCCATTCAGATATATGGAGTTAATGTAAGTTAGTTGGGCATACTTACAGGGAGACTCCAAGTAGGGAGTTGAGCAGCGAAACGTCTGTTTACATTACTTAGTTAGTGAGGCGGAAAGCAGGGAGACAGTTCTAAAGGCAAGCAGTTCACAGAAACAAACTACACAGACGCACATACACCGAAACACACACGAGTACACACACATACACACACATACACATACACTCAAACACACGAAAGTACACACACACATATGCACTCAAAACACACGCACAAACACACAAACGCAAACACACACACAAACACACAAACACATGCATACACATACACTCAAACACACGCAAGTACACACACACATACGCATTCAAAACCCACACACAAACACACACACACACAAAGACACACACACACACACACAAACAACCCGGGTGTTTCAAGTTCGAATCCAGTTCATTCCACAAAAATCACTTTCACTTTTAAACACACAAACACACACACAAACACATACACATACATACACTCAAACACACGGAAGTACACACACACACATACGCACTCAAAACACACACACAAACACACAAACACAAGCACACACACACACACACACACACAAACAAACAACCCGGGTGTTTAAAGTTCGAATCCAGTTCATTCCACAAAAATCACTTTCACTTTTAATATTGGCAACCTTCACGTGGTCCATCCCGATGCTTTTCTGGGAAGAATTCTGACTAGAAAAATATCGGGGAAACCAATGCCAATAAAAGAATCTTCGGGTTCATATGATGATGATGATGATGATGATGATGATGATGATGGTGGTGGTGGTGGTGGTGGTGGTGGTGATAATGATGATGATGATGATGATGATGATGATGACGGTGGTGGCGGTGGTGGTGGTGGTGGTGGTGGTGATCATGATCATGGTGGTGGTGGTGGTGGTGGTGGTGGTGATGATGATGATGATGATGATGATGATGATGATGATGATGATGGTGGTGGTGGTGGTGGTGGTGGTGGTGGTGGTGGAGGTGATGATGATGATGATGATGATGATGACGCCTTTGCTTCTTTCTGTCTATAATTTCTCATCATTGCACCTCTCTTCTATTCTCATCCGTCGCTCATACTCTTTCTGTTTCTCTCTTTCGTCATTTGTTTCTCCTTTCCTTCTAACCGAATTTCTTCTCTCCACCCATCCTTTCCTTCCCCTCTCGTATCTACCTCATTACTCTGATTTTCTTTCCATTTCTCTCCCAGTATCCTCCCGTCTTTGCACATTCTTCGTACCCCGCCCTATCTCCTCCCTCCTTTCATTTCTCGGAAACTACTACGACGATCTGGTTGAAATGTTGCATGGATCCTTAGGATAAGTTGTGACAAACATGCGTTTGATGCCCAATTATAACTAAGAGGTTATACAATATCGCTGGACTGCTTCTCATGTGATCATATAACGTCCAATGTAAACAAATTCTTGTGGAGCCGTCGTCTGAAATAATCAAACTCTGCCATATTTCAACTATCGTTATCAAATATCACGTTTCTGTTTTATTCATTATTAACCTCTGGTGGCCTTTGCGCCTTGATAAGTGTTGAGTCATTAGTACTAAATTGCCGTTACGGTACCCATTAGCTATTATCCTCGAGTGGCCGCCGGGCCTTGATGAGTGGGGATTATATGATGCAGAATAAGAACCGTTTATGCAAAATGAGAATCGTCTTATCATCGACATATTCCCGGCAGATTATGTAAACCACCGGAAAGTGCCGGAAGTTCTAGTTTACAGGCGACAATTGGAAAAACGCGCTACAAAATATTGCAGAATATTTCATAACTTTGTGTAAATTGATAAAAGGCGTCATTATTTCAATATATGTTTTTAACTGGCTAGTAGAGTTTGAATAGATGCTACAGTCTCCTAAAATTACTAAATCTATAAAAAAGATTCTTATCTACAAACAAAACAAACTAACTCTAACAGAAACACTACAATAACCTTAACAAAAACAAAACGGATCCTTAAAAACACAAATCATCTTAAAATAAACACAAGGTAACCTTAAGAAAAATACAACTTAATCTAACTCGAAAAAAAAACACAACATACCCTGTACAGAAACACAACATACCCTGTACAAAAACACAACATACCCTGTACAGAAACACAACATACCCTGTACAGAAACACAACATACCCTGTACAAAAACACAACATAACCTTAACAACGTAGCACTGACAGGAAAACAAGCTAAGAATAACCTTAATAGACACATAACGTAACCTTAACCAAAACACAAGATAACCTTAAGAAGAGACACGACGTTAACATAATAAAAACAACATAATCTTTTTAAAAAAACACGGCGAAATCTTAAGAAAAATATAACTTAATCTAATTCTGAAAAAAAAACACACAACATAACCTGTACAGAAACACAACGTAACCAGAACAGAGACAAACACTGACAGGAAAACAAGCTAAGCATAACCTTAAAAGAATCACAATGTAGTTTTAACCAAAGCACAAGATAACCTTATGAAAAAAATACAACGTTAACATAACAAAAACGCAACATAAACTTGACAGAAATACAACGTAACTATAACAAAAACACAACATAACTTTACTCTAATAGAACGCAGTGTAACACTAAAAAAAACACAACGTAATATTAAGAAAAACGCAAAGTTACCTGAACAGAAACACAACGTACCCCTTACAAAAACTAAATGTAAACCTCATATAAACAGAACGTAACTCTAACAGATACGAGATTCGTTCAATAAGTTACAGGGGGCAAAGTCTGGGCTATAGAGAGGGTAGGGGAATTGTCTTGATGCCCATCTTGGTCTAATAGTTTGTCTTTTTTATCCTCTCTGAGCACCATTGGAAAATACTTCGTGCAAATCGTCCGCATCTTCAGTTCCTCGCGAATAATTTAATCACAGTTCCAAACTGACATCAAACTAACATAAAACTGCTCTTATTGTCTCTATAGACGGTCCTTATCCGTGAAATTCTTTATTTGGCCAATCAACGCTGGTGTTCTGATTTTCTTCACACCTTTCACACCTTTCATCATGCCTCACAGACTTTCTGTCTTCATTGAATCTCTTATGCCACTCAAAAACTGATGCTCGATTCATGCAAAATGGTCCGACAGCAATCTGACGCATTCCATTTTTTTCCTAACGTTACATTTCATGGCAATTCCCTCCTCTCCTCCTTTCCTTCTTTTTATCTATAAACTAGCAGACCTCCAGCGCTGTCTCGGTTTAAAATGCGCATGAATATTATATTTTAATTAATGCAGAATTCTTATTTATTACAAACCGTAGTTATTTACACCTACTTATTCTTAACATAAAGAAACTGTCATATGAACGTTCGCGAAACAGTTGACAAGCAGATAAAATTCCAATGACCTCCAAGTACCACTGTTTGAATTTTGACCCCTTAGAAATCCTTTTTTCGGATGAAAACCGATTAAAAAGTTTTACACGTGCCTGAATCCCCTGTCTACACAATTCCAATTCTGCAGATCAAAAATTCGTTGAGTATATAGGTTGAGAAGTGTTGTCACACACATATTTTCACTTTGATAGATAAATGGATTTATTCTCTTCTTTCCATGCTTTTCTCGAGAATTTTGTCGGCTTTCGTTCCCCTATTATTCCGAAACTCTTTACCTCCAGGCTGCTCGTTACCCTTCAGCAGCATCCTCTCATTTGCATTTCCGTGCCCCTAACAACTTTCGAACGTTCCGCTGTTAATTAACTGCCCTCCTCTCCCCATCCCCCGTTCCATCCTCCCTGTCCCTTTCACTTATTTTTCCTTCTTTCAAACCTTACGCATCCATCTTTTTTTATTCCTTCTTCTTCCTCTCCCTCCTCCTCCTCTTCCTCCTCCTCCTACAAATGTTACGCTATCATAATATTTCTTCTTTTCTTCCCTCCTTTCTTCCTTTCCATCTATTCTTCCCATGCCCATTTCAGTTTTTAGTTGCCTTTACTTTTCCTTCTATCCCCCTCCCTCCAACTTCTTTCTTTTTTCCTTCTTCTTCTTCTTCTTCTTCTTCTTCTTCTTCTTCCTCCTCCTCCTTTATCCTTCCTACAAATGTTACGCCATCATAATATTTTTTCTCTTCTTTTCTTTCGCTCATTTCCTCCTTTCTTCCATTATCTATTATTCTCTTCTTTTTCTTTTCCTTTCTTCTTCTTCTTCTTCTTCTTCTTCTTCTTCTTCTTTATATCTCTCCTCCGCTTCCTCCTACTTTCACTTATTCTTCCTTCTTTCAAACCCTTACCATCCATCTCCTTCTTTTCTAACGGTTTACATCTATAATTCTTTCATAGTACCTTCTTCCCTTCTATCCTTCCTTCCTTTTTCTTCACCTTTTACTTTCCTCCGAACGTTACTCCACGTAACACGTTCTACCTCTTTTTGTTTCTTTCTTTTTCTCCGTTTCTTTTATATATTATTCCCTTCTTTCCATGCGCCCCCCCCCAACCTTGAGTCTCGTTTATCTTGCGTGTTTCTTCTTTTCCTTTCTTTCTTCCTCCTTCTTAATCTTTCTTCTCTCTCTTTTTCCTCCGTCGTTTCCTCCTTTCCATATATTTTTTCTTTTTCCCAAGCCTAATCTTTAGTTGACTTTACCTTTCCTTCTATTCCCCCTCAAACTTTTCTTCTTCTTCTTCTTCTTCTTCTTCTTCTTCTTCTTTATGATTCTTTCTTCTTCTTCTTCTTCTTCTTCTTCTTCTTCTTCTTCTTCTTTATGATTCTTTCTTCTTCTTCTTCTTCTTCTTTATTATTCTTTCTTCTTCTTCTTCTTCTTCTTCTTCTTCTTTATGATTCTTTATGATTCTTCTTCTTCTTCCATTCTTCTTCTTCTTTATGATTCTTTATGATTCTTCTTCTTCTTCTTCTTTATAATTCTTTCTTTTTCTTCTTCTTCTTCCATTCTTCTTCTTCTTCCATTCTTCTTCTTCCATTCTTATTATTATTATTATTATTATTATTATTATTCCTCCTCCTCCTCCTCCTTTATCATTCCTCCAAATGTTACGCCATCATAATAATATATTATTCCCTTCTTCCATGCGCCCCCCCAACCTTGAGTCTCATTTATCTTGCGTTCTCTCCCCTTAAACGTATTTCTTCTTTTCCTTTCCTTTCTTTTTTCCTCCTTCTTAATCTTTCTCCTCTCACTTTTTCCTCCGTCGTTTCCTCCTTTCCATATATTTATTTTTTTCTTCTTCCCTTTTTAGTTGACTTTACCTTTCCTTCTATTCCACCCTCCAACTTTTCTTCTTCTTCTTCTTCCTCCTCCTCCTTTATCATTCCTCTAAATGTTACGCCATCATAATATTTCTTTTCTCGTCTTTTCTTTCCCTCATTTCCTCCTTTCCATCTATTCAATATTCCTTTCTCCCCATATCCCGTCTAATTTTTAGTTGCCTTCATCTTTCGTTCTATTCTCCTCCTCCAACCTTTCTTTCTTTTTCTTTTTTTTTTCTCTTTGTTTCATCCTCCTCCTCCATCTTTTATCTCAACGTTACTCCATCATAATATTCCATCTCCCTCCTTTCCTTCCCTCGTTCCTCCCTAACCATTATTCCCTCCAACGCATTCTCCTCTCCAGCTTTTAGTATCCTTTTCATCCTCCTACCCTTTCTATCTCCTCTCATCTACATTCATTTCTTTCTTTCTCCTCCTTACCTTCCGTGCCTCCTGTCTCTCCCGAAGTTGACTTCCCTTCTTTACGTTTCCGTATTCCTAACAACTTCCGAACGTTCCGGTGTAAATTAACTATCTGCATTTCCCGCGTCCAATTATCTTACTCGAAACACTGCACTGAATGACCTCGTAGACCTTCGATGGCGCTTTTCCATCTTCATCCAACCAAATTAACCACCTTCCGGACACCCAGCCACCGCTCTATCTTTTTCAGCCTCACTTTTCCGTTCTGCGTGATACAAAACTTGTGTCGTGTTGCCATGCGACGATCAAACGAATTCCACACATCTACTTCCTCAACCCACATCCTCCGCATGTCTCTTCATTATTCATTTCCCCGTCTTCTTTTCTCTTAAAGAATCATTTCTGATTTATAGAATAAACTATTTTCGAAAATAGAATTGTGTTTGAAGGCTATATCAATGCGGTTCGTAGGAAGCACTGTGTACACTAGTTAGTATAAAAAAAATAATGGCAATATTAGAAGGAATTTTCAAGAATTTTCGATTATATAACATTTATTTACCAATATAATATAGTGTGTATTTCTGAATAAGCATTTATTTATTTTTCGTATTGATTTTTTATTCATACATATTCAAATATACTAACATTTGTATATGTTATATTTGTGTATTTCTGAAAGTCAGTGTCGTAGACTGGATTGACCGAACAGTTGTATACGTTTCTTTTTTTCTTTTCTTTCCTGAAGAAGAGATATTACTCTCGAAAATTAGGAACATAAAAATCTACTATTTTGTATAACACATTCTGCTGGTGAATAAACGTAATATAATTGAAAATTGTTGAAAATTTCTTTCTATTATTATCATTATTCTTTGATATACTAACTCGTTTCCACGGTGTTTTTTTACGACCAACATTAATATAGCATTCGAACACAACTTTTTTGCATTTTTTTGCACCACATTTTTGCTTTGTTCTTATTCGGGAAAAATTTCAAACAAAATAATGATTCCATTTCTGTGTTTTGTCAGGATGGTCAAAAAAAAACAAATAAATGGTACTAAAGACAAGATAAGTTTCAGTTTGAAGAAATATGGTATAATAAAATTATGGGGTCTGCGTTCGCGCCTGCCCTCCATAGAATGGAAATAGGCACAAACTTTAATAAAGACTTTTCATATCTATCTGCGTAAGTATACTTTGATAATTATGTTTCAATTTGAAGAAATATGGTATAATAAAATTATGGGGTGTTCGTTCGCACCTGACCTCCATAGAATGGAAATATGTCACAAAGTTTAACAAGGTTTTTTTATATAGATCCACAGAATATTGTGATAAGTGTTTCAGTGTGAACAGGTATGGTATAATGAATTATGGGGTTTATCTACTTTATTTTTAACAGGCCTTCTATATCTCGGTGGCCGTGACACAACTCTCATATTATATCGTTTTTTTTACCAGATTTTTTGTTTCGTTCTTATTCTAGAAAAATCATCAAAACTTCAAACAAAATAATGATTCCGTTTCTGTGTTGTTTTGTCAGGATAATGGCGAAAAAAGAATTTTGTTGGACCCTGAGCAAAACCTGGACGAACGCTACGACATTTTCCGACTGGACTTTGTCGGGACAAACAAAGGAACCGACATTGATTTCCAACGAATCGGGGAATGGTGCACCGGATTTGGTCTTTTGCTTCTTACCAATGACGTTTTCCCAAATGTTTTAGCCGGACTCGGAAAGCAAATCCTAAAAGTTGGCGGAATTCCCGTGAGTTTAAAATTATCGACAATTTCTATTTAAGGGTTTAGGTAAACGTCACTATTGATGACGTAAAAGCTTTTATAAAAGTCGCTTCAATAAAGGCATAGAGCCACATTAGTAAAAATGAGATTTATAATAATAATAATAATAATAATAATAATAACTAGCAGGACCTGTGGAAATTCCACAGGGAACTCATTCATATGTAATATATTGATGTTAGCACTCTGTAGATGTTCAGTGCCAATGGAAACGCTCTGATATTATTGTAGCTTTTTTTGTTAAAACTGCAAAAGTATTTATCTTAGCTAGCACGAACGCCCGGTAAAGCCCGGTCATAAAGTACGCTTAAATATGATATTTTAATTCTTGCAGATTTCGTATATATTATTATAGAGTTATTGTTCTATCGATTTTTATATATTATAAAGTTGCGATTTAAAAAAAAAAATAAAAAAACATATCAATATGACTTGGGTTCATCAGTTTGAAATGAAATCGAAATATTCTATTTAAAAAAAAACAAATACCTGGTACTAAAGACAAGATGAGTTACTCTTCTACCTACCTGGATAAGGTTTTTGTTGTTGTTTGTTTTTAATTTATTGTAAAGTGTTTTTTATTTAAAAAGATAATTAAATTAAAAGTAAAGTAGTGCAATCGAGTTAGACCTACAACAAAAATGTTCGTGTCATCATAGTCATAGTCAAACCTCAATAATCACTTAAAAAGGCTAAACTGGTTTCATTCAATAATTACAACAAACCTTCTCTACAACCTATAGCAATGGCCAACGACTCTTTATCTGAAAGTACATCTTTCAAGCTCCTTGGCCTAACGTTCACAGGAAACATGAGTTGGAACAATTACATCGAGGGCATTGCCAGGGCCGCTGCGAGGAAGGTGGGCTCTCTCTACCGTGCTAGAAAACTACTAACACCCGAAAGTATCCTGTACCTCTATAAGGCAACCATTCGCCTATGTATGGAGTATTGCTGTCATATTTTGGCTGGTGCATCGGCTACTAGTCTCTCGCTCCTTGACAGGGTTCAAAAGAGAGTCGCAAATCTGATAGGCCCTAAACTGGCATCTAAGCTTCAGCCTCTGTCCCATCGACGAAACGTTGCATCCCTCTGCCTGTTCTACAAGTATTTTAATGGTGAATGCTCTGATGAACTGCAAGCACTTGTGCCCCCACGACGTGAACACCCTCGACAGACCCGACAAGCTGCAAAATCCCAACCCCACATTGTAGAGATCCCTAGATGTAAAAGATCTTTCTACTCCAGTAGTTTCTTCCCCAGAACTGCTAGATTTTGGAATTCCATTCCAGGTCACTGCTTCCCCAACTTACTGACATGCATAAGTTCAAGTGCAACGTGAACCAACATCTTGCTGCCCAAATCCCTACATATTACCCCAGTAGTTGTTTCCTCTGATAGTAGCCCCCTACACCAAAGTGGCAATGTGCCTTGTTTGGGGTGAAAATGTAATAAAAAAAAAAATTTTTAATCTTAAATTAAACAAGCCTCAATAATCACTTATAAATCTAAAATTAAACAAGCCTCAATAATCACTTAGAAATCTAAAATTAAAAAAAAATACTGATAGAAAAATATCCAATAAATGTCACCAATCATATGAAGATATCATTTTCTGCCATTGTTCTACATTACATCTATTTTTAATAAAAAACACTTTAAAATAAGTTAAAACACACAAAGCCTACATAGAAGAGTAACTTATTTTGCTTTTGTTAACGTTTTTTTTTTATTTTCTCCCGTGAAGAAGAGATACTACTCTCGAAAATTAGGGACAGCGAAACCTACCATCTTATGTGACATATTATGGTGGTAAATAAATGTAATATTATTGAAAATTATTGAAACATCCTTCAAATATTATCATTATTATTTTATATGCTAACCCGAGTCCACGTTGTTTCCTATGAACTGCATTGATATAGCCTTCAAAACAAATCATTTCTCATTACACACAATGCTTCAATCAAACTATACCATCGTTATCTTATTTTCGAAAAGTATCTATATACATAAATTTCAGTGTGTGTGTGCATGTGTGTGTGGAAAGTTTTAGGCAGACAATGATGCTTGCTGCATCTTTCCAGATGATCGCCGTCATATTGAGTTCTCCCAATCTTGTCGTCCATGCCATCTCAGATTACTCTGCACTCCCGCCGCAGATTTGTACATCTTGAAGCAGATGTAACATACACATTGAGCAATTTTTATCGAGTTGTCTTCCTTTGGAGGTTGAAGGGTATTCCTATGAACAATCACATGTCCTCTCAGACCAGCAGTAGACTTGCAAACTTTGCTACATGTTAAACAGATCGTTTGGTTCGGACTAACAGGTGCAAAGTTGATCTGAACAGTTTTGTGCGACTTAAGGTGGTTGACGTAGCCAGCTTTTGAGAAAAGCACACGTTCACAAGTGTCGCATTTCCAGCTCTGTGTGTCATGGTTAAGACCATCAATTAAACCTTTGCGAAGGTCTCGCTTCAGATTGATGTGGACTTGCTTTCTTTTCTCTAGAGCCTCACAACTTTCACGTACAAGCTTTCGTCACTTCGGCCTTTGCAGAGTAAGTTCTTCCTATGTGTCGATGTCGATTTGTAAGACTTTCAAATTATTCTTTGTAGAATCCCTTAACCTCTTCCTAGGTTTGTGTTGAGGGCGCTTGCCATTTTCCAGCTCCCTGTAAAAAAAGTATATATATATATATATATATATATATATATATATATATATATATATGTTTTCTATCATTCACACTGAGGAAGATCGAAGAATCGGTCGAAAATTATCTGCTTTTGAAAGAAACATTCTTGTTTTTTTTTTCAAAAGACATTGCTACACGTCAGCACACAGGAAATAAATACAGAAAAGATATAAACATTTATATATTTTTCGTATTGATTTTTTATTCATACATATTTAAATATACTAGCAGAAGTACCCGTCATTGACTGGGTTCAAAAATAGGCTACAGAAAATGGACTGTGATTGATGAAAGTATGATAGGTTATGAAAAGGAGGGGTTTGTAAAGAGATAGGTTTTGATATTACAAAAATTTTACCCTTAACAAAATATGATGAAAGTAAAGATAATTTTCGCGAAAAATATATTTTTTATATCAACTTTGTATCCATTCGTAGCCAAGAGTGACAAACAAAATGATGTTTCCTTACAAAGAGAAAATGTTATATATAAAATAATATAAATATACAAGAAATAAATGTTACCATAGTCAATAAAAGTTACTTTTATGGTAGAAAAGTCCATTGGTTTGTATTTTTAAGTAGTTTGTAAAAAATGTTTTTTTTATTTTACTAACCTGTTTAAAAAAAATCAAAATGGCAGCGACTTTGAAATGGACAGCCCCGTTTTCAATTTGAAGGAGGGGCACCTGAGCATTCTGTATTACAATTTAAGAGAGGTCCGTCAACGTAAGGAATATTTATAAACATATTTTAATGTTTTCCGTTATTTTGTGCTTGTGGAATATTCGATTATGGCATGTGTAGCTTATATAAAAAGTCATTTAAGTAGTTATCGCCTCAAATTTCGTTTTAATTTCGGTTCGCTGAAATTATTTCAAGTAAAGAGCATTAAAAACTATTTCAAAACAAAAAAAAACATGAACTGAACATTTATTAACTATGGTAACATTTATTTCTTCTATATTTATTTTTTCGGGTAGTCGGTTGTTGGCTAAACACTCTTACTAAATAATATCGACGAAATATCGAAAAACAAAGAAACAAAAACAGTTTTGAAAAATAATGAAGCTTTACTTACTTTAGTAAAATAATCCGAAACAGCAAAATGGGATATTAAAAAAGTAAACACGTAATTACTTTAGTTTTTTAAAGCAAAGAATCGATACAAATATGAATAAGAAGAAAATGGCGCCATTTTCAAGCAGAACAGCTTCGTTTCAGTTTTACAGTATTGAATGGTGTAGCATTGCGCCGTCGGATTTGGGATTGTACTATTGTAATGTAAAGAACACGAAGAAAAGGTTGTAATCAACTGAATTCTTTCTAGTACACTGGAAAAAAAAACAAATATATAAATAAAAATAAAAAAGTTATGCAAATGTTTTTAAAAAGACATGTAATCACGTGAACAAGATTTTTTCTTTCTTTGGACACGATAACAAGTAACGTTCTTATTTTTTATTATTTATCTATTCATCTATTTTCGAAAGAGTGCAAGTAGAGAAGGAAAAAAACAGAGTTATGCAAAATCTGTGTCGAGAATTGTCTAAATTTCCGACTTTCTTTTTTTTTGGCTTTCACTTTAATAAGAACGTGAATTTATGAGGTGAATTTATTCGACACAATATGATTCAACTGAAAAAAATAAATAAAAGCTAACGTGAATTAAGATTAAAGTTAAGGTGTTATTGTGGCCCCTCACTCTTTTGAAAAACCTTGTTAAACTTTGTGACATATTTTCATTCTATGGAGGTCAGGCGCGAACGAACACCCAATAATTTTATTATACCATATTTCTTCAAACTGAAACATAATTATCAAAGTATACTTACGCAGATAGATACGAAAAGTCTTTATTAAAGTTTTTGTTAATGTTTGTGCCATATTTTCATGAAGTACAGGCGTGAACGCAACCCCCACAATTTCATTATACCATCCCTATTTAAGTTGAAACATACTCATCAAAGTATTCTTATGTACATCTATATCAAAAACCCCTTGTAAACGGTTTTCTTTTTCATTTTTTTATTTCCATACTTTGGGGGCAGTGGCGCAAACGCAGACCCCACATTTTTTATGAACCACCGTTCTGCCAGATCAAACATACCCATTCCTGATCCTCGATACATCTTCTATCATTATATGTAATCAGTTTTTTTTTAAATAGTCAACAATATAGGTAATCAGTTCTTTTTTAAATATTCAACCATATGTTTATGTGTGTGTATGTGTGTATGTGCGTGTATCTGTGTGTGTGTGTTTGTGTGTGTGTGTGTGTGGTCACGAATGGTTTATGCACATCCGCTTTGTCTAACACCCTAAACTACAACTACGAAATAAAAAGTTCGCATTTACACATATCTGTGGACTTAGAACTAACTTAGATGATGTAGAATCATTTCTCCTAGAAACTCCCCGGATACTTAGCACTAAGTGAAACTAACTTGCACTCCATTATCCCCTCTAACATCTTTAACATGTCTGGTTATCTTCCACTTTGTCGTAAGAACTCTGACAGAAACATTCACGGACTTTGAGTCTATATTCGTAACACCCTCCGCATGACTAGGGAATCTAAACTAAAATCAGATGACCAGGCTTTCATATGCTTTAAACTAATTTTACAACACAGTTTTACTTACTTATATTTACTTTATCGCTCTCCCTCGGCCCAGGACTGTACTCTAAGGAATCATGTCTCTGACCGCATATAGATGTAACACTCTCACTTGACACAGGCGCCCATTTGTATTTAGAGACTTTAATACGCCCACAGTAATTGGCGTGGTTTCTCTAAGTACACAGACACAGCTGGTAGCATCCCACATAACTTTTCTATATCCCATTCCCTGACGCAGACAGTAACATTCTCGACCCGTCTCCTAGATCGTCAGGACCAGCACGCCTCACTTCTGGACCTATTTTTGACAGCAGTTCCTGGGGACTGTGTAACAGATGCGCATTCCAGCTCGATAATGCTATAAAAATGATAGACATCACACTAAACTTTCGACCCCAAGTTGAAGAACAATTGCTCAAAACGACTGGGATGCCATGAGAGATGATATCAGATATGACCCATGTGAAAATACCTTTACTCTCCCTGCGGAACAGTGCGCAAATGTGACCACTGAATGGTTCAAAGCGGCATTTGAAGCACATGTTCCCACACGGAAATTCTATAGCAAACCCTACTCTCCCCAATGATTTACTTCTACTTGCGCAGCTGCTATTGCTCAAAGGCAACAAGCACATCGCATAAGTCCAGTATAAACATATGAAAGTTTAGAGATGCAAGAAGTAATTGTAAGAAAGAAGTAGCGACAGCTATGAGACAATATATCAAAATCACTAGAAAACGTATTGAATCGCAGAAATTAGGAACTCGTGATTTCTGGGAAATCTACAACAGTGTAGTAAATAATCACACAATGCTTGCCCGTTGGTTTGTCTCAAGCTCTACTTTGGACCCAGCAAACCACTCTCTTCCTGATTTTTCTTTGCGGGTAGAAATCACACTAGACGATCTGGAAATCACTCCTTCTCAAGTACATGATATCATAAAAAACCTTGACACCTCAAAAGCATGTGTACCTGATCTCATCACAGCTGTTCTATTTAAAAAATGTTCGGGTGAGATTGCTCCAGTTCTCTCCGAACTTTTCAACAAATGCCTTAACAAATTTTGCTTCCCTGACGGTTGGAAAAGTGCTTCTGTGATAATAATTGTTACAATAATTCTGGCGAAAGAACTGACCCATTAAATTATCGCCCCATTATCCTTCTTTCATTTTTCGCTAAAATATTTGAGTCCATAATTAATCAAGCTCTAGTCCACCATCTTATAGTTGCTAAACTACTGTCCGGCCACTAGTATGGATTTAGACAAGTCCGTTCTACTGCAATTCTTAATATCTACTCATACTGTAACATTATCCTAGACCTAAGCTAACATAAATAAAATAATAAAAAAAGGGGTAAGACTAAAATCACATTATCTCCTCCCTAACAAGCCCTCTTACAATTATAGACGCTTACACTGCATGAACTTCACCCACCCCCTTTATCCATTAACAAGTAAATAGCATGTCCCTAAATCACTTTGAGGAGTGTAACTAATCAGTAGAGATATAATCCCCCACAAACTAACCCAGTAACACTAAATCCGCGGGGTCGCAGAAATACCTGGATTAGAACCTAGGCGCGGAGAAAACCCTCTCGGGGCTGACGGACCCAGTAGGTCTTCCCAGATCATCCGTCTAGAAGGAAAACTCTGAAACTAAACCAAAGGGGAGAGAGGCCTCTTCAGTCTTGGATGACAACCTTCCTAGAGCTGGTGACTCAAATAAATTCACCGGTTTGCAAACCTAAATTGCTTAAGGAGTAGATAGGCTCTGTCTATCGCCCGGCTTCCATACTCCTTCTTTGCCTATTAGTCAAGCGCAGAGACACTATCTCAGTGATTCGACAGAAACACCCAGCGGTAGATCTTGTTTCCTGGCTAGGGCAATGAACGCCGTTCTTCCCCATTCCCAGCACGCCCCACCCCTAAAACTGAACATTTGAGAGTGCTGGAGTATAAGATATGCCTGAGCGATTAGATTGGGTTGACCTTCTTCTAAAGGGTTGAGGGTACCGGATTGACAGTTCCTGGCTGCTGTTCCCGACTGGTAGTACAGGAGCCCTAACTCTTTGGTAGCGCTTAAAGCGGCTGCTCCATCAACAGTTGAATAATATCGGGTTGCTTGTAGTGCCATGACGCGCATGGAAAGGGACCTTGCACTCATCCCCGGTGGGCTTTCCTGAGGCCACAATCCTAATTGGAGAAAGGTCAGCTGATGGTCTACTTGTGATGCATGTCTGAAGCTCCGCATAACCTCTTGTTTAGCTCCCCCTTACCGAAACTCTTATAAAAAAATATGATGACAGTACAATCTAAAAATAAGCTTAAACCAGGATTAGGGACAAACAAATTCAACTTGCCTCCTCCCTTGAGGCTCTCATTCACAAATATCCGTGGGCTTAGAACTAACTTAGCTGATGTTGAAGCATTTCTCTTAACAAATACCCCGGATATCTTAGCACTAAGTGAGACTAACCTACACTCCTCCATTCCCTCTAACCACTTTAACATGCCTGGATATCTCCCACTCTGCCGTAAGGATTCTGACAGACATATGCACGGACTTGGAGTTTACATTCGTAATACCCTTCCCTTGACTAGAGAAACAAACCTAGAAACAGATGATCAAGCCTTTATGTGCTTTAGACTAAACATGCAACACAATATTAGCTACTATTATTTTCTCTACCGCTCTCCCTCGACTCAGGACTGCTCCATAATAAACAAAGTATCTGTCAGCATAGACACGGCACTGACCCTCGACACTAGCGCACAAATACATGTGTTTGGTGACTTTAATGTCCACTACAAAAACTGACTTGGATTCTCTACTTACACAGATACAGCGGGCAGCACAACCCATAGCTTCGCTATATCTCACTCCCTATCACAACTTGTTACGTTTCCAACCCGTTTCCCTGACCAGGAAGAACAACACGCATCACTTCTAGATCTGTTTTTGACCACAGTTCCCGATGACTGCATAACGAAGGCCCACAGCCCACTCGGGAACGCTGATCATGCAGTGATAATGGTTGAAATCGCCCTAAACTCTAGACCCAAAACTGATGAGCCAGTGCTCAAAACAACGAGATATTATAATAAGACTGGGAAGCCATCAGGGAACTAATTAAAGATGCTCCATGGAAAAATATTTTCTCTCTCCCTGCTGAACAGTGTGCAAACGAGACCACTGACTGGTTCAAAACTGCAATCAGAGCGCATGTTCCCATGCGGAAATTTTATAGTAAGCCCCACTCTCCCCAATGGTTTACGTCGACTTGTGCAACTGCCATTGCTCAAAAGCAGTATGCATACCGTAGGTTTAACCGACATAAGTCCAGTTCAAACAGACTGAAGTATATAGAAGCTAGAAATAACGTTAAGAAAGAAATAGCGACAGCTAAGAGAGAATTTACGGAAACCACTAAAAAGCGCATCGAAGCACAAAAACTAGGAACTCGAGACTTCTGGAAAATCTACAACAGTGTAGTAAATAATGGGCAATCAACAATTCCCCCACTAACCAACAATCACGAGGTTGTCTCCTCAGCAACCGACAAGGCTAACATGCTTGCCAGTCGGTTTGCCTCAAACTCCACACTGGACCCTTCCAACCACCCCCTACCTGACTTTCCTATGCGGACAGACGCCACACTAGACGATCTGAAAACCACCCCTGCTCAGGTGCATGCTATCATAAAAAACCTTGATACCTCAAAAGCATGTGGACCCGATCTTATCCCAGCTGTGCTATTAAAAAAGTGCTCAGCCGAAGTAGCTTCAGTTCTCTCCAAACTCTACAACAAATGCCTTAATGAAGCTTGCTTTCCGGTCTGTTGGAAAACTGCTTCTGTTGTACCAGTATTCAAGAATTCTGGCGAAAGGACAGACCCATCAAATTATCGCCCCATTAGCCTCCTCCCACTTTTTGCCAAAATATTTGAGACCATAATTAACCATGCTCTAGTCCATCATCTTACAGATGCTAAACTACTGACTGACAAACAATATGGATTTAGACAAGCCCGTTCCACAGCAGACATCCTAACTGTGATCTCTGAACGCATATACCATTCACTGGACAAAGCGGGGGAGGGCAGAGCGGTAGCTCTAGATATATCTAAGGCTTTTGACAGGGTATGGCATGAGGGTCTCCTCAGTAAAATCAGATCATACGGTATCACTGGTAGAATACTTAACATAATTAAATCCTTCTTAGATAAGAGAAAAATCCAGGTTGTCCTCGACGGTCGTACATCTAAACAATATGATATAAATGCGGGGGTGCCCCAGGGTTCTATCCTTGGACCTCTATTGTTCCTGATATTCATAAATGACCTCCCCGACAACATTGCCTCTGAGATGGGTATATATGCTGATGACACTACACTCTATGGCAGGTATGACAGGAAGACGAATGAACACATTTCTAAAGAAATGGCAGAAACACTAGAGGAAGACCTACAATCTGTAGTGGAATGGGGACAAAAGTGGTTGGTCGCGTTCAATGCTGCCAAGACTAAACTAGTTTCATTCAATAATTACAAGAAACCCTCTCTATCACCCATAGCAATGGCCAACGACTCTTTATCTGAGAGTCCATCTTTTAAACTCCTTGGCCTAACGTTCACAGGAAACATGAGTTGGAACAATTACATTGAAGGCATTGCCAGGGCCGCTGCAAGAAAGGTGGGCTCTCTCTACCGTGCTAGAAAACTACTAACACCCGAAAGTATCCTGTACCTCTATAAGGCCACCATTCGCCCATGTATGGAGTATTGCTGCCACATCTGGGCTGGTGCATCTGCTACTAGTCTCTCGCTCCTTGACAAGGTTCAAAAGAGAGTCGCAAACCTGATAGGCCCTGAACTGGCATCTAAGCTTCAGCCTCTGTCCCATCGACGAAATGTTGCATCCTTCTGCCTTTTCTACAAGTATTTTAGTGGTGAATGCTCTGACGAACTGCAATCACTTGTGCTCCCACGACGTGAGCACCCTCGACAAACCCGACAGGCTGCTAAATCCCACCCCCACACTGTAGAGATCCCTAGATGTAAAAGATCTTTTTACTCCAATAGTTTTTTTCCCAGAACCGCTAGACTCTGGAATTCCATTCCAGGTCCCTGCTTCCCCAACAGTACTGACGTGCAGAAGTTCAAGTGTAACGTGAACCGACACCTTGCTGCCCAAATCCCTACATAGTACCCCAGTAGTTGTTGCCCCTGATAGTAGCCCCCTACACCAAAGTGGCAATTTGCCTTGTTTGGGGTGAAAATGTAATAAAAAAAAAGATATTCTAACTGTAATCTCTGAACGTATATACCATGCACCGAATAAGGAAGAGGGAGGGAGGACAGTAGTCCCAGATATATATATATATATAGCTTTTGGCAGGAGATGGCACAATGGTCTTCTACTTAACATAATTAAATCCTTCTCAAGTAAGAATCCAGGTTGTTATCAAATTTCGTACGTCAAAACAATATAATATAAATGCAGGTGTACCTCAGGGGTCGATTATTGGACCTTTATTATTCCTAATATTCATAAATGACCTCCCTGATAAAATTGTCTCTGAGACGGACATATTTGCTGACGACACAACGCTCTATGACGGAAAAGGAATGAACACATATCCAAGGGAATGGCGGAAACCATAGAGTAAGAACTCAAATCTGTAGTGGAATGGGGACGAAAATGGATAGTAACGTTCGATGCTACCAAGACTAAGTTTGTTTCCTTTAATAATTACAAGAAACTTTCTCAACCACCAATATGGCTAAAAAGCATTACTTGAAAGTACTTCCTTCAAACCCCTCAACTTAACGTTCAGAGGGAACATGAGTTGGAAACAAATATATCAAGGGTGTTGCCAAGGCTGCTACGAAGAAGGTAGGGTCCCTCTATCGTGCTAGAAAGTTATTTACGCCTGAAAATATCGCGTACCTCTACAAGGCCACCATTCGAACATGTATGGAGAATTGTTGTCACATTTGGGCGAGTGCATCTGCTTCTAGTCTCTCACTTCTGGATAGGGTTCAAAAGAGAATTGCCAACCTAATACGTCCCGAACTGTCATCTAAGCTTCAACCTCTGTCCCATCAGCGAAATATTGCATCTCTCTGCCAGCTCTACAAGTATTTTAATGGTAGATCCTCCGACGCACTACAAGTCCTTGTACCCGTCGACGTAAATACCCCCAACAAACCCAACAAGCAGCAAATTTCTACCCCTACAGAGTAGATATCCCCAGATGTCAGGAAGACTTCTACTTTAATAGTTTCTTCCCCAGAACTGCTAACCTTTGGTATTCACTTCCAGATTCCTGCTTCTCCAACTGTACTGACATGCAGAAGTTCAAGTGTAATGGAAACAGACATATTGCTGCTGAACTCTATACATAGTATCCCTGCAATTTATGCTCCAGATAATAGATCTCTACATCAAAGTGGTACGGTGCCTTGTCTGCGGTGAAAATGTACTAAAAGAATAATTTTTTAAACTTTTATTGAAAAAAAATTGTTCAGGTAATTATATATATATATATATATATATATATATATATATATATATATATATATATATATATATATAGTAATTTATAATATATATATATATATATGATGGCGGCAAACTCGTTCTCGAGTATTGCCATTGCTTAATACATCTCTGGCTCAAATGAGGCAGACATGAGCACCACTAGCAACACGTGCCGGACGGTCACTTCTATGAACCATCTACAGTCCTGCACATCTGCTGATGACCGGGTCCAGGCTGCGGTGCCCTGAATATCTGCCGGTCCAGACCTTGGATGTTCCAGAGCCTTTATTTCCATTGACGCCCATATCCGCATCAGTCCTCATTGAGTGTCCGTTTGCCGTTTTAGGCTACACTCAGCCTTTTTGTTATCGAGATACACATTAATGGTAAAATGTGTATTCCATTGCATATCAAGTAATGCCTGTGCTTGAAGCTTTTTATAGTGAGGAAAGACTGTGCACCGAGACAATCCCACTTTCTAAACAACTGCCACATTGAACCAAATAGAAGAGCAAGTCAACATCATTGGATGCAGCCGTCGCTGCAGGTTTTATAACAGGGTTTTCCTTCTCCTAGAGCGGTTGCCTTCATCACGGCTTACAGAGCCCTTTCCACCCAGCATGCCATTTGATCTATGACTGGGACTTAGGTTGCTGGGCACTAGAGCATATTCCACACGCCGGTGGGCCATGTATGCCGCAGCTTATAGAGTCTAAGTTCCTCTCGAGGTTTCTGTCAGGGTTACCTCACCCTTCGCCTTTGGTTAAAATAACCTTGGCCCACAAGATAGTGGAGGCCCAGTTATACGGCGCAGGACACTCGCTGTTCATCGGAACTCCGTCTGCGTAGCAGTGGTCACGACGTGCACGTAGGGTTGATTTGTCTGGGAGAAGCACAGTATGACGCTAAGATATCTGTGTGCTTTTAACACACGTCCACACCAGACCTTGACCACACACACACACACATATATATTTATATATATATATATATATATATATATATATATATATATATAATTATTTTTTTTTTACTATAATAATTAAATACCTTCAGACACTAGTGTTTCATCCTTTCGGGAATCTTCAGTGCGAGGTGTCACGATTAATACCAGTCAAACGATTTGAACCCCGCAACACGAGACATCTCTGGCTCGATTAGCTACCATTAACCGCGAGAAATAACGTTGAATTTAAACATCTTAATTTTAAATGTTCATTTACGTCGTTATACGATAATGTATGCATATATATATATATATATATATATATATATATATATATATATATATATAAGTTTCGTGGTTTAATTTTAAATTCTGAAAAGACAACATATAGAGCCATATATTCGATTTAAGAATTTATTGCTTGACAAAGGAATATATAGAAAAGGTTATTTTAATTTCCTTAATCCATGGAATTTCAACAATGGATCATACCATCAGAGCAAAATAGCGTCCATTGGCAGCTGAACATTTTGCTAACTGCATTTCATTTCCTCTGATGATGTGTGCCATTTTTGAAAATCCATGGATTAAGGAAATAAAATAACTATATATATATATATATATATATATATATATATATATATATATATATATATATATATATATATATATATATATATATAGCTTTAAGTAAAAGAGAAAAGAGAAAGATCAATTCCACAAAAGGAGACTTATCCGGATAATGCAAAGTCCCTCCTATCCCCCAAATTATGCCTGTATTCCATTATTCAATAAATGATCCATTCTATATCTACCTATATATTGTTGTGTGTCTTCATGTCATTCTCTTGTTGTCCTATTATATATATATATATATATATATATATATATATATATATATATATATATATATATATATATATATATATATATATATATATATATATATGGGGAAAACCTTTCGCCAACAAAGTCATCAACAGTAAACAGGTCGACGTGGCGTCGGCTACAACTGGCTGGAATAGGTCTCGTCTTGTCTTCATTGCGGGCAGGGTTCTATCATCATTGTTAATAACAAGAAACGTTGAACTGAAATTGAAATCTTTTTTATATTAAAGTAAAAGCATTCTTTCTAAAACTTTGAAGCCCAAACTACTATACACGTTGCTAGCATGTGATTGACTGTTTAGAAACATTACAATTATAATTTAACTCTCCTCTCTTTCAATGGAGAAAGAGAAAGACATTTATACATAAAACTTGAAGATTGTTTAGTTTTTGTAGGCCTTCATGGCGAGTTCTTTTAGGTTTGGCTTTTCGAATTCTGGGGTCTCGGATACTTTTGAGTTTCATAACAACTGTCAGTCAAACCTCGTTGATATACTCTGACATTTTGAAAATCACACAGCACCTGCGTGATACGTGAGTGCCTCCTCACATGTACAAAACTGGTTGTGCACAATGTTAATTGATGTAGAAGTCCTCAGCTCCCTCAAAAGGGAGCTTCTTCATTGTGCCATATATGTTGCAGTCAGCTGGAAGACAGTCCTTTGTTATAGAGTTTTAGAGGCCACTCGAGGATAAGGGTTAAAGAGTGTACAGTAGAAATTGGACAATATAGTAATCATTAGTAATGAAAATTCGGTAAATTTGTTAACTTATATGGAACGGCTCATCAAGAACTTATTTACGTTAAACTTGAACAAAACCATATTGTAGTCAGCCGGAAAGCAGGAAAACGGAAGACAATTCCATAGGCGTGCAGTTCTAAGAAAGAAGCTTTGCTCATGGAATCTACGTTTAGGTTTAGGCACAGATAAAGAGTGGGGGGAATTATTGATAGTGTTTACAGCTAGACGAGTGTTTCTTGTGAAAGTTTGACGAGGGGGGACCACAGACTGAAGCTCAGTCGAACACTTTCCATGAAAATAACGATACATCAGAGACAAACTCGCAACATCTCTTCTGTGAGAGAGAGGTTGTAGGGAAGAGAAAAGGACATCTCCTACGAAGTCTATTTTGAACTCTATCAAGGCAGGACAAGTCCTTTCTAGCAGCTCCTGCCCAGATGTGGCAACAGTACTCCATCCTTGGACGTACCTGGCTCTTATATAGATAGCGAATTGCATCAGCAGTGAGATATCTACTGGATCGATAGAAAGATCCCACCATTTTTCCAGCGGCCTTAGCAACAGATTTGATGTACGTATTTCATTTAAGATCAGGAGTAACGGTCAAGCCCAGAAGCTTGTCAAAACTTGAGGCCTCCTGAAGACGAGCGTCATTCATTTCAATTGATCATAGAATTTTGTAACAGAGCGCGGACGCGCGTATTGTGTCTGTATACAAATACCGAGCCGTGTGTGAAGATACGTCATGGCGATAAAAAAGAAAAAAATTATAAAAAGAAGAACGTGTACACGATCACGTTAGAGACGTGGACGAAATCACACGTAGCCGGAAAAGGAAAGTAAAGGTCCTTTTTTTTAATCCTGACACAGCGAGTTGAAGTTCTTTCCTATTTCTTGTCTTTGTCTGCTTTGCGAAGGAGTCTACAACGTGTTGGGTTCCGAGTGCCCCCATGTTAAAATGTGTACAACGTTAGAATTTTTATTTTGTTGTAGCTACAGATAGAGACTATTGACATAAGGCGAGGCAGGTTTTAAATGGTAATAATAATGAATATTTATTTTTTTGTATAAAAATATTATATACTAGCAGGCCGCCCGGCGTTGCCTGGTCGTAAAATACGCATAAATGTTATCGTTCAATTAGTATAGAAACTGAGACATGTGCATGCGAGTATTATGTTTTTTTTATATAAACAGTTCAGTTCTTGTAAGTAAAAAAAATGCTTAAGCTGAAACCAAAACCTAAAAACAGCGAGTCAAGTACGATAGCCATTAGACCAGCTTTACACTGTTTTACAGCCTGTTTTCAGCCCTATTTATATTTAACATAAAGAAGATGTCATGTTTCACGGCTGCGCATGCGCATTCGTGAAACAGTTCACTAATAGATCCAAATTCGATCACTCCCAAGTACCAATTTGTCAATTTTGACTCCTTAGCAGCCCTTTTTCTGAATGAAAATCGATTAAAAAGTTTTCCATGTCCGAATATCCTATATACCAAATTCCAAGTGTGTACATTAAAAATGTGTGGAGTATATAGGTTGAGAAGCATCCTAACACATACATTCTCAATTTTATAGATAAAGACATTGTGCAGTCATGCAGAATTTTTTCATTTAATTTTTTTTTAATAATAGAAAGTTTCTGCTGATTTTTGTAATTGTTTTTGACTTTCTTGTGATCTTTTTTTTTTTTTGGTTTGTTAAAATCGAAATGTTTATATACGTCAAATATTGATCACAAATGTTTTCGATTTTTTGTCAAATCATCATCGCGTATCGAACACGAGCAAATTATATAACAAATAACTTTTACCAAACGCAATAATAATTTAACGTTCTACATATTTTAATTTATGTGATCATATTATACGGCACACTACCGTTGACTCACTGGTTCTCGCCACGAAGTGCAGCAACGATGCGCCTGGCCAGTATCAGATGGGTGACCATTTGGGAAGGCTAGGCGCTGTATGTATCGCACCAAGTCGTAGTAATTTCCAGGCTGTTATCTGGAGGCGCGTTTTACTCATTGTGGTTGGGAGAGAGATACACCCCTGAATCAAGACGGAAAGTTTAACTCACTGGGGGAGATTCATCGAATTAAGACGGAACACAACGGGACACTACCGTCTTTACTTGACTTCCCGAGATTACCATGGCTCTATAATTTGGAGTGTTGTGGACGCCGATGCTTTTAAAACAGCAGGACCGTCGCAGCCGCCGCCGCCAATGATGATGATGATGATGATGATGATGATGATGGTGGTGGTGGTGGTGGTGGTGGTGGTGGTGGTGGTGGTGGTGATGATGATGATGATGATGATGATTTACACATTGGGAAAATAGACATAGACTTTTCCAAATTCGTGAAATTGATGTGATACTCCTGACAGAACTGGAATCGTTCAACATTTTGAACCACTGCCATAATATTCTTCATCGCAGTTTTTTTTTTCAACATTCAAAAGATTACAAACCCTAACCCTAACCCTAACCCTAACCCAAAACCTAACCCTAACCCAAACCCAAACCCTAACCCAAAACCAAACCCTAACCCTAACCATTTCTATACACGTTCCTTTTCCTATTATCAACATTGTTATTATTACTTTTATTTTAAAATTTAGAATTCATGATTTCTTCTCATCTGTTTGATTTCCATAATTTATATTCGAGTTTTTTTTTTATTCTTTGTCCGCCATGTTCGTTTCTTGTTCTCGACCATTTTTTTTTTTTTTTTTTTTTCGTATTTTCATTTTCTTCGCGTTGATTCTTTTGCAACCATTCTGTCGACAAAGAAATGTCTCCGACAATTCCACTCCCCAAAAAATCCAAAATTTTCCTGTTCTTTTTTTTTTTTGATCCATCGGACATGAAAGCGTGTCTGCATAAGCCGCATTCATCCAAGCAATTATTCCATGTTAATGTTTTTATTTTTTTACTTTAATCTTTCCCTAATATCTTTCTATTAAGAATTATTTCTAGGATATTGGGTATTTCTGGGCAAAACCACGTTGAAGATATCAACGTCCTTAAGTGAAAATGTTTCTGTGGAAAGTATTCGATTCAAACTTGGCATACTCACGTTGTCAGTTCGTACTGTTAACTACTAAATCACCGTCACCTCTCTTTTGTTGTTGTTGTTGTTGTTGTTGTTGTAGATGTTATATCCGTTAATTTTGGTTTTATTTTTGTTGTTGATTCTGTTGTTGTTGTTATTTTTGTTGGTGTAAAGTTGTTTCTGTTGTTGTTATTTTTTTGTGCTGTCTCTGTTTCTTTTGTTGTTGTTATTTTTGTTGTTGTTGTTGTTGTTGTTGTAGATGTTATATCCGTTAATTTTGGTTTTATTTTTGTTGTTGATTCTGTTGTTGTTGTTATTTTTGTTGGTGTAAAGTTGTTTCTGTTGTTGTTATTTTTTTGTGCTGTCTCTGTTTCTTTTGTTGTTGTTATTTTTGTTGTTGTTGTTGTTGTTGTTGTTATTGTTGTTTCTGTTGTTGTTGTTGTTGTTGTGTTTCTGTGGTTCTTGTTTTTCTGTTGTTGTTGTTGTTGTTGTCGTCGTTGTATTTGTTGTTGTTGTTTCTGTTGTTGTTGTTTTTATTGTAAATTCTGTTGTTGTTTCTGTTGGTGTTGCTTGTAGTATTGTTTTATCGTTGTTGTTTATGTTGTTGTTGATGTTGTTGCAAATTATTTTGTTGCTTCTGTTGTTGTTGTTTCTGTCGTTGTTGTTTTAGTTGTTGTTTTTGTTGTTATTGTTATTTCTGATGTTGTTGTTGCTGCTTGTAATATTGTTTTTGTCGTTTTTGTAGATGTTTTTGTTTCAGTTGTTGTTGTTTTTGTCGTTGTTTTAAATTCTGTTGTTGTTGTTGTTGTTGTTGTTGTTGTTGTTGTTGTTGTTTGTAGTGCTGTTTCGTCGTTTTTGTTTCTGTTGCTGTTGTTTTTTTTGCTGGTTTTGTTTTTATTGGTAATGTTTTTGTCGTTGTTAGTGTTGCTTTTTGTTGTTGCTTTTTGTTATTGTTTGTAATGTTTCGATTGTTGTTTCTCTTGTTGTCGTTTTTGTTGTTGTTTCTGTTAATGTTGCTGTTGTAATGTTGTTGATGTTGTTTCTGTTTTTGTGTTTGTTGTATCTGTTGTTGTTGTTGTTTTTCTGTTATTATATTTCTGTTGTTGTTGTTTCAGTGTTTATTGTTGTTCTGTTTTTTTGTTGCTGTGGTTGTATTTTGTTATTTTTGTTGTCGTCCCTTTTTGTTGTTTCGGTTGTTGTTAATTCTGCTATTGTTTGGATTTTGTTGTTGTTGCTGTTGTTATTTCGTTTTCTGTTGCCTTTGGCGAAGGTGTTTTTGTCGTTGTTGTTTTTGTCATTGTTGTTGTTTTGTCATTGTTGCTGTTTTTGTTGTTCTTGTTTCCGGTGTTGCTAATTCTGTTGTTGTTGTTTGTTTCTGTTTCTGTTGCTGTTGTTAGTGTTTTTTTTTGTTGTTGCTGTTGCTAATTCTGTTGTTGTTTTTGTTGTTTTGGTTGTTGTTGCTGTTGTTGTTTTGTTGTTCTTTCTGTTGTTGATGTAGTTGTTACTGTTGTAAATTCTGTTTAAATTCTTTCGCTGTTGTTGTTGTGGTTGTTGTTGTTGGGGGTGGTGGTGTCTTGTTGTTGCTGTTGTTTCTGTTTTTTGTGTTGTTTTTGATATTGTTGTTTTTTCTACTGTTGTTTGTGTTGTTTTTATTGTTGTTCATGTTGTTGGTGTTGTTATTGTTATTATTGTTGTTGTTGTTGTTTTCTCTGTTTTTGTTACTGTTGTAGTTGTAATTGTTGTTGTTGTTTCTGTGTTGTTGTGGTTGTAGTTTTTGTTGCTGTTATTATGTTGTTGTTGTTGTTGTTGTTCATGTAGTTTCTGCTGTTGTTACTTTTGTAATAGTTGTTGTTGTTGTTGTTGTTGTTGTTGTTGTTGTTTTTGTTGTTGTTGTTGTTGTTGTTGTTGTTGTTGTTGTTGTTGTTGTTGTTGTTCATATTGCTGCCAATTTTTCATAGACAACTGTAGGATGACGGATTTTTCTTCGTTGATAGAAACCGCTATTTCTTTCTCTTTATGTAGTAATGTTTCATTAATTGTAACAAAATGAACCCTCCCCCAGACTTGGGGGTTAGTGGTAGGGTAAGCATGTTATGCATAAACTTAATAACTATTTCCGAAACTGCCATATTTATGTGGTACGGTTAAACGTGGACGGTCTTGTATGTATGATGTCTATTTATTGACGTGTGTATGAATATGAATATATTGACGTATATATATATATATATATATATATATATATATATATATATATATATATATATATATATATGTCTGTGTGTCTATTGACCTGTATATATATGTATATATTGATCTGTGTAAATATATGTATATATATGTGTGTGTGTATATATATATATACATATGTATATATTAACGTGTATATATGTGTATATTGAGGTGAATATATATATATATGTATAAATTGACGTGTATATATATATTATTTATTGGCGTGTATGTGTGTATGACTATATTGACGTGTATATATATGCATGTATATATTTAACTGTATGTATATTATGTGATAACGTCTGTACAAGTATTTATATATTGACGTGTATATATTATATATTGACATTTATGTATGTATATATATATATATATACTGACGTGTATATTTGTATATATTGACGTGTATATATATTGACGTATATATGTATACATTGACGTGTATGTATGTATTATATGTATGTATATATTGACATGTATATATTGACGTGTGTATATATATATATATATATATATATTGACGTATATATGCATGGATACTTTGACGCGTATATATGTATATATTGATGTATATATGTCTATGTATATATTTACGTGCATGTATGTGTGTATGCATATATTTTTGTGTATATATGTATATATTTACGTTTATATATATATGTATATGTTGACTGTATAGATGTATATATTGACGTGTACATATGCATATGTATGTATTGACGTGTATATATACCTATATATTTTCGTGTGTATAATATGTGTATAGTGATGTGCATTTATATATGTACTAGCATTTCAGCCCGGCGTTGCCCGGGTGTTTGGGGGTGTATATTGAGCTAAAAAAAAAGCGGCCAATTTTTTTAAACTTTGACCCTTATTATGACCCCTAAAAATTTATTGTTTTGGGCTCCAATGAAGTTATTAAGTTTGAGCCGTGTCCAAGGAACCTATATCTAAAATTTTACGTGTGTAGATTCAAAATTATCGGAGGAGTTTGGTAGAGTTCTCAAAGGTCAAATCATTGAATTTCGACCCTTTAATCGCCAAATTTTTGCCCGAAAACTGATCTCATCAATTTCCCCAAATCTCAGTACCCTGTATATCAAATTTCGAGTCTGTAGAGTAAAAATTGACAGAGTTATTGCGTAGGGAAATGTACGCACACAGACACACACAGACAGACAGACAGACAGACACTTTCACTTTTATAGATATACTAGCAGGGGTGCCCGGCGTTGCTCGGGTGTTTGGAGGTGTATGCTGTGCAAAGAAAGCAAAAAAAACAAAAAAAATGGTTAATTTTTTAAAACTTTGACCCCTATTATGACCCCTTAAAATTTATTGCTTCGGGCTCAAATCACTTTATTAAGTTAGATCCATGTTCAAGGAACCTATATCTAAAATTTCAAATGTCTAGACCCAAAATTGTCGGAGGAGTTTGGTAGAGTTCTTAAAGGTCAAATCGTTGAAATTTGACCCCTTAACAGCCAAATTTCTGGCTGACACCCGTCACATCGATTTTCCCAAATCTCAGTACCCGGTATTTCAAATTTTGAGTCTATAGACTAAAAATTGACAGAGTTATTGCGTAGGGAAATGTACACAGACAGACCGACACACAGACACACAGACAGACAGACAGGTTCACTTTTATAGATATATAGATATATATTGACGTGTCTATATGTGCGTATATAATAATGTGTGTGTATATATATATGTATATATACGTTTTGTCTTTATGCAGAAACCCCAGTACAAATATTTAAAAATTTTCTTGTGAAAAGCATGACGCTGTTCTATTTCAGAAATGGAAGACGACGTTTGAAATTCAAAAAAAAGGATGGAGGCTTGAGTTGTTTAAATGTGGGAGATTTATAATAACGTTAATGTAATTTTAAAAAGATATGACGCAATTAATATTCAAATATGGGTGTGTAACTGAAATGAAATGAATGTGTTTTTGTTATGTAATTTATTGATTGAGATGATATGAATTAATTATTATAGTGGTCTTTCTATGGTGTGAGGGGGTTAACCTGTGTCTGCAATTTAATTATGTTCTTTTAATAGAAGTTTACTTATTAATGGCGCTACATTATAGAAATCTGCACGTTGTTTAATTGTGCTTGAGTTTGTATTTGAAAACTTGAATGAATTTGCGATAAGCGCTGATTCAAGAAGTCTGCAGCGCGGTTTATTTGAAATAAATTTAATTACTTTTGTTTGTTTGAAGTCAAAGTTGTGATTACGCTGTAATGAATGAGAGAATAATGCTATTTCCTCTATCTCTTTTATGTTCATGTTTTTTTTCTAATTCACACTGTGTTTCACCAACGTGGCAATTTTGGCAAGCAACAGTGTATGTGCCAGCATTGGAAATTGGTTTGTTTTGGAGACGTTTTGTATTTTTTAAAATACAAAACATCTGATTTGTTTTACCGTAAGATTCTGGTTTATAAATTTTTTATAGTACCTATTTACTATGCCTCCCTCCGGGACAGAGTTAGACACCAGGGTCGTTTTTTAACGTGGAGAAAAGGTACAAAAATAAAAATTGTCTCAGTCGTGAAGGACTGATCCTCCACCGAAAGAGAACAAGAAATAGAAGTGCAGCATCTGAAGAGCAGATACTACACTTTGAGGTATTTGTTTGCTCGCCCACCGAGCAAATTAGGCACAAAGCCGGTTTTTAATGTGAGGAGTGAAGGGGAACTGGGGACCAACTCCGCGGGGAGTAGGAGAGCTTGATAGTGACAATTAGTATGAAGGGTTTCCCCTACATTGACCAAGGCTTTATATGTGGGGTCGCCCCCACAAATGGTCTTTGCTTGCAGTATCTGCCGGAACAGATACTACACTTTGAGGTATTTATTTGCTCCCCCACTGAGCAAATTAGGCACAAGGCCGATTTTTAAAGTGAGGAGTGAAGGGGAAATGGGGACCAACTCCCCGGTGAGTAGGGGAGCTGGATAGTGACAATTGGTATGAAGGGTTGCTCCTACATTGACCAATGTCTTATATGTGGGGTTGCCCCCACATATGGTCTTTGCTTGCAGTATCTGCCGGAACAGATGGTATTTATTTGCTCCCCCACCGAGCAAATTAGGCACAAGGCCAATTTTCAATGTGAGGAGTGAAGGGAGGGGGAAGGGAAAAAGGGGACCAGCTCCCGAGAGGTGGTAAATGGGAGCTGGTTAAAGGTCAGGCATGTGGGGTTGCCCACACATCTGGTCTTTGCTTGCAGTATCTGCCGGAACAGATGGCATTTATTTGCTCCCCCACCGAGCAAATTAGGCACAAGGCCGATTTTTAATGTGAGGAGTGAAGGGAGGGGGAAGGGAAAAAGGGGACCAGCTCCTGAGAGGTGGGAAATGGGAGCTGGTTAAAGGTCAGGCATGTGGGGTTGCCCCCACATCTGGTCTTTGCTAGTCACAGCTAGTCATAGCTTGCAGCATCTGCTGGAACAGATGGTATTTATTTGCTCCCCCACCGAGCAAATTAGGCACAAGGCCGATTTTTAGTGTGAGGAGTGAAGGGAGGGGGAAGGGAAAAAGGGGACCAGCTCCCGAGAGGTGGGAAATGGGAGCTGGTTAAAGGTCAGGCATGTGGGGTTGCCCCCACATCTGGTCTTTGCTAGTCATAGCTAGTCATAGCTTGCAGTATCTGCCGGAACAGATGGTATTTATTTGCTCCCCCACCGAGCAAATTAGGCACAAGGCCGATTTTTAATGTGAGGAGTGAAGGGAGGGGGAAGGGGAAAAGGGGACCAGCTCCCGAGAGGTGGGAAATGGGAGCTGTTTAAAGGTCAGGCATGTGGGGTTGCCCCCACATCTGGTCTTTGCTAGTCATAGCTAGTCATACCTTGCAGTATCTGCCGGAACAGATGGTATTTATTTGCTCCCCCACCGAGCAAATTAGGCACAAGGCCGATTTTTAATGTGAGGAGTGAAGGGAGGGGGAAGTGGAAAAGGGGACCAGCTCCCGAGAGGTGGGAAATGGGAGCTGGTTAAAGGTCAGGCATGTGGGGTTGCCCCCACATCCGGTCTTTGCTAGTCATAGCTTGCAGTATCTGCCGGAACAGATGGTATTTATTTGCTCCCCCACCGAGCAAATTAGGCACAAGGCCGATTTTTAATGTGAGGAGTGAAGGGAGGGGGAAGGGAAAAAGGGGACCAGCTCCCCAGAGGTGGGAAATGGGAGATGGTTAAAGGTCAGGCATGTGGGGTTGCCCCCACATCTGGTCTTTGCTAGTCATAGCTAGTCATAGCTAGTCATAGCTTGCAGCATCTGCCGGAACAGATGGTGTTTATTTGCTCCCCCACCGAGCAAATTAGGCACAAGGCCGATTTTTAATGTGAGGAGTGAAGGGAGGGGGAAGGGGAAAAGGGGACCAGCTCCCGAGAGGTGGGAAATGGGAGCTGGTTAATGGTCAGGCATGTTGGGTTGCCCCGACATCTGGTCTTTGCTAGTCATAGCTAGTCATAGCTTGCAGTATCTGCCGGAACAGATGGTATTTATTTGCTCCCCCACCGAGCAAATTAGGCACAAGGCCGATTTTTAATGTGAGGAGTGAAGGGAGGGGGAAGGGGAAAAGGGGACCAGCTCCCGAGAGGTGGGAAATGGGAGCTGGTTAAAGGTCAGGCATGTGGGGTTGCCCCCACATCTGGTCTTTGCTAGTCATAGCTAGTCATACCTTGAAGTATCTGCCGGAACAGATGGTATTTATTTGCTCCCCCACCGAGCAAATTAGGCACAAGGCCAATTTTTAATGTGAGGAGTGAAGGGAGGGGGAAGGGGAAAAGGGGACCAGCTCCCGAGAGGTGGGAAATGGGAGCTGGTTAAAGGTCAGGCATGTGGGGTTGCCCCCACATCTGGTCTTTGCTAGTCATAGCTTGCAGTATCTGCCGGAACAGATGGTATTTATTTGCTCCCCCACCGAGCAAATTAGGCACAAGGCCGATTTTTAATGTGAGGAGTGAAGGGAGGGGGAATGGAAAAAGGGGACCAGCTCCCGAGAGGTGGTAAATGGGAGCTGGTTAATGGTCAGGCATGTGGGGTTGCCCCCACATCTGGTCTTTGCTAGTCATAGCTAGTCCTAGCTAGTCATAGCTTGCAGTATCTGCCGGAACAGATGGTATTTATTTGCTCCCCCACTGAGCAAATTAGGCACAAGGCCGTTTTTAATGTGAGGTAAAAACCAGCTCCCCTAAAAGGGGTCACTCTGGTTACCAAAAATAATAATTGTCCCAGTATAGAGGGTTTCCCCTCCATTGACTGGTACAAATTATCTTAAGTGCAGTATCTGCCGGAACAGATGGTGTTTATTTGCTCCCCCACCGAGCAAATTAGGCACAAGGCCGATTTTTAATGTGAGGAGTGAAGGGAGGGGGAAGGGGAAAAGGGGACCAGTTCCCGAGAGGTGGGAAATGGGAGCTGGTTAATGGTCAGGCATGTGGGGTTGCCCCCACATCCGGTCTTTGCTAGTCATAGCTAGTCATAGCTTGCAGCATCTGCCAGAACAGATGGTGTTTATTTGCTCCCCCACAGAGCAAATTAGGCACAAGGCCGTTTTTCATGTGAGGTAAAAACCAGCTCCCCTTAAAGTAGGCAAAAAGGGGGCACTCTGGTTAACAAAAATAATAATTGTCCCAGTATAGAGGGTTTCCCCTCCATTGACTGGTACAAATTATCTTAAGTGCAGTATCTGCCGGAACAGATGGTATTTATTTGCTCCCCCACTGAGCAAATTAGGCACAAGGCCGTTTTTAATGTGAGGTAAAAACCAGCTCCCCTAAAAGTAGGCAAAAAGGCGGCACTCTGGTTACCAAAAATAATAATTGTCCCAGTATAGAGGGTTTCCCCTCCATTGACTGGTACAAATTATCTTAAGTGCAGTATCTGCCGGAACAGATGGTATTTATTTGCTCCCCCACAGAGCAAATTAGGCACAAGCCCGTTTTTAATGTGAGGTAAAAACCAGCTCCCCTTAAAGTAGGCAAAAAGGGGGCACTCTGGTTACCAAAAATAATAATTGTCCCAGTATAGAGGGTTTCCCCTCCATTGACTGGTACAAATTATCTTAAGTGCAGTATCTGCCGGAACAGATGGTATTTATTTGCTCCCCCACTGAGCAAAGTAGGCACAAGGCCGTTTTTAATGTGAGGTAAAAACCAGCTCCCTTTAAAGTAGGCAAAAAGGGGGCACTCTGGTTACCAAAAATAATAATTGTCCCAGTATAGAGGGTTTCCCCTCCATTGACTGGTACAAATCATCTTAAGTGCAGTATCTGCCGGAACAGATGGTATTTATTTGCTCCCCCACCGAGCAAATTAGGCACAAGGCCAATTTTAAATGTGAGGAGTGAAGGGAGAGGGAAGGGAAAAAGGGGACCAGCTCCCGAGAGGTGGGAAATGGGAGCTGGTTAAAGGTCATGCATGTGGGGTTGCCCCCACATCTGGTCTTTGCTAGTCATAGCTAGTCATAGCTTGCAGCATCTGCCGGAACAGATGGTGTTTTTTTGCTCCCCCACCGAGCAAATTAGGCACAAGGCCGATTTTTAATGTGAGGAGTGAAGGGAGGGGGAAGGGAAAAAGGGGACCAGCTCTCGAGAGGATGGAAATGGGAGCTGGTTAATGGTCAGGCATGTGGGGTTACATCTGGTCTTTGCTAGTCATAGCTTGCAGTATCTGCCGGAACAGATGGTATTTATTTGCTCCCCCACCGAGCAAATTAGGCACAAGGCTAATTTTTAATGTGAGGCGTGAAGGGAGGGGGAAGGGAAAAAGGGGACAAGCTCCCGAGAGGAGGGAAATGGGAGCTGGTTAAAGGTTAGGCATGTGGGGTTTCCCCCACATCTGGTCTTTGCTAGTCATAGCTAGTCATACCTTGCAGTATCTGCCGGAACAGATGGTATTTATTTGCTCCCCCACCGAGCAAATTAGGCACAAGGCCGATTTTTAATGTGAGGAGTGAAGGGAGGGGGAGCGGAAAAAGGGGACCAGCTCCCGAGAGGTGGGAAATGGGAGCTGGTTAATGGTCAGGAATGTGGGGTTGCCCCCACATCTGGTCTTTGCTAGTCATAGCTAGTCATAGCCTGCAGCATCTGCCGGAACAGATGGTATTTATTTTCTCCCCCACTGAGCAAATTAGGCACAAGGCCGTTTTTATGTGAGGTAAAAACCAGCTCCCCTTAAAGTAGGCAAAAAGGGGGCACTCTGGTTACCAAAAATAATAATTGTCCCAGTATAGAGGGTTTCCCCTCCATTGACTGGTACAAATTATCTTAAGTGCAGTATCTGCCGGAACAGATGGTATTTATTTGCTCCCCCACTGAGCAAATTAGGCACAAGGCCGTTTTTAATGTGAGGTAAAAACCAGCTCCCCTAAAAGTAGGCAAAAAGGGGGCACTCTGGTTACCAAAAATAATAATTGCCCCAGTATAGAGGGTTTCCCCTCCATTGACTGGTACAAATTATCTTAAGTGCAGTATCTGCCGGAACAGATGGTATTTATTTGCTCCCCCACAGAGAAAATTAGGCACAAGCCCGTTTTTAATGTGAGGTAAAAACCAGCTCCCCTTAAAGTAGGCAAAAAGGGGGCACTCTGGTTACCAAAAATAATAATTGTCCCAGTATAGAGGGTTTCCCCTCCATTGACTGGTACAAATTATCTTAAGTGCAGTATCTGCCGGAACAGATGGTATTTATTTGCTCCCCCACTGAGCAAATTAGGCACAAGGCCGTTTTTAATGTGAGGTAAAAACCAGCTCCCCTAAAATTGGCAAAAAGGGGGCACTCTGGTTACCAAAAATAATAATTGTCCCAGTATAGAGGGTTTCCCCTCCATTGACTGGTACAAATCATCTTAAGTGCAGTATCTGCCGGAACAGATGGTATTTATTTGCTCCCCACCGAGCAAATAAGGCACAAGGCCGATTTTTAGTGTGAGGAGTGAAGGGAGGGGGAAGGGAAAAAGGGGACCAGCTCCCGAGAGGTGGGAAATGGGAGCTGGTTAAAGGTCAGGCATGTGGGGTTGCCCCCACATCTGGTCTTTGCTAGTCATAGCTAGTCATAGCTTGCAGTATCTGCCGGAACAGATGGTATTTATTTGCTCCCCCACCGAGCAAATTAGGCACAAGGCAAATTTTTAATGTGAGGAGTGAAGGGAGGGGGAAGGGAAAAAGGGGACCAGCTCCCGAGAGGTGGGAAATGGGAGCTGGTTAAATGTCATGCATGTGGGGTTGCCCCCACATCTGGTCTTTGCTAGTCATAGCTAGTCATAGCTTGCAGTATCTGCCGGAACAGATGGTATTTATTTGCTCCCCCACCGAGCACATTAGGCACAAGGCCAATTTTTAATGTGAGGAGTGAAGGGAGGGGGACGGCCAAAAGGGGACCAGCTCTCGAGAGGATGGAAATGGGAGCTGGTTACTGGTCAGGCATGTGGGGTTACATCTGGTCTTTGCTAGTCAGAGCTTGCAGTATCTGCCGGAACAGATGGTATTTATTTGCTCCCCCACCGAGCAAATTAGGCACAAGGCTAATTTTTAATGTGAGGCGTGAAGGGAGGGGGAAGGGAAAAAGGGGACCAGCTCCCGAGAGGAGGGAAATGGGAGCTGGTTAAAGGTTAGGCATGTGGGGTTGCCCCCACATCTGGTCTTTGCTTGTCATAGCTAGTCATACCTTGCAGTATCTGCCGGAACAGATGGTATTTATTTGCTCCCCCACCGAGCAAATTAGGCACAAGGCCGATTTTTAATGTGAGGAGTGAAGGGAGGAGGAGCGGAAAAAGGGGACCAGCTCCCGAGAGGTGGGAAATGGGAGCTGGTTAATGGTCAGAAATGTGGGGTTGCCCCCACATCTGGTCTTTGCTAGTCATAGCTAGTCATAGCTAGTCATAGCCTGCAGCATCTGCCGGAACAGAGTGTATTTATTTGCTCCCCCACTGAGCAAATAAGTACAAGGCCGTTTTTAATGTGAGGTAAAAACCAGCTCCCCTTAAAGTAGGCAAAAAGGGGGCACTCTGGTTACCAAAAATAATAATTGTCCCAGTATAGAGGGTTTCCCCTCCATTGACTGGTGCAAATTATCTTAAGTGCAGTATCTGCCGGAACAGATACTACACTTTGATGGTATTTATTTGCTCCCCCACCGAGCAAATTAGGCACAAGGCAAATTTTTAATGTGAGGAGTGAAGGGAGGGGGAAGGGAAAAAGGGGACAAGCTCCCGAGAGGTGGGAAATGGGAGCTGGTTAATGGTAAGGCATGTGGGGTTGCCCCCACATCTGGTCTTTGCTAATCATAGCTAGACATAGCTAGTCATAGCCTGCAGCATCTGCCGGAACAGATGGTATTTATTTGCTCCCCCACTGAGCAAATTAGGCACAAGGCCGTTTTTAATGTGAGGTGAAAACCAGCTCCCCTTAAAGTAGGCAAAAAGGGGGCACTCTGGTTACCAAAAATAATAATTGTCCCAGTATAGAGGGTTTCCCCTCCATAGACTAGTGCAAATTATCTTAAGTGCAGTATCTGCCGGAACAGATGGTATTTATTTCCTCCCCCACCGAGCAAATTAGGCACAAGGCCGATTTTTAATGTGAGGAGTGAAGGGAGGGGGAAGGGAAAAAGGGGACCAGCTCCCGAGAGGTGGGAAATCGGAGCTGGTTAAAGGTCAGGCATGTGGGGTTGCCCCCACATCTGGTCTTTGCTAGTCATAGCTAGTCATAGCTTGCAGTATCTGCCGGAACAGATGGTATTTATTTGCTCCCCCACCAAGCAAATTAGGCACAAGGCCGATTTTTAATGTGAGGATTGAAGGGAGGGGGAAGAGAAAAAGGGGACCAGCTCCCGAGAGGTGGGAAATGGGAGCTGGTTAATGGTCAGGCATGTGGGGTTTCCCCCACATCTGGTCTTTGCTAGTCATAGCTAGTCCTAGCTAGTCATAGCTTGCAGTATCTGCCGGAACAGATGGTATTTATTTGCTCCCCCACCGAGCAAATTAGGCACAAGGCCGATTTTTAATGTGAGGAGTGAAGGGAGGGGGAAGGGGAAAAGGGGACCAGCTCCCGAGAGGTGGGAAATGGGAGCTGGTTGAAGGTCAGGCATGTGGGGTTGCCCCCACATCCGGTCTTTGCTAGTCATAGCTTGCAGTATCTGCCGGAACAGATGGTATTTATTTGCTCCCCCACCGAGCAAATTAGGGCCAAGGCCGATTTTTAATGTGAGGAGTGAAGGGAGGGGGAAGGGAAAAAGGGGACCAGCTCCCCAGATGTGGGAAATGGGAGCTGGTTAAAGGTCAGGCATGTGGGGTTGCCCCCACATCTGGTCTTTGCTAGTCATAGCTAGTCATAGCTAGTCATAGCTTGCAGCATCTGCCGGAACAGATGGTGTTTATTTGCTCCCCCACCGAGCAAATTAGGCACAAGGCCGATTTTTAATGTGAGGAGTGAAGGGAAGGGGAAGGGGAAAAGGGGACCAGCTCCCGAGAGGTGGGAAATGGGAGCTGGTTAAAGGTCAGGCATGTGGGGTTGCCCCCACATCTGGTCTTTGCTAGTCATAGCTAGTCATACCTTGCAGTATCTGCCGGAACAGATGGTATTTATTTGCTCCCCCACCGAGCAAATTAGGCACAAGGCCGATTTTTAATGTGAGGAGTGAAGGGAGGGGGAAGGGGAAAAGGGGACCAGCTCCCGAGAGGTGGGAAATGGGAGCTGGTTAAAGGTCAGGCATGTGGGGTTGCCCCCAGATCTGGTCTTTGCTAGTCATAGCTTGCAGTATCTGCCGGAACAGATGGTATTTATTTGCTCCCCCACCGAGCAAATTAGGCACAAGGCCGATTTTTAATGTGAGGAGTGAAGGGAGGAGAAAGGGAAAAAGGGGACCAGCTCCCCAGAGGTGGGAAATGGGAGCTGGTTTAAGGTCAGGCATGTGGGGTTGCCCCCACATCATGTCTTTGCTAGTCATAGCTAGTCATAGCTAGTCATAGCTTGCAGCATCTGCCGGAACAGATGGTGTTTTTTTGCTCCCCCACCGAGCAAATTAGGCACAAGGCCGATTTTTAATGTGAGGAGTGAAGGGAGGGGGAAGGGAAAAAGGGGACCAGCTCCCGAGAGGTGGGAAATGGGAGCTGGTTAATGGTCAGGCATGTGGGGTTGCCCCCACATCTGGTCTTTGCTAGTCATAGCTAGTCCTAGCAAGTCATAGCTTGCAGCATCTGCCGGAACAGATGGTATTTATTTGCTCCCCCACCGAGCAAATTAGGCACAAGGCCGATTTTTAATGTGGGGAGTGAAGGGAGGGGGAAGGGAAAAAGGGGACCAGCTCCCGAGAGGTGGGAAATGGGAGCTGGTTAAAGGTCAGGCATGTGGGGTTGCCCCCACATCTGGTCTTTGCTAGTCATAGCTTGCAGTATCTGCCGAAACAGATGGTATTTATTTGCTCCCCCACTGAGCAAATTAGGCACAAGGCCGTTTTTAATGTGAGGTAAAAACCAGCTTCCCTTAAAGTAGGCAAAAAGGGGGCACTCTGGTTACCAAAAGTAATAATTGTCTCAGTATAGAGGGTTTCCCCTCCATTGACTGGTACAAATTATCTTAAGTGCAGTATCTGCCGGAACAGATGGTATTTATTTGCTCCCCCACTGAGCAAATTAGGCACAAGGCCGTTTTTAATGTGAGGTAAAAACCAGCTCCCCTAAAAGTAGGCAAAAAGGGGGCACTCTGGTTACCAAAAATAATAATTGTCCCAGTATAGAGGGTTTCCCCTCCATTGACTGGTACAAATTATCTTAAGTGCAGTATCTGCCGGAACAGATGGTATTTATTTGCTCCCCCACTGAGCAAATTAGGCACAAGGCCGTTTTTAATGTGAGGTAAAAACCAGCTCCCCTAAAAGGGGTCACTCTGGTTACCAAAAATAATAATTGTCCCAGTATAGAGGGTTTCCCCTCCATTGACTGGTACAAATTATCTTAAGTGCAGTATCTGCCGGAACAGATGGTATTTATTTGCTCCCCCACTGAGCAAATTAGGCACAAGGCCGTTTTTAATGTGAGGTAAAAACCAGCTCCCCTAAAAGTAGGCAAAAAGGGGGCACTCTGGTTACCAAAAATAATAATTGTCCCAGTATAGAGGGTTTCCCCTCCATTGACTGGTACAAATCATCTTAAGTGCAGTATCTGCCGGAACAGATGGTATTTATTTGCTCCCCCACTGAGCAAATTAGGCACAAGGCCGTTTTTAATGTGAGGTGAAAACCAGCTCCCCTAAAAGGGGTCACTCTGGTTACCAAAAATAATAATTGTCCCAGTATAGAGGGTTTCCCCTCCATTGACTGGTACAAATTATCTTAAGTTCAGTATCTGCCGGAACAGATGGTATTTATTTGCTCTTCCACTGAGCAAATTAGGCACAAGCCCGTTTTTAATGTGAGGTAAAAACCAGCTCCCCTTAAAGTGGGCAAAAAGGGGGCACTCTGGTTACCAAAAATAATAATTGTCCCAGTATAGAGGGTTTCCCCTCCATTGACTGGTACAAATTATCTTAAGTGCAGTATCTGCCGGAACAGATGGTATTTATTTGCTCCCCCACTGAGCAAATTAGGCACAAGGCCGTTTTTAATGTGAGGTAAAAACCAGCTCCCCTAAAAGTAGGCAAAAAGGGGGCACTCTGGTTACCAAAAATAATAATTGTCCCAGTATAGAGGGTTTCCCCTCCATTGACTGGTACAAATTATCTTAAGTGCAGTATCTGCCGGAACAGATGGTATTTATTTGCTCCCCCACTGAGCAAATTAGGCACAAGGCCGTTTTTAATGTGAGGTAAAAACCAGCTCCCCTAAAAGTAGGCAAAAAGGGGGCACTCTGGTTACCAAAAATAATAATTGTCCCAGTATAGAGGGTTTCCCCTCCATTGACTGGTACAAATTATCTTAAGTGCAGTATCTGCCGGAACAGATGGTATTTATTTGCTCCCCCACAGAGCAAATTAGGCACAAGCCCGTTTTTAATGTGAGGTAAAAACCAGCTCCCCTTAAAGTAGGCAAAAAGGGGGCACTCTGGTTACCAAAAATAATAATTGTCCCAGTATAGAGGGTTTCCCCTCCATTGACTGGTACAAATTATCTTAAGTGCAGTATCTGCCGGAACAGATGGTATTTATTTGCTCCCCCACTGAGCAAATTAGGCACAAGGCCGTTTTTAATGTGAGGTAAAAACCAGCTCCCCTAAAAGTAGGCAAAAAGGGGGCACTCTGGTTACCAAAAATAATAATTGTCCCAGTATAGAGGGATTCCCCTCCATTGACTGGTACAAATTATCTTAAGTGCAGTATCTGCCGGAACAGATGGTATTTATTTGCTCCCCCACTAAGCAAATTAGGCACAAGCCCGTTTTTAATGTGAGGTAAAAACCAGCTCCCCTTAAAGTAGGCAAAAAGGGGGCACTCTGGTTACCAAAAATAATAATTGTCCCAGTATAGAGGGTTTCCCCTCCATTGACTGGTACAAATTATCTTAAGTGCAGTATCTGCCGGAACAGATGGTATTTATTTGCTCCCCCACTGAGCAAATTAGGCACAAGGCCGTTTTTAATGTGAGGTAAAAACCAGCTCCCCTAAAAGTAGGCAAAAAGGGGGCACTCTGGTTACCAAAAATAATAATTGTCCCAGTATAGGGGGTTTCCCCTCCATTGACTGGTACAAATTATCTTAAGTGCAGTATCTGCCGGAACAGATGGTATTTATTTGCTCCCCCACTGAGCAAATTAGGCACAAGGCCGTTTTTAATGTGAGGTAAAAACCAGCTCCCCTAAAAGTAGGCAAAAAGGGGGCACTCTGGTTACCAAAAATAATAATTGTCCTAGTATAGAGGGTTTCCCCTCCATTGACTGGTACAAATTATCTTAAGTGCAGTATCTGCCGGAACAGATGGTATTTATTTGCTCCCCCACTGAGCAAATTAGGCACAAGGCCGTTTTTAATGTGAGGTAAAAACCAGCTCCCCTTAAAGTAGGCAAAAAGGGGGCACTCTGGTTACCAAAAATAATAATTGTCCCAGTATAGAGGGTTTCCCCTCCATTGACTGGTACAAATTATCTTAAGTGCAGTATCTGCCGGAACAGATGGTATTTATTTGCTCCCCCACTGAGCAAATTAGGCACAAGGCCGTTTTTAATGTGAGGTAAAAACCAGCTCCCCTAAAAGTAGGCAAAAAGGGGGCACTCTGGTTACCAAAAAAAATAATTGTCCCAGTATAGAGGGTTTCCCCTCCATTGACTGGTACAAATTATCTTAAGTGCAGCATCTGCCGGAACAGATGGTATTTATTTGCTCCCCCACCGAGCAAATCAGGCACAAGGCCGATTTTTAATGTGAGGAGTGAAGGGAGGGGGAAGGGGAAAAGGGGACCAGCTCCCGAGAGGTGGGAAATGGGAGCTATTAAAAGGTCAGGCATGTGGGGTTGCCCCCACATCTGGTCTTTGCTAGTAATAGCTTGCAGTATCTGCCGGAACAGATGGTATTTATTTGCTCCCCCACCGAGCAAATTAGGCACAAGGCCGATTTTTAATGTGAGGAGTGAAGGGAGGAGAAAGGGAAAAAGGGGACCAGCTCCCCAGAGGTCGGAAATGGGAGCTGGTTAAAGGTCAGGCATGTGGGGTTGCCCCCACATCTGGTCTTTGCTAGTCATAGCTAGTCATAGCTAGTCATAGCTTGCAGCATCTGCCGGAACAGATGGTGTTTTTTTGCTCCCCCACCGAGCAAATTAGGCACAAGGCCGATTTTTAATGTGAGGAGTGAAGCGAGGGGGAAGGGAAAAAGGGGACCAGCTCCCGAAAGGTGGGAAATGGGAGCTGGTTAATGGTCAGGCATGTGGGGTTGCCCCCACATCCGGTCTTTGCTAGTCATAGCTAGTCATAGCTTGCAGTATCTGCCGGAACAGATGGTATTTATTTGCTCCCCCACTGAGCAAATTAGGCACAAGGCCGTTTTTAATGTGAGGTAAAAACCAGCTCCCCTAAAAGGGGTCACTCTGGTTACCAAAAATAATAATTGTCCCAGTATAGAGGGTTTCCCCTCCATTGACTGGTACAAATTATCTTAAGTGCAGTATCTGCCGGAACAGATGGTGTTTATTTGCTCCCCCACCGAGCAAATTAGGCACAAGGCCAATTATTAATGTGAGGAGTGAAGGGAGGGGGAAGGGAAAAAGGGGACCAGTTCCCGAGAGGTGGGAAATGGGAGCTGGTTAATGGTCAGGCATGTGGGGTTGCCCCCACATCCGGTCTTTGCTAGTCATAGCTAGTCATAGCTTGCAGCATCTGCCGGAACAGATGGTGTTTATTTGCTCCCCCACAGAGCAAATTAGGCACAAGGCCGTTTTTAATGTGAGGTAAAAACCAGCTTCCCTTAAAGTAGGCAAAAAGGGGGCACTCTGGTTACCAAAAATAATAATTGTCCCAGTATAGAGGGTTTCCCCTCCATTGACTGGTACAAATTATCTTAAGTGCAGTATCTGCCGGAACAGATGGTATTTATTTGCTCCCCCACTGAGCAAATTAGGCACAAGGCCGTTTTTAATGTGAGGTAAAAACCAGCTCCCCTAAAAGTAGGCAAAAAGGGGGCACTCTGGTTACCAAAAATAATAATTGTCCCAGTATAGAGGGTTTCCCCTCCATTGACTGGTACAAATTATCTTAAGTGCAGTATCTGCCGGAACAGATGGTATTTATTTGCTCCCCCACTGAGCAAATTAGGCACAAGCCCGTTTTTAATGTGAGGTAAAAACCAGCTCCCCTTAAAGTAGGCAAAAAGGGGGCACTCTGGTTACCAAAAATAATAATTGTCCCAGTATAGAGGGTTTCCCCTCCATTGACTGGTACAAATTATCTTAAGTGCAGTATCTGCCGGAACAGATGGTATTTATTTGCTCCCCCACTGAGCAAATTAGGCACAAGGCCGTTTTTATTGTGAGGTAAAAACCAGCTCCCCTAAAAGTAGGCAAAAAGGGGGCACTCTGGTTACCAAAAATAATAATTGTCCCAGTATAGAGGGTTTCCCCTCCATTGACTGGTACAAATTATCTTAAGTGCAGTATCTGCCGGAACAGATGGTATTTATTTGCTCCCCCACTGAGCAAATTAGGCACAAGGCCGTTTTTAATGTGAGGTAAAAACCAGCTCCCCTAAAAGTAGGCAAAAAGGGGGCACTCTGGTTACCAAAAATAATAATTGTCCCAGTATAGAGGGTTTCCCCTCCATTGACTGGTACAAATTATCTTAAGTGCAGTATCTGCCGGAACAGATGGTATTTATTTGCTCCCCCACTGAGCAAATTAGGCACAAGGCCGTTTTTAATGTGAGGTAAAAACCAGCTCCCCTTAAAGTAGGCAAAAAGGGGGCACTCTGGTTACCAAAAATAATAATTGTCCCAGTATAGAGGGTTTCCCCTCCATTGACTGGTACAAATTATCTTAAGTGCAGTATCTGCCGGAACAGATGGTATTTATTTGCTCCCCCACTGAGCAAATTAGGCACAAGGCCGTTTTTAATGTGAGGTAAAAACCAGCTCCCCTAAAAGTAGGCAAAAAGGGGGCACTCTGGTTACCAAAAATAATAATTGTCCCAGTATAGAGGGTTTCCCCTCCATTGACTGGTACAAATTATCTTAAGTGCAGCATCTGCCGGAACAGATGGTATTTATTTGCCCCCCCACCGAGCAAATTAGGCACAAGGCCAATTTTTAATGTGAGGAGTGAAGGGAGGGGGAAGGGAAAAAGGGGACCAGCTCCCGAGAGGTGGGAAATGGGAGCTGGTTAAAGGTCAGGCATGTGGGGTTGCCCCCACATCTGGTCTTTGCTAGTCATAGCTTGCAGTATCTGCCGGAACAGATGGTGTTTATTTGCTCCCCCACTGAGCAAATTAGGCACAAGGCCGTTTTTAATGTGAGGTTAAAACCAGCTCCCCTAAAAGTAGGCAAAAAGGGGGCACTCTGGTTACCAAAAATAATAATTGTCCCAGTATAGAGGGTTTCCCCTCCATTGACTGGTACAAATTATCTTAAGTGCAGCATCTGCCGGAACAGATACTATACTTTGATCTTGGCCCGAAGGCCAAGCAGAATCTTTTATAGTAAATAAGAAGTCAAATTGTATTATTATCATACACTGAGGATGCGTATCTGTGTGTATTTGTACATATGTGTATACAATGCTAAATTAGATACACATACTCGGGATTACCAGGTAAAAATACATATTGTTGGGTGGGGGGGTTAGTCACATAATATATAAGATACACCAAATATCCAAAGTTATTACGATGCTCCTGAAAGTTGACCATATTTTTTTTTTTGAAGCATAAACCATAGTCATCTTCTTCTATGAAATTCAAGCAGGAAAATAAAATCTCATAGATAAAAGGGAAATAACTCATAGGTCAAATGAAAACTTTCTTCCATCTTTTATACGAAGCTGATGTTGATTAAAATAATAATTGAAAATAAATGAAATTAAATGTAAACTAAATTAAAAATAATTTCAATAAATCAATTTGACATATTTCTAAATAGAAAACTTAAATATTCCCATTATTAATTTGCTTAATTTATTTTAGTTAATTATTTGGACTATTATCCTTATCTTCCCGTTGTTGCTTCACGAGATTTCGGCCAATTATTCTTCTGGCATTCGTCAGGTTAACCGCGACGGGATAGGAATGTCGAATCCTCCAACTACATCCACAGCAATTACTACCTTCAATAGTTGTTATCGTTTCAGCACGGGTTAACCAACTAATCCTCTGGCCGGCTTTGGATGGGATTGAAACCGCTACTTTCAGACAATCCTCACTTGGAATCGTAAATATGCCACATCTTTATCCATTGCGCCACGGACCACAAAGGTCCCGTCGCGGTTAACCAGCTGGCGAAGGCCAAAAGGAATAATTGGCCGAAACGTCGGAAAAAAATAACTAGAATATGAGGATAATATTCCAAGTTATTAAATTAAGTAAATTACTCATCTCAATAAAAAATTTCAAATTAATTCAATACTGAATTGCTATTAAAAATTTTAAGCTAATTATTAAAAACGATTTTCTTTAATGTAATATGTAAATGAGATACCTCTTAATTGTTGATTCCATTTGAATAAATGATATATAGAGAAATCATGCAGGAATAAATGACAGTTTTCAGTATTAAAATTTATTTGTAAAACTGTATGATTTGTATATATTAACTAAATTGTAAATAGACAAATAGGAATGAAACTTTATCAAAATATATGATTTTCGTTTTCTATCCACATACATGTTTTTCATCTTGTTTTTATTGTCATAGAAATTACTCCAGACAAAGCATGACGCCACTTGATGTAAAGAGCCTTTTTTTAATGTTACGTTTAAGAATGTCACTTTAGTTTATGCAGTAATTAATTCGCTACAACATGTTAAAAAATACGAATGCGAATTACTTAAAAATTCTATCCGGCTATGGTTTATGAAAAAGAGACTATGCTACGCCTGTGCGTTTAATAAAAGGATCCGTTCAAAATTCTGTGCCGATTTCATAGTTCTACAGAAAGATTCGCGAGTTTGACAAGATATACCTGAAGAAGGTTGGAGGTTACATCGACCGAAACGTTGTGAAAATAATACTGAAGATGAGAAGTGTAGTCCAGAGTATCTAAATTATATAAATTATAATCATCATCTCAAAAAAATACGGAAATAAAATGTAGCACATCTTGTAACAGAGCGCGTATGGGCGCGTATGGGCGCGTGTGAAAATATCAGCAGCAGCCACAGGATAGCTGGCTAGCGAAAATATTAACAACAGCCCTTTAATCATTATGCAAATTAGTAAGTGTGCAGTAGCCTGCGTCATATGGAAAGGAGAGAAAATGCAACACGTAGTCGAAGAAAGAAACAAGTTGTTTTCTAGGCAAAATGAACGTCAGATGGTGAGGAGACAGAGACTTTTAAAAAGCGAATGTCTGTGCGAAAAGACTTTGTGTTGTTTTGTAAGAACTACAAATAAATGCATTTCATTAAAAAATGCCAAGTGGGATTTTGTTTGTTCGTTTGTTTGTTTGTTTGTTTGTTTGTTTGTTTGCGACGAAGTATCAGACAACGTGCGGGTCCGGGTGGTTTGAAGTGTAACGACACGGTTAAAAAGTAACGGTCACGTTACAATCTGATTGAAACAAAGCATAATTTGTTGGCGTCCTCCCGTCTCGATAGACCGTGGAGAATGGCGCCTGACGGTTATCATGTTGAGTAGTGGCAGCTGCTGCTGTAACTGAGTGCGTCCAAGCTTACGACAAGTCGCTCAGGACTTATAACTCGTAACTTCCTATGTTGTTTCTGACGCTGGAGCAGCCGTAATTAAGCGACCTCTCCAGGGCGCGAAGCTGGGCAAAGTGTATGGCGGTCCTAATCTGCCCAGTACACGACCCCCACCCCCTCTCGCTAGTGTTCCAAAGGAAAGCAGTCGTTTAGCACCAGTTTGGTTGCAGGAGTTGCCGGAATCAGTTAGCACAGCACGTTGATTCACTCCCCAACACTTTGCCGTTGGATCATTAATTTTCTCCACTCTCTTGCAGATGACTATATGCAGCAGTTCCTCCGCCTAGATTAGTGGTGCAGTGTAAGATTTCTAAACGGATATAACTTAAAACACTTCCAAGTAGATGCATTCCCGGGCAACGCGTGGTAAGTACATATAAGAGATGTATTCAATAAGTTTCCAGACTTTTTGCAAAGGCAATGAAATTTGTCGCAGAGTCTTGAAAATTTAGAATGTTATTACTATACATTTTATGAGATGACTGACCAATTTTTATGATTTCAGGTTTATTAGAAGAACGATATGCAAAACTTTGTTTTAAACTTGGATTTTTTTTTTGTTTTTGTTTTACAGCATATCAACCCTTTTCAGGTTATTTAATGCCGAATCCAAAGATTTTGAAGACAATTTTTTTTAATAGAATATACTTGTTGTTTTCAAGTCGGTTTCTATTTAACCCATAGTTGGGACCCTAACAGGTACAACCACTCCGGGTCAGAGTGGACCTGGGAGCAATGGTAATTAAAGGGTGGCTCCACACTCCCCAAAGCCCACAAGCAGGGGCCTCACCACTGGATATAGTTTAAGGTCATATCCAGGACCCCCATTGGGGGACTTTTACCCTTTGCAGAGGGGCAGTCGGCGTATTCTAATGCCCCACCGACAGGGCCATTTAAACTTGGAAAAATGGCGCAGAAATGTATGGAATGCTTCTGGCTGTTTTTGGACCATCTTGTATGAATCGAGCATCAGTTTTTGCGTGACATACTAGATTCAAGGAAGGCAAAGACTTTGTGAGGGATAGTGAGAGGTGTTGGGTGAGTAAATAAGTCAGAACACCAGAGTTGATTGGCCAAATAAAGAATTTCATTGATAAGGACGGTCATGTATATATATACAGAAATAAGTGCACAGTTTGATGTCAGTGTGGGAACTGTAGATTTGCGCGAAGTTTGGCCGAAGGGTGCTTAGAGAAGATTACTTCAAAACTCCATCCTTTCAAAATATTTTACCACAATGGCATCAAGACAGTTCGTCGCCTTCCCTATAATTCAGACCTTCATCCCTGTAATTTTTGGTTATTCACTAAGCTGAAAGAAACCCTTAGCGGCTGTCGTTATGAGAAAGTTGAAGAGATGAAAAAGGATGTAACTAGGGTCATTGACACGCTCACACAATATGATTTCCATTAGGGCATTTAGAAGTTGTTGGAACGGTACAACAAGTGCATTGCAGCCGGAGGAGATTACTTCGAAGGAGACTAGATTTTCATGTGCATACTATCAATAAAAGTACTCATACGAAAAAAGTCTGGAAACTTTTTGAAGGCACTTTGTAGTTCTTCATCAGAATGCTTTATTCACGTTTCTTTCTGATAATTGAATATGCGCCAAAACGGTTCTACATTTGAAAACGTTTTAAATGTATTTTAAAAGTACTCACGCGTATTGCAAGTCTGCGGAAATGTACGAAAGTTTTTTTTCTTTCTTTTTTTTTTTTTTTGTACTAAGGATGAAAAGAAGCTTCTTGAATTTTAAAGTCATTGAAAGTTAATGAAATAATCAAGGAGAAGAGAATAACTAAATATCCTCGACCAAATATATTCACAATCACCAGAAACATCCGAAACAAAATGGCGGACACGGATACGCGCATGCGTATAGAAAACATAAACGGAAGTAAGCGTGCATGGTTGGTTTTCGGTGCTGATTCAAGTGTAGTTAATTAATACGTGTAAAAAGACGCATTTAATTTGGCGACAAAGGAGATAAAATTCCGCAAAATTCCTGCAAAGTTATCTTTTAGTTTGTTTGGTATTTTTTGTTTGTTTTTGTTGTTATTTTTTTTTCTAAAAATAAATTCGACCATTCAAATATCGAAAGCCCCTCCCATAAAAAAAGGAGGGAAACAAATATTTCAATAGAATGAATGAAATGGCGAATTACAATTTCTTAAGATACGGCTATAAAATCTGTACGTTAAGATTTGGAAATGCTTTCAGACTTGTGTGCGACAGACTGAACACTTATGTTAAAATTGAGCCTGAGTAACGAAAATGCAATCACAATACGAACGCAGTTCCAAAAGTAAAGACCCGTTAGAGTACTTGAAAAAAAAATCAGTTATAAAACTGATATTCTTCTAAAGATTGAAGGTTCAATTCTCAGTGTAGGCGACCGAAAAATACAATTGCGAATTACTTAGGACCTCCATCTAGTCATGGCTGATGGAACAAGAACATGCTACCCCCGTGAAGTAAATAAAGAGTCCCATTCGGAATTCTGTCCAAGTTCCCAAGTTCGACAGAAACATTCCCGAATCCGACAAGATACACCTGAAGAAGGTCGGAGGTTACATCGACCAAAACGTTGTGAATGTGATGCACATGATTAGAACAAAAGTTCGATGAATCTAAATAATACGAATAACATTTTCGACGTTAAACGCGCATGTTAAGAATAAAAACTTCAGTTTTGATGACATTTCGTTAATTTCAAGTTGAATTACCTTCGAAGAAAATAAAAATACGACGTGCCTTAAATAGTTTTTGGACGCGAGGAAACTTTAGAAGAAGGATATGCAATAGAATTCTGTTTTAAACTTGGGAAAAAATGACACAGAAACGTATGGAAGGCGCCAGACTGCATTAATTGCATTAATTGAGTATCAGTTTTTGAGTGACATAAGAGATTAAAGGAAGGCAGGGAGTCTGTGATGGATCATGAGAAGATGGGGAGTAAGGAAATTAGAACACCAGAATTTATTGACCAAATAAAGAATTTTAAGGATAAGAACTGTCGTGTGTCTATAGAGACAATAAGTGCACAGTTTGATGTCAGTGTGGAAACTGTACACACAATTATTCGTAAGTATTGAATACTGTTGCCATATCTGGGCAGGAGCTGCAAAAAACAGCCTATCCCGCCTTGACAGAGTACAAAATAGACTTCGTGGCTTAGTGGGGGGTGCCCTTTTCTCTACCCTGCAACCTCTCTCCCACAGAAGAGACGTTGCGAGCCTATCCTTGTTTTATCGTCATTCCCATGGCAGATGCTCGTCTGAACTCCAATTTCTGGTCCCCCCTCGCCAATCTTTCACGAAAAAACACCCGTCTAGCCGAACCCACTGTGAAAAATTTCCCCCACTCTTTATCTGTGCCTAAATCAAAACGTGGATTCCATGAACAAAGCTTCTTTCTTAGACTGTACGCCTGTGGAACTCTGTTCCGTCTGCCTGCTTCCCACCGGAGTACAACTTGGATGTGTTCAAGTCCAATGTTAACAAATTCCTAATGAACCGCCCCCTTAAGTAAACACTTCATCAAATCTCCACACTAACGTAATGTACTTGCAATAACCCTTATCCCTGAGTGGCTTCCGGGCCTTGATAAGTGGTGATCACTGTGTAAAAAAAAAAAGGAACTGAAGATGCGGAAGACAGTTTCTCACCATCCCTTAAGACATTGCTCACTATTACCTTTGGTTATTCCCTAAGCTCAAGGAACATCTTGAGACAATTTAGGAGAGCAACGAAGGCCATTGACATGCTCACACAAGAGAACTTCCATGATACATTCCGAAAATTGTTAGACCGGTACAACCAGTGCATTGAAGCTGGAGGAGATTACTTTGAAAGGGACTAGAGCTTCATGTGTAGACTACCAATAAAAGTTCCCATACGAAAAAAAAATCTGCAATGTTATCGAAGTCACCTCGTAAATGCTCTTTGGTAAAGAAAGTTTCATATTGTGTATAATATGCGTAGATAATATACGTGAGTATTTGGCAGCGTGGCATTGTGTGTGTGCGTCCATTGCTTTACTTTCTTCTTGGTAGTGCGAGTATAGCAGTGAGTAGCCATTCGTTTCTGTTCGCATTATTGTTGGGTAGACCTGTAAATTCGCCTTCGTCCGTTCGTCTGTCCGCACTTTTCTCAATAATAATATCTTGGAATTTTTAGAAATTTTGCACAAACATTAAACATGATATGAGTAAAAATGTAACGGAACCGATTTTCCGAGTAAACTCCGGTTGCCCTCCCTAGGTGTGCCTTTCGGGTTAACATGGCTAAAATTGACACTTTTGTGCTTATTAAAAAAAAAAATTGATGACTTGGATTTTTATAAAACTTTCTGAAAAGTTGTAACTAACAGATTTCTATATAATTTTGTTTGTGTATACTTCGCGATAACTTTTGGGTGTGTCCCAGGGGCTCTTTTAGGGCTAATAAAAACACTCCATTTTTGGCATTATTTTACCATATTTGTCTAAAATTTTCTGTGTATGTTTATTTAGCAGTTTTGCATGGTGCTGAACTTAAATTTAAATATATTAAGGCCTTGGGGATTTGGGGGGGGTTAAATAGGAGTGAAGTGGTGCTGAACTTAGTCACTTTTTTTGCCTCGTTCCCTGTGCACTCACTGTGGACCATGCATGCTTCACTTATTTTTACTCTAATCCGATTTATACGATATATATTTCTATTGCAAAGTTCTTCTGTAGATCTTGCTTTGCATTTAATATAAAATATATGGGATGTTGCAAAGTTTTCAAATACTACAATAATTTGCAACACTCTAAACAAACTAGGAATTCTAGTAATACAAACCACATCACAATCTTATAAACAAACATTAAAAACAACAAAACATCTTCAAAACAAACCAATTTTCAATGCAAACATATACACTGTTCCGTGCCAAAAATGCCATCATACATATTGGTGAAACCCAACGTAGATTAGAGAAAAGTCTAAATGAACATAAAAGGGATACAAAAATAGTGTTGTATATTGGTTGAAACTGGAATGGAGATGATGTATTAAAACGTGTCTATTTATAAAAGATTATTACGTTGTGTGTGTGTTCATCTAATGGTCTTTCTATTACATATGTTCATATGCTGTTAAGTGTGAATATGTCATGTATTTTAACATACCTCTGCTTCTTTGTTGGTCCATCTGGAAATGTTACAGAGAGAGAGAGAGAGCGGTGAGTAAACGTGGAGGTAGACACGTTTACCAGAACCGAAGGTCAGCTGACCAGATTACGTATATGTGACGTGGTCAGCTTGGCTAGATCGGTGAGATTTGATTTGGAATTTGAAGAAGACGGATGGTTTTCTGTGGTCTCCCCCTCTTAACTGGGGAGGGGAGAGACGAACGCTGACGTGTGTAAAGAAGAACCCACACAAGCCGAGTTCACTTCCACCTTCTGCAGGACCTCTGGGGAAAGTGAAATAAAAACTATAAAACCCATTCATCGTCTTGGAGTGATAAATCTTCGTCAAACAGGTACCAAGTCTCCCTCCAGGATGAGAAATTTCCAGATGGTCCAACATCGAAGACCAGAGGTAGGTTCAGAAATTACATGTCACACACACGATTCCCTTTATGATAATCAAACACACAACCATTTATATTAGAGACAATCATACGCACACGGAATCCTTTTTATGTTATATACCAAAACGTAAATGGTGCCCCACAATGATACCAATATATAACATATTCAATTTGGAGCCGTAACTGACCAGACCACCTAGCAAGGGTGGGTTTAAAAGAAAAAAAGAGGACTTCGGTTGCCACGGGGAAAAAAAAAGAAAAAAAGGACAAGAACAACAATAAAATGTATGGAAAAAAAAGAAAAAGAAAGAACAGCAGAAAAAAATACAAATCAACACACACACAACGTAGGGTCCATTAAAACACTAGGCGAATTAGAAAAATAATTAAGAAAAAAAGAAATAAAAAAAGCAATACACACGTACAACCTTTTCACGAAGAAAGAAAAGGAAGACATACAGACACACAGATGTAAAACTTTATATATAGAAAATAGTTTTTTAAAAATGTTTATCGTATTGGGAATTAGCTCGTTATGAACGAAGAAAAATATCACTTAATGTCAAAATTAGGAGGGAAAAAAAGAATGAGCCTTTCAGCTTACCAAAAGATAAACACGTCAATCACAAATATGTGTTATGAATATTTTGTGTCATTTTTAAACTGTGAACTAAGTGTAACTTTTAATGAAAAACAATATGTACTTTTGATGAAAAACAATGGATAGGTTCTGAAATGTGATTTTTTTTTTCTTTTTCACTAATTATACGATTTTTTTTTCTTAGGAATTTTTTTCTGACATGGACAATTTTAGTTCCATCGAGTGTTAGGATTGTCTGAGACTTTATAAGTGAGTCGTTTTATTTTATTTTAGAAACGACTGTATTTTAATTGTAAATGTCTAGGTATTTTTTGTAAACGACTGTGATTTTTCTTTAATTTTGAATTCTGTGGAATGGTAAAAGATGATGCACTATGCAGCCGACCTAGTTGATGATGTGGTCAAATGGGTTTCCACGAATCTGTGTTTTGTTATTTGGAATTTTGTTGTTAGTGAGATGGGACTTTGTGATTGCTTATAGGATATTTTTGTATTTTTTAATTTATTATTTTATGTAATTGATGTGTTGTCAAACGGTATTGGCAGAATTTTCTTGTTCTTTGACATGTATTTTTTTTCGCAGAATGGGGAGGTGGAATCTTTGCTTGTGGGGTCTATTGAAAGAATGATTAATAAAAGAAAGAACGTGTTGTAATTAATTAATAATTAATCATAATAGTAATAATAAAATAGGGAAAAAGAGAAAGAAATAAGATTTAAACAGTGTAATAAATAATAATAATAATAAAGTTTCAGAAGAGTCAATGGTTCAGTCGGTATTAATTTCAATTTTCGAAATGTAGAATAAATGTTCTATTCGACATGAGTGCCGTTTTGACCACATAAGTAAGGTAAAAAAAGGATAAATATAGGGTTAAATAAACTATATGAAGAAATGAAAGAAAAAAGTGGGGCGTGAATGGAATTTAATTTCTGTGGCAAGCATGTTAGAATTTTGGAGAGGTGTTGAATTACATGGGTAGTTATTAATTTCATTATTCTCGAGAAATGATTCGAATTTTATTTTTTTTATCGTGATTTCTATTGATTTCGAGTAGAATCAACAAGGAGCAAGTTTGAGTACTTCATGTGTGGAAATCCGATGTTTTCCATGAACCTATGTGTCTTCAAGGCAGGTTGCGCTTACCGACTTTGGAAAAAAAAAGTTTTTTCTGACATAGCAGTAAACGGAATGTATTCTGTCCAGCGTGAGCGGATCTAGTTGTAATCAACTTCAGGGAGCAAATGAAATGCCCTCTAACATGGTGTAAGGGGCAGAGAGGGTGCAATGGCTGACGTGGCCATTATGTTACGAATCGCTCAAGAGAAGATGAATGAAATATGTATGCAAGTACTTAGGAAAATAGAAGGCTACCCACCATATGGAATGTTAAGAGGTTTTTTGTTTCCCACAAAATACTAGTAATAAGAGTAGGCTTATGATTAATAGGATAAGGCTTGGGATGGAAAATATATTTTTTGTGTGAGCTACCTATGTGAAGAAAAGCTGATCTGTAAAGCCAAGGACGATGATAGTCCGTTTTGAAGAGGCAGATGGACCTCGATTTTATTATTCGGTTGATTGCCGAGAATTTATCGATCACGCGTAGTGTCGACGGGAGTAAAGGATGCTCCTGAAATTCTGATTTAAATTATGAAGAGACCATGGGGTCACAGGGAGTTGTTGACCTTCGAGTGCGCAAGGATTAGCGTCACATGGTATTATTTGTTGATATTATTTTACTTAGTATATTAAATAAAGGTATGACAGTTTTCTTTGCCAGTGGGGTGAGCATATATATCCCATTCTTAGTAAATGTGGGAAGTAGAAAATGTAAGCCTTCGCCATACATTTTGATAAAAAAAGGGGAAAGGAATGTTACAGAGAGAGAGAGAGAGAGAGAGAGAGAGGGGTGAGTAAACGTGGAGGTAGACACGTTTACCAGAACCGAAGGTCAGCTGACCAGATTACGTATATGTGACGTGGTCAGCTTTGCTAGATCGGTGAGATTTGATTTGGAATTTGAAGAAGACGGACGGTTTTCTGTGGTCTCCCCCTCTTAACTGGGGAGGGGGGAGACGAACGCTGACGTGTGTAAAGAAGAACCCACACAAGCCGAGTTCACTTCCACCTTCTGCAATCATACGCACACGGAATCCTTTTTATGTTATACACCAAAACGTAAATGGTACCCCTCAATGATAACCCTCGATGAAGAACCCTATGTAACAATGTTCTCGTCTGGGAGGGAGACTTGATACCTGTTTTGGGGACGAAGATTTATTTCACACCAAGACAAGAAATTGGTTCTATAGTTTATTTCACTTTCCCAGATGTCTTGCAGAAGGTGGAAAGTGAATTTGGTCTGTGTTGTTTTCTTCTTCTAGGTCTTATTTCTACCACGTCAGCGTTCGTCCCCACCCCAGCGAAGGGGAGGAGACAACGGCGAAGCCGTCCGTTCGGTTCTAAGTCCAAATCAAATATCCTCGATTCAGTTAACCTGATCACATGACTCACACGCAATCCAATTAGCTGATCTTAACTTCCTGTCAACGTGTCTACACTGTAATTCACACTCTCCCTCCTCTCTCTCCCTCCTCTCTCTCTCTCTCTCTCTCTCTCTATAACAATAGTAATTTTCTGAATGCATTATTCTCTCATTCATTACAACATAATCATACTTTTGATTTCTAACAAGCAAAAATAATTAGATTTATTTCAAATAAACCGCTAAGGAGACTTCTTCAAAAATTCAAGCATATTAAATGGCGTGGAGATATCTATAATTTATTGCGCTTAGGTCGGTCTAACGACAATAACTTATAATTTATCCATCGTTATTTGTCTAAAATAAATTTATCTAAAATTATTTATACGTGGAGGTATCTATAACTCCCTGCCATTAGGTGGGTCTTATGACAATAACTTATAATTTATTACCCGTTGGTCGGTCTAACGGCAATAACTTAGGTCGGTCTAACGACAATAACTTATAATTTATCTATAGTTATTTGTCTAAAATAAATTTATCTATAATTATTTATACGTGGAGGTATCTATAACTCCCTGCCATTAGGTGGGTCTTATGACAATAACTTATAATTTATTACCCGTTGGTCGGTCTAACGGCAATAACTTAGGTCGGTCTAACGACAATAACTTATAATTTATCTATAGTTATTTGTCTAAAATAAATTTATCTATAATTATTTATACGTGGAGGTATCTATAACTCCCTGCCATTAGGTTGCACTTTGGTCGGTCTAACGACAATGATGTCGCCTATATCTTAGCGGTGTAACGATATAAATGTCGTTTTATTATGTGTTTCGTTCACTACTGAAAAATGGTACGGTCCGGTGACATCAGAGGTGTGTGTGTTAGTTGATGCAGTCGTTGTAAAATTAGATGTTATGTTAACTAGTATGGATTTTGTCAAGTGCTAAAGTTATTAAATACATATCAGGTCAATTTTGTCAAATGTCAAAGTCACCGGACCGCACTAATATTGTCGTTAGATCGAACTAATGGAAGAACGAAGATGAAGGCTTCAAAGGCACAAGGATTACAACTTGGTGTCGTGTATGTGGAGTCGGACTTTATTGTAAAGAAGGCTTCCAGACACATAATTCATAATAAATAAGGACATATAGGACTTGGAGATATTCTGTATGTTAAGAACAGACAGTTTCATATGAATAAAATGGGAATATTTCATTTTATTTTGGTATCTTGAAGGATTTTCATTATGTCACAGAATTTACAACTTTTGGCCCTAAAATTAATCGAAACCATTATGTGTTCCGGGTGTTCCGGGCCGACCAAGGAATTAATAAGTAAACTCGTATTAAAAGAACATAATTTAATTCTAGACACAGATTAACCCTTTCACACCATAGAAAAGCTATAATAATTAATACCTATAATAATTAATACCTATAATAATTAATACACATAATAATTAATACATATAATTATTAATATATATAATAATTGATACATACAATAGTTAATACATATAATACTTAATGCATGTAATAATTGATACATAAAATAATTAATACATATAATAATTAATACATATAATAATTAATATATATAATAATTAATACATATAACAATTAATACATATAATAATTAATATATATAATAATTAATATATATAATAATTAATACATATAATAATTAATACATATAATAATTAATACATATAATAATTAATACATATAATAATTAATACATATATAATTAATATATATATAATTAATACATATATAATTAATACATATAATAATTAATACATATAATAATTAATATATATAATAATTAATACATATAATAATTAATATATATAACAATTAATACATATAATAATTAATACATATAATACTTAATACATATAATAATTAACACATATAATAATTAATACATATAATAATAAATATATATAATAATTAATACATATAATAATTAATATATATAACAATTAATACATATAATAATTAATACATATAATAATTAATACATATAATAATAAATACATATAATACTTAATGCATGTAATAATTGATACCTATAATAATTAATACATATAATAATTAATACATATATAATTAATACACATAATAATTAATACATATAATAATTAATATATATAATAATTGATACATAAAATAGTTAATACATATAATACTTAATACATATAATAATTGATACATATAATAATTAATACACATAATAATTAATACATATATAATTAATACATATAATAATTAATACATATAATAATTAATACATATTATAATTAATATATATAATAATTAATACATATAATAATTAATATATATAATAATTAATACATATATAATTAATACATATAATAATTAATACATATATAATTAATAAATATAATAATTAATATATATAATAATTAATATATATAATAATTAATATATATAATAATTAATACATATAATAATTAATACATATAATAATTAATACATATAATAATTAATACATATAATAATTAATACATATATAATTAATGCATATATAATTAATATATATATAATTAATACATATATAATTAATACATATATAATTAATACATAAAATAATTAATACATATAATAATTAATATATATAATAATTAATACATATAATAATTAATATATATAACAATTAATACATATAATAATTAATACATATAATAATTAATACATATAATAATTAATACATATAATAATTAATACATATAATAATTAATATATATAATAATTAATACATATAATAATTAATACATATAATACTTAATACATATAATAATTAATACATATAATAATTAATACATATAATAATTAATACATATAATAATTAATACATATATAATTAATACATATATAATTAATATATATAATAATTAATACATATAATAATTAATACATATAATAATTAATATATATAATAATTAATATATATAATAATTAATACATATAATAATTAATATATATAACAATTAATACATATAATAATTAATACATATATAATTAATACATATAATAATTAATACATATAATAATTAATATATATAATAATTAATATATATAATAATTAATATATATAATAATTAATACATATAATAATTAATACATATAATAATTAATACATATAATAATTAATATATATAATAATTAATACATATAATAATTAATACATATAATAATTAATACATATATAATTAATACATATAATAATTAATACATATAATAATTAATACATATAATAATTAATATATATAATAATTAATACATATAATAATTAATATATATAATAATTAATACATATAATAATTAATACATATAATAATTAATACATATAATAATTAATACATATAATAATTAATATATATAATAATTAATATATATAATAATTAATACATATAATAATTAATACATATAATAATTAATACATATAATAATTAATATATATAATAATTAATACATATAATAATTAATACATATAATAATTAATACATATATAATTAATACATATATAATTAATCCATATAATAATTAATACATATAATAATTAATATATATAATAATTAATACATATAATAATTAATATATATAACAATTAATATATATAACAATTAATACATATAATAATAATTACATATATAATTAATACATATAATAATTAATATATATAATAATTAATATATATAATAATTAATACATATAATAATTAATATATATAATAATTAATACATATAATAATTAATACATATAATAATTAATACATATATAATTAATACATATATAATTAATACATATAATAATTAATACATATAATAATTAATACATATAATAATTAATATATATAATAATTAATACATATAATAATTAATATATATAATAATTAATACATATAATAATTAATACATATAATAATTAATATATATAATAATTAATATATATAATAATTAATACATATAATAATTAATATATATAACAATTAATACATATAATAATTAATACATATATAATTAATACATATAATAATTAATACATATAATAATTAATATATATAATAATTAATACATATAATAATTAATACATATAATAATTAATATATATAATAATTAATATATATAATAATTAATACATATAATAATTAATACATATAATAATTAATACATATAATAATTAATATATATAATTATTAATACATATAATAATTAATATATATAATAATTAATACATATAATAATTAATACATATAATAATTAATACATATATAATTAATACATATAATAATTAATACATATAATAATTAATACAAATAATAATTAATACATATAATAATTAATATATATAATAATTAATACATATAATAATTAATATATATAATAATTAATACATATATAATTAATACATATAATAATTAATACATATATAATTAATAAATATAATAATAAATATATATAATAATTAATATATATAATAATTAATATATATAATAATTAATACATATAATAATTAATACATATAATAATTAATACATATAATAATTAATACATATAATAATTAATACATATATAATCAATGCATATATAATTAATATATATATAATTAATACATATATAATTAATACATATATAATTAATACATAAAATAATTAATACATATAATAATTAATATATATAATAATTAATACATATAATAATTAATATATATAACAATTAATACATATAATAATTAATACATATAATAATTAATACATATAATAATTAATACATATAATAATTAATACATATAATAATTAATATATATAATAATTAATACATATAATAATTAATACATATAATACTTAATACATATAATAATTAATACATATAATAATTAAGACATATAATAATTAATACATATAATAATTAATACATATATAATTAATACATATATAATTAATATATATAATAATTAATACATATAATAATTAATACATATAATAATTAATATATATAATAATTAATATATATAATAATTAATACATATAATAATTAATATATATAACAATTAATACATATAATAATTAATACATATATAATTAATACATATAATAATTAATACATATAATAATTAATATATATAATAATTAATATATATAATAATTAATATATATAATAATTAATACATATAATAATTAATACATATAATAATTAATACATATAATAATTAATATATATAATAATTAATACATATAATAATTAATACATATAATAATTAATACATATATAATTAATACATATAATAATTAATACATATAAAAATTAATACATATAATAATTAATATATATAATAATTAATACATATAATAATTAATATATATAATAATTAATACATATAATAATTAATACATATAATAATTAATACATATAATAATTAATACATATAATAATTAATATATATAATAATTAATATATATAATAATTAATACATATAATAATTAATACATATAATAATTAATACATATATAATTAATGCATATATAATTAATATATATATAATTAATACATATATAATTAATACATATATAATTAATACATAAAATAATTAATACATATAATAATTAATATATATAATAATTAATACATATAATAATTAATATATATAACAATTAATACATATAATAATTAATACATATAATAATTAATACATATAATAATTAATACATATAATAATTAATACATATAATAATTAATATATATAATAATTAATACATATAATAATTAATACATATAATACTTAATACATATAATAATTAATACATATAATAATTAATACATATAATAATTAATACATATAATATTTAATACATATATAATTAATACATATATAATTAATATATATAATAATTAATACATATAATAATTAATACATATAATAATTAATATATATAATAATTAATATATATAATAATTAATACATATAATAATTAATATATATAACAATTAATACATATAATAATTAATACATATATAATTAATACATATAATTAATACATATAATAATTATTATATATAATAATTAATATATATAATAATTAATATATATAATAATTAATACATATAATAATTAATACATATAATAATTAATACATATAATAATTAATATATATAATAATTAATACATATAATAATTAATACATATAATAATTAATACATATATAATTAATACATATAATAATTAATACATATAATAATTAATACATATAATAATTAATATATATAATAATTAATACATATAATAATTAATATATATAATAATTAATACATATAATAATTAATACATATAATAATAAATACATATAATAATTAATACATATAATAATTAATATATATAATAATTAATATATATAATAATTAATACATATAATAATTAATACATATAATAATTAATACATATAATAATTAATACATATAATAATTAATATATATAATAATTAATACATATAATAATTAATACATATAATAATTAATACATATATAATTAATACATATATAATTAATACATATAATAATTAATACATATAATAATTAATATATATAATAATTAATATATATAATAATTAATACATATAATAATTAATATATATAACAATTAATACATATAATAATTAATACATATATAATTAATACATATAATAATTAATATATATAATAATTAATATATATAATAATTAATACATATAATAATTAATATATATAATAATTAATACATATAATAATTAATACATATAATAATTAATACATATATAATTAATACATATATAATTAATACATATAATAATTAATACATATAATAATTAATACATATAATAATTAATACATATAATAATTAATATATATAATAATTAATACATATAATAATTAATATATATAATAATTAATACATATAATAATTAATACATATAATAATTAATATATATAATAATTAATATATATAATAATTAATACATATAATAATTAATATATATAACAATTAATACATATAATAATTAATACATTTATAATTAATACATATAATAATTAATACATATAATAATTAATATATATAATAATTAATACATATAATAATTAATACATATAATAATTAATATATATAATAATTAATATATATATAATAATTAATACATATAATAATTAATACATATAATAATTAATACATATAATAATTAATATATATAA